>NC_040232.1:22912363-23287363 GCF_001444195.1 Xiphophorus couchianus
AATTTGATTCTTAAGAAAAATCAACCATAATTTGGATGTAACCACGTTGATGCAGTCTGTATTTGTATACTCCTGCTGTTTTATATCAAAGTGTGTGATTTAAGCATACTTTTGTCATTTTTTTAAATAGATTTGTCGGCCGCTTCAAGTCGCGCAAAGAGAGGGAGGCTGAGCTGGGGGCACGTGCCAGAGAGTTTACCAACGTTTACATCAAAAACTTCGGGGAGGACATGGATGACGAGAAGCTGAAGGAGTTATTTAGTAAATATGGTGAGACGTCAAGATTTCAGATGCCGACGATTGCAAGTCGCCAGCTATCGGGTATGAAGTGGCTGGGTAGATGTGTTGATTAGCCTGCCTGTTTCCGAAGGTCCTGCGCTCAGCATCCGGGTTATGACAGACGATGGCGGCAAGTCCAAGGGATTCGGCTTTGTCAGCTTTGAGAGACACGAAGACGCTCAGAAGGTTAGCATAGGTTTCATGTCTTTTTTTATTATTATTATTTTTTATCAAACTTCAGTTTCACGTTTGCCATTTGAATTTGAATCTGAACGTGTGTCGGCTCCATTTCTGGTGGCTTTGTAGGCCGTGGACGACATGAACGGCAAAGAACTGAATGGCCGACAGGTGTATGTGGGCCGCGCGCAGAAGAAGGGCGAGCGCCAGAATGAACTTAAACGCAAATTTGAACAGATGAAGCAAGATCGCATGACCAGATACCAGGTTGGTGTTCGTTCCGTGATGGTTTAACAGTTAACATGTTACAGGGTTTGATAGAGATATGAGTCTAGAAAATAAAAAATTAAAATTTCTCAAGTAGTCAGTGAGATGAGACAACATGGCACCGTAAGCTAACCTTGGCTGTGACCTCTGTTTAATGTCACAAATGTGGTTCCTTTATCTGTATGTGTGGATAATAACTAGCTGCAGAGATAAACTTTTTAGGACCCAATACTGTGTAAGGCTGTAAGTAAAACAAGGACATGTATATTAATTGGATTGAAAAATAATTTATTTTGACTATTTCTACCAAAATGCATCTGTGTATTTGTAGATACATATATTTTTTTTTACACATAGAGTGTACTTGATACTTTGACCATCTGTCAAGGCTGAATATACATCTTATGAATCCACATCTTGTACTCACAGGAGTACACTTACAACCTTTGATTTGGTAATACAGTCATAAGATCCAGTGAATCATTTACAAACTGATAAAGGTCTGCATTGTTTGAGCAGTATGGCAGCTCAAATGCAAACCCCACTGCTTCATAGAGAAGGCAAGATAAATGTAATTTAATTGAATTGTTTGATTAGAACAGTGTTTTCCTTATTCAGAGAACAGAAACGTCTGAATAACTTATTGAGCGTACTGTACTACTTGAGAACCAGGACCAATTGGAATGTATGTGTGATTGAACCTTTTTCTTTATAAAGACTTTTGTTGTGAATTGGCTCTATATAGAATTAATCAACATTATCGCAATATACAGCAATTAGCACAATAACTAAATTTCATCCTTTGTGCTAAGTAAGCACAATATAAAAAACCCACAACAGCATTTATAGATTTATTAAAATAAAAACAAACTTAACAGAATAAAAGACTGAAACAATCTAAAATCGGTATACAAGATTGAATAAAGATTGGTTTTATAGCATCAACATTCAGTCACATTTCAGAATCGTAACTATTTAAATTCCACTGAAGTTGGGCTTTATTTTGTTTCATTTCTCTTTTCCCAGGGTGTCAACCTGTATGTTAAAAACCTCGACGACGGCCTAGATGACGAGCGTCTGCGCAAGGAGTTCTCCCCGTTCGGGACCATCACCAGTGCGAAGGTAAAGCCAGTCTTCTATTTCAGACAAAACGTCTCAGCCGGTGGTCTGAAAACGCAACAAATGTCTTCCACTCTTGCTTTAGGTGATGATGGAGGGCGGCCGCAGCAAAGGTTTCGGCTTTGTGTGCTTCTCGTCACCAGAAGAGGCCACTAAAGCCGTAACGGAGATGAATGGGCGCATCGTGGCCACGAAGCCTCTGTATGTGGCACTGGCTCAGCGGAAGGAAGAGCGCCAAGCCCACTTGACCAACCAGTACATGCAGAGGATGGCCACGGTCCGGGCCGTGCCCAACCCTGTCCTCAACCCCTACCAGCCCGCTCCACCCTCAGGCTACTTCATGGCAGCTATTCCACAGGTGAACCCCCCAAGCAGCTGATTAACATTGTTTGCTAATAATCCATTAGTGCTTTTATGTGGATTTGTATTTAACAATACATGTTGGTGTTGTTAGGCTCAGAACCGCGCTGCATATTACTCCGCCAACCAGTTGGCCCAGCTCCGCCCCGGTCCTCGCTGGGCCGCTCAGGGAGTGCGACCTCAGCGTAAGTCGTTTCTCCTATGTTCCTTTAAAGCTGCAGTATGTAACTTATCGATAAGTTAAGGAGGAGACCCTCCTCCTGGCTGTGATTGTATTTTGTAGTCAACACTGGGAGAAGACGGCTTGCGTTTTTTTTGTTTTCACAGATTTTTCCATACGTGTGTCACAATATAGTGACAGTTTTAACAAATATGTAAAAGAAATATATATTTTTTATAAAACTTGCATACTGCAACTTCAACTCTTAAACATCCTGATGTCGGTGCATTAATTGTGTGGAATTTCTTCAGATTTCCAAAACATGCCCAACGCCATGCGTCCGTCAGCACCAAGGCCCCAGACCTTCAACACCATTCGTCCTACCACTACCACCAACACCCAGGTCCCGCGCATGATGGCCTCCCAGCGCATGCGTAAGGATTTCACGTCACAGCATCCTAACGAAGTGGTCGCTCTCTGTGGGCGTTTTTAACCAATCGTCTCTCTGGTTCTCCCCTCAGCCACCCAGGCCCTCGGCCAGCGCCCTGCCAGCGCTTCAGCCACTGCAGCCCCAGTCCGTGCCATGCCTGGGTACAAATATGCTGCTGGTGTGCGCAACCCACAGCAACACATGGCGTCCCAGCCACAAGTTGCCATGCAGCAAGTAAGAGGGCCTTTTGCATTTACGTACAAATCAATCGTTTCAAACAGAGATTCACTTTTTTTCACTTTTGATACCAATATCTGAGGTTTAGTGTTGTCTAGTCCAATACAGAATGACAGTGCTGGATTGACATGAGATGTGCTGAATTACAAATGTATTTGATAACTCTTCACCAGTACAACACACTTAAATACACCAATAGCTTCACGTTTATTTTTTGTTTTCTTTATTTATTTTGAACATGATAGAAATATAAAATCACACACATGAGCAAGGAATGCAAAAGACACATTTTTGTACAATAATTTTAACATGCTCAAAAAGGAGTAGGAAGAAGTAAGAAACCTATGAACTTCTACCCCATAAACTTATACAGTATTTCCAGATGGAGCCTCACTATTAAAAAAAAAAACAAAATTAAGAAAATGACACAAGTTAGTTAATTTTTCCATCTTATCTGGATGTACATGTCTAAATACATATATAAGTGGAATTAGGGATTCAAAATTCATCCATACCCACACACTCATATGCTCTAGCCTCAATTTACATATTCACATTAGTGTTATCTCTAAACTGCTCAGAAAGTGGAATTAGGGATTCAAAGTGTAATGTCAAATAAATTGAGAACCATAGAATTAAATAGAAAAGATCTGCCCTTATGGATTGGGGACATTGGCATTAAAACACGATCTAGAAATGTTTAATATCTGGACCCATACAGATACCTACGTTATTGGCACAGTTGATTTAGACTGACGTCTTTCTGTCCCTCAGCCTGCTGTCCATGTCCAAGGACAGGAGCCCCTGACTGCTTCCATGCTGGCTGCTGCTCCTCCTCAGGAGCAGAAGCAGATGCTGGGTGAGTGAACCATCAGCTCTGATGGAGATTTCTGGGACTCTTTAAAACACCTTCAGTTGAGTTCTGTTTTATGACCCAGTTGGCTGCTTCCCTCCTCAGGTGAGCGTCTGTTCCCCCTGATCCAGAATATGCATCCCAGCCTGGCTGGCAAGATCACCGGTATGCTTCTGGAGATAGACAACTCTGAGCTGCTTCACATGCTTGAGTCACCTGAATCTCTGCGCTCCAAGGTTTGCTTCATCTTTAACATATTGACTCGTGTGGAAACACTACTTTTGCATTGGGGTTCACACACATTTCTGTTTCAGGTGGATGAGGCTGTTGCTGTGCTCCAGGCCCACCAGGCCAAAGAGGCTGCGCAGAAGTCCACCACACCTGCCGGTGTTCCTAGCGTCTAAGGTGGGGACAATACGCAGTTATACATTATGAACATTGTTCAAACTATTGTCTGAAATATTTATTTATTCTTTTTTATCTTGCAGCTTGAGCATTTTGAAACCTGCTTCACCGATGGAAAAAGAGAAAAAAAACTTAAACATTGAAAAACCTAAAACTCAGAAAACATCGCAAAACGATAAATTATTTCTTAAAAAAAAAAAAAGAAGAAATTGAATCTGCCAGGTCTAGAGATGGTTTGACTAGACCTTGATCATAAACAAAAATTAGTTAAAAAAAATAGCAAAATAGATAAAATTGAAAATTGTAATAAATTTGAATGCATTCCTCTGTTTTATGTCATTTTACTGTGTCAGTGCTCAAACTGTCGGCAATGTCAGGGAAATGGTTGCTGAGCAGTTTGAGGTGATTTGTATCGTAAACTACTGGCTGTAATAAAACGTCATTCGAAATTACACCTCCCTGTGTGGGATTTATTGTTAACACGACTGATAAGAGAAACCACATTCCATTTGTCACGCATCACGTCTTCAACGTTTCAGTTTCTCAACAGCTTTCTCCACTAGGTGTCACTGTTGTGTCAGAGTCACAGGACTGACTCAATCCTTTTTGCCCTGACATTTATTAAAGCGTCGCAGTAAACCATCTGCCTCTGTTCTTGAGCATTACATTGAGACAAATCTGTCTTGAACACTACAAATATGTACAGAATGTTCAAGTGGTTGAAAAACACCCTGTATTCTGTCACATGATGGCAAAATTCTGGTACAAGCAGTTTACTTGTTGGTTTTTCAGCTTAATTCGGAATTTCCTTTTCAAGTATGGGGTTTCAAACATGTGACGGGATTTGAATGTAGTTAATGAGCTTTCTAACTATGCGGGCTTATACTTCATTTCCTCCTGAATCACTTGGACGCACAGAGCGTCCACATAATCCTTTCTATCTTGGATTGGATTTGGTGCTCTAAAACTGTCTTGTCTGCCTTCTCATTACCAAATTGTCTCATGTACTATCTGCCCATTTTGTACCAAACCAAATTAAAGGGGAAAAATTGTAAGTTCTTCAGTAAAAAGGCTATTTGTGGAATCACTTGTAGCATATAGCTAAATATATATGTTAAAAAAAATCACCTTCAGTGGGTGCTTCCTAAATAGTTATTGACTGGCCATAAAAGTTAAATTTTACTCCTTTGTAATAACTAGAATAAGTTTGGAGTTGATGAATTTAAATCTGTCTTTATACTTGATTTGATTGTATTTCTGGATATGAATTGGATTTCTTATAAAGTGCCTTGTGGCTAGATCCACTATTGCATTAGCAAATTTTGCAACTGTTAGGGGTGATTGTATATCAATATTTAGTCATTTCTAATGTCTGAGCTGGAAATTTATTCAAAAGTACGTTTTTGATCTTAAAAGGATATTAAATATTTGAAAGCAGAAAAGTAAGCAAAAAGTCCTCGTAGCTGCACAGCATCCAAAAAAGCTTCAATGAAAGAAATTATGAACCTCTACGTGTAAACCGGTCCATCAGATGCGACTGATAATATTACGGAAATTAAAGAGTGAAAAAAAGGGAAAATGTTACGTGAAGTAGTAATTGTTAAATAATGTGACCCATATTAAAATCAAGCATAATATCCTGCCAAACTGAAGCAAATTAATTTTTGGTTCACTAAAGTAAGCTACATATAAAGGCGAAATGCAAAACTAATCAGCAAATAAACAGAAATACAACAATAATCCAACTTGTGGAGTAGGCTATAAAAAACTTAATGATGCTGTGTGGATATTGTTGACCCCGCCAAATAACATTCTATCCTGGGCCTCCAAAAGCATAGAGTTGGCTCTGGTTTTCTCTCTTTTTAGTTTTATGCAGAGGTGGGTAGAATATCCAAAAATTACTCAACACACAGTTGTGATGATTCATAATAAAAGTACGCAAGTAAAAGTAAAACGTCTGGGGTAGTAAGATTACCCCAGACGTATTTTTTCCAAAAAGTCACTTACGTAAATGTAACTATCTACCACCCACTTCAGCTTTTCGATGTGCTTAACCTTAAACGACTTTATTCCATTCAAAAATTATTGTGTTATTACTATTGGAAATACATTAGTTGAGATTACTTCCAAAAAGCGAATAGTCCAGAGTCCGTTCGCTTCGCGACACAAACTCTCGCGATACTATTTGAATTTCCACAGCTAGAACGAGATCAGCGAACAACAGAGCGATCTCTTGTAGGAGCTGTTGTCGTTCGAAACGGGGCTGCTGGGTGGGACCGAAGAAAGGGGAAAAGAAGTGCCTCTCTCAGCGTATGAGGAATTCACGGCACAGCAGCTGGGCGAGTCATAAGTCAGGTTCACTGATCTTAAAACGCACCACGTCTGGTGTTTCCCACGGTCTCCAGAACAAGTGTCACTGGCAACAGACGGTAGGTTCTCTCAACGCGTTTAGCTAAGCTTGCTAGCCAGCTGCTAACGCTCGCTGTGTAGAAGTTAGTTAGCTTGTTGGGAGTCTGATGGCCGTCACTGAGGCAAGCTGTGACCTATGAAAAATGTCCATTCTCTCGTGTGTTTTTGCCGTGTTCGCCGAAGCCTGCGCGTATTTGTACGTAACATGTAGCTAATGATTTTCATCAGGTGTTGTCAAACAGTGAGCTATATAGCTACCTCAGCAAACATTCTTTGCTGAGAAGTTTCAGCGTAAGAGGGATGCAAATCAAAACAGCAACAGTTGATGCCTCGGTAATTATTAAAACATCGGGTAACCTAACACCGACGACATGGAAGGTCGGTCTAAAGTTTTGATTTAATGATTTTTATTTATTTATTTGGTTACATATTTAAACCCTTCGAACAGCCCTAGAGAAAGTCACGATTTCAGGGGGGTTGCGACGTTACCGCACTACGTATGTAAACAAATGAATTTACGTCAAAAGATTTTTTATGTTATTGCTTTTCCTTCCTACGTTGACTCTTATACAGATCATTTGATCAACTTCTTTTAAAAAAAAAAAAAAAATTTAAATTAAGAGAAGATGTGTTCTGCATAAAACCTTCATACAAAACCAATCCGCTGTTGACGCCATAATAACGGTTTGAATATTAATTATCCCACATCCATCCTTGGAACTTGGGTTTGCGTCTCTCAACCACTGCAAACTGCCGGGAACAGATTTGCACGGCTAAAGGGAAAGTTTTCTAACTTTATGAAATTGACTTCTGCCTCAGTAGTTATGATTTTTATAACATTACTTTGGTATTTGAAAAATGGAAAATACATGAGTTGGACCATTGAAACTTTTTTTTTTTTTAAAGTCAAAATTTTTGATTGGTTGATGAGGTTGAACGTCAATCTTGAATTAAATATGTAGTTAGTTTTTACTTAATTTCCCCTTGTAAATGAATTATTTATTGTCATGATATGGATAAAAATATACAATGAAATAAAATGAAAATGTTCTTTTCCTGAGGAAACTGATCAAGTACATTTGGGTGCAGAGAATCGCTTGTATTTCTTTTTACCTAAGAAGCTGGCATAAACTCTGACCATCATATTGAGTACATCCTGCACTAAATGGTGGACAGTTATCATATTTTCTCTTATTAGTTTAACTAATGTCTCTGGTTAATATGCTGTTATCTTCAAGTTCAGTAGTAAGATATTAAATTGATGTTTGTTTGTTTTTTCCCCTCATCACAAATCTCTCCTGAAATAAACAATTACCTAGTTATTTATGTTGACATGGTAACAGTTGAGCAATAAAAGTTGTCTAAAAAAAGTACAGCATATCATCATCGTTTGGATGTTCGAAGCCGTTTCCTAAGAACACAGTGGTTTTTAACACCATACACCTAAGCTTAAAGTAAAGGTCATTGGCTCGCCATGCCGCAACCTGTGTGCCTGTGTGTGTCAGGACCTGTGTGTGACCTCCCTTTATTGGTTGATGGTAAACACAGCTGCAAGACCAGAAAGTAAAAGGTCACAACACTGTGTTAATTCTGGCACATGAAATATTTTTAATTTGGTTAACTGAAAGTGATCTTATTGCTTAAAGACTCTTGAAGTCATTTTTGATTTGGTGCCACAGATGGACTTTTTAAATCCTTTATTTATACAGAATAAAAGCTCTTGATACTCACTGTCTCATTTATAAGGGAGACCTGTTACATACATCACAAAAAAGAAACAAAAACCAACCATCATCAACAATTTTAAAATTAGACATTTGCTATTTGAGATTTGACTAATGTTTACTTAATAAAGAGTACATATTTTTATCAATTCCTCTGCTATAATACAATAGAAACAGTCTTTATTGTCCCGCAAAGGGGAAATTCAAAAAAAGGGGCTAGGCACACCACTAAATTGTACATCAAGCTTTATTATACCCTGTAATAGCTAATTTGGTTTATTTATATAGCTCCAGTATACAACAAATGCCATTTCAAGGCATTTCAGCTCATTTCTCATGTGGTTAAAGGAGGTTTCAGGCATTGTATCGGTCATCCATCTCTGATTCCATGACATCACCACATGGGGCTTTGCAACGACTCGCAACTAAAGTGACTCTGCAGCTTAATATCTCTCTGCTTCACATAATATGGTCAATAGTATGATGCTAAATAACCTACATGAGGAGGTCATTTAGTCATTTAATTCAGGTGTGTTATACCACCGTCCTTATGACTGGTGTCATGTTTGTGTTTATATTCTACAGTATGAAGAGCTCATTTAAAGAAATGTTTATTCCACGTATTTGCTAATGCCTGCTTCACTCTGCGATTACTTATTTATTTTTTTATTGCCCCACAAGAGGTCTTTTTGTGGGCTCTAGTTTCCCTTTTTCAAAGTAGGCTGACAGGTAAGGGGGGAAGACATGTGATAAATGTCGTCGGGTCTGGGAGTCGAACCTGCGACAGCCGCATCGAGGCCACGTCGTGCTAACCCCTCCGCCACCATGGCACGCCCCACTCTGTGATTTTTATGCTGATCTTTGTCCCGATTTCCACCTCTCAACAATCTTAAGGATCCCCCAATTATCGGGATGACTCTTAATTTGAGTTTAAGAGTATTCCTGCCGTGTGGTGTGATAAGAGTGACCTGGTCCTGGAATGGATGGATGGATGGATGGATGGATGGATGTTACGTGTAGCCAGTCAGAAAGCGAGGTGACAAAGACACGGTTGGGAATCCAACATACAAAGAAGTCAAAACAATCGCCAAGATGCACCCAAAAGTCCCATGTACGTTGTAGACGTCTTTCTATTGTCCTTTTTTCTCTCTCTGTTACATACGGTCCACAAACTATCGCCAAGTTCTTACTCCCAGTCATCCATGTTTGTTTACTCTTAACTCACGCTTGGTCTCAAGGTTTTGAGTTTTACCTTATGACACAGGTGTCAAACTCCAGTCCTGGAGGGCCACTGCCCTGCAACGTTTAAATGTGCCTCTGCTGGACCACATCTGAACAGAATAATTAGGTCATTAAGGCTCTGGAGAACTGATCTACACAAGGAGGAGGTCATTAAGCCATTTCATTCCAGTGTTTTGTACCTGTGGCACATCTAAAAACTGCAGGACGATGGCCCTCGAGGACTGGAGTTTGACACCCTGCCTTATGACATCCAAACGTAGGTGCATGAAATCAGTTTGTGTGTGGCTTCAACACACTGTATGACCAAACCTGCTATTGCTAAGATTTGTTTTTTTATTGTTGTGTGTGTGTATGTGTGTAGGGTTTATCAATTTTTGAAAATTGACCAACAATTTCCTGCCATGTGAGAACCGGGCGATTAGTGGAGAACTTTCAGGTTCTAAATGTTTACTGTCTTCTGAAAAGCTTTTCTCAAGATACTGTCTCATTATTTAAGCATGGGTGGGCGTGTCTGTCTGGTGTCATCCTAATCTGTTTACAGCTTTTTCAAATGGAATATGAATTTATGATTGCACAGCTCGCTGCGTGGCAGAATGTTGTCATTGTGGCCCGGAGTGCTAAGCATGTGCTGAGTTTTTACTTTCCTGCTCTTTAGCCACGCAAGCAATACTGACCACATGTAGGACACCAGTTAGTTAAAGTTTTCACACAACCCATCAGTATTTAAGTGGAGAGGATCCCAATTTTGTGGGCCATTTTGAAGCTGAATTAAAAAAACAAAAAAGGTTTACCGTTATCTCTTGTAACTGGTGTTTACTTTACCTGCTGAAATTTAGACTTTAGACATTTTCCCGATGTCACTGTTTAGCATCACTGCACACTGTCTGAAAAACACGATGTGCTGCATGTCCAGCAGTTTGCTGAAGCCAATGCTGTTGAACAGCAAGGACATGCTAAACAAATGAAACATGATCAATATGAAGAAGGAGTGGATTAAACAGAAACAGCCTGTACTGAGAAGCTTTGAACAATAGATCGAATGACTCAATTTTCTTTAAAAAATCAGAAACGATGTTAATGCTTTTATTTTTGTCGAAAAAAATGGGCTTTTACTGCTTGCCACAAAAGTACAAAATGTAATATCACTGCATGTAATGTGTATGTTTGGAAGGTCTGCAAAGACTGCAAGGAATGTTAACAAATTGTTTAAATGCCACGCTTTAGCATGCAATGTACTTTATTGATCTCCAAGGGCTTATTTTTTTAGAAGCTACCTCATTCAAAGTGTTAAATATTAGTAAATACAAATATGAGCATAAGCAATATGAAATGCATTTTAAAGAATTGTTTGGTTCTTTTCATTAATTCTTTCTGTACTTGTAACATTTGATCACACTTGATAACTGAATTTGGATGGTCTTTACTTCTAAGCTACGTTCTGCCCATAAGTGAATATGAGTTGAATAGTGTTGCATGTTAAATTGGTGTTGCGAGAGTTTGGAACATTTTATTTGAGGTTGTGAATTTGTTTGTAGGTTTTGGGAATGACTGTCAATGTTGGCTTTAATCTAAAACTATTATTTATATCTTAACAGACAACATCATGCTTGGACCACAGAAACATTAAGGATTTATGATAAACAGGTTTTGCGTTTGTAAAATATTTTATTCAGAATCGAGTCCTATTAACTTTCACGTTCAATTTGTCAATTGTTTGGTTTATTTCAAGTATGACCTTAATTATTTTGGTCTGAAAAATCCAAGACTCTTTCAGTGTTCAGATCTGCCTCAGAAAATTCAGACATGCATGTTTAACACTGACTGCAACCCAGTCAGTTCCCCCCTCACACACACACACACACACACACACACACAGATTTTTGTGCTGACTCACCTGTTGACCAACTTTTCCCCTGACTGGAAGTTGGTGGTAAAACTGATGTTGGCCAGACTCAACCCAACCAGTAAGACTCTGATGTTGAGATGGAAATAATGAATTTTATATATTCATCTTTCTTAAGTAGCTGGATAAACAAAACCAAAAGAAGTTGGGTTCACCTTAATTTTCAACCGCATCGCATTTGACGTCAGTTTTACAGCTTCACTTCTTTCTTTTTTTCATTTCACTGTTTATGAAGGCAATATTGACTTGTAAAAGATTAATAATCTAGTAAACACAGAATTCATTTGAAACAGAATTGTACAAGACGGGTAACTCGCTGAAAAACTGTTTGAAGTGCTTCAATGAGCAGAAATTGTAATTTAGACCTCAGATTTTTTTATAATCCCACTAATGGGAAAATAGGTTGCACCTTAGAGTCCTGCATAGACATATTGTCAATTGTTAAAGTGATGCAGCTATATAGTGTGTTTTGCAGTGACTTTAAAACATTGTCACACTTGATTACAGTTGTTGCGATGGATTTTAAGTGGAACGGTCGCAGCAGCCCGGTTTGGTCCTGTTCTGAGTGTGAGCTCAGCGCGTCGAGGCGTTTTATGTTCCTGTTTTCTTCCAAACATGTGCCAACTGATTGCAATTGAGCAGCTAATGCGACTGCTTCACAGCGTCTTCCTGGAGGCTGAGCTCTCTCAGCTGAGCAGAAATACCAGGATGCTAACCTCATCGCTGCCCACGCCACCTTTAAGAGGAGGGATGGAGAGAGGAGGGGAAGTCTGACTGCGGAGAGGAGGGGCGGCAGCTGGGGACTATACTGGCTTTGTTGCCGTTGGAAACTTTTCTTTCCCTTGTCGGCCTGCTTCGCCTGCCTTTGTACGTTAACAATGCCTGCACTGTTTTTTTGTTTGTTTTTTGCTGCCGTTGTCGTTATTTGTACCGTTTGATCCTTTGTTTAGTGCAGGGGGTCAGATTCTCAGCACGATGGTCAGGCAAGCTTTTACATTTAATTTTACGTAAAAAATTTTTTTTAGTATTTTTTAAATTTCTTTTTTTTTTTTTTTTACCTTCTGCAAGTGTTTCAGCCATTTTATTTAATGTTTTAGGTGCAATTTAATGCACCCTATTACTCCAGGCAGTCAGTGTTTCAGTTTCTGAGTGTAACGTTGAAACCCACATCAGTCGGCAGCGCTGCAGCTCTCTTGCCAGAACGTTGCTCTGTGTCCGATCGCGGAGCGTTTGGAAGCCTCGCCTGTGGAGCCTCTGTTCCCAGCTTTGCAGAAGCTCAGGAATGTGCAGAAAGGCAACATTACACAGGAGACCCCGGGACTGGAATACAGCCGGAGTGACTCTCACCGCGAGAGTTCACTGGCTCAGCCGTTTCTGGACGCTCTGTGTTCCAAGACCTTAATTAGCAGTTGTGTTTTGACTGCCTGATTTGACAGTACTTGATTCTTCTTGTCAAAGTTAGTTCATACTCGTGGTTTTTCAGTGTTGTTGCAGGACGGGGATACAAGTGACCTGTATGAATGTCAGTCAGCAGAGGTGAATGTTGCCGTTAAACACTTGGTCCAGTAATTTAATTGAATACTGCCGACTTGAACGTTATCGCCTGACCTGTTGATTCCGATTGTGGCTGATTCCTATTTTAAATTTTTTTTTGTCTGAAAAGTTGCAAAATATAATAACAAAGTTGCTAAGTTGGCAACAATGGGGTGATGACTGTTAATGAGTTTTAGACTTTTGCAGAGATTGGTGGGATCGGTTTCATATGAAAGTATCGGGCAATCATGGATTTCCCAAAATTAAGGATATCCTGACTGATTCATCGGTGCACCCGTTTTTTTTCTTTTTCTTTTTGTTTTCATAAATAGAGTGAAGGCTTCACAATTACAAACTAAGGCTTAAAGAATCCAGTCGGTGTATAACATGCCAGGCAACGTGTGAGAAGTCCCCATATTGTAGTTTCAATGTAAATTCTCCAAACAGTGAATCAAACATTTTTGCCTTTTTACTATATCTAAACATTTCTATGTGACTTTTTATTTAAAAATGTAACAAATGTATATTATCTATTAATAAAATAAAATGCAACAGTTAGGTGATGCTAAATGAAATCTTAAATCAGTTAAAGCTCCATCTACAGTATTTATCATTTAGATTTAGAGCAAAGTACTAGCATTAATACCTGCTACAAAGAGTAGCATGAGCAACACAAGCTGGATTCATCTGCATTTCACACCCACTGCTTGTGTTTTGCAAACATAATTTCAAAGAAGTGTTGCCCTAATAGGAGGTGATGTGTGGGACTTCTTCTAGTTTCATCACATTTCTTCTGTTTTTGTGGCCGGAATTAGTTTCTAACAGCCAGCTTTGTGTTTTCTTATTGGCAAGAGAGAAGTATTGTATTGTTACGCCAGCCTAGCTAACTAGTAGTGTGCATTCGGAGGGGCTGTGTCATAAACAGGTATATTTTATTGCATAACTTGATGCTTTCCTCAGACCTTTAAGTTGCTGCATCATCAGTTTTCATCACTAAGATATCTGATTTGCACAAATAATAATTTCTTGTTGACTCAAACCTATCATCCTTACAGCTGCTATGGGATGCTTTGGGGAATAGTTGGTATTGTCATACCATTCTCCTGTATAACTTTCTGTCAGTGCTGAGTTTTAATATTATTGCTTACTACTATGAAATTGTTACTTATTATTAAGGTAAAAGGCCTACAGCAGGGATGGGACTCCTATTTGAAACTCTGCTGTAATTGAGAGAAGGAAGATGGGAGAAGAGAGATTATGGATAAAAGCACTTGTTTCTGAGAGTGTGTAGTGGTGCTAGAGTGTGAAGTTTGCTTGCAGCAGCAGAGTTGCTGTGCTGAGGTCTGCTTTTGATCTTTTCGTATAGCGCAGACTGACAGGTTTACTGCGTTTTCAGCAAAACATTCTATAGTGTGCATAGGTTCAGTAAGACAGGGAGCAATGTTCAGTGGGCTTCTAGCTTGGGACTGTGGTTCTGCACCCCTCTGTTTAAGGGTCTTCAAGTAGTGTTTCAGTACGTTCCGGATAGTTGGGCGGAACAAGAACTGGACTTCAGCAGCAATACTACTCTAGAATAATGGAAATTCTTCCTCTCTCATGGCCACTCCCAGTCCTAGAAACACAAAGCATAACACAGATGTGAAAACAGGGGACTGAAGAAGTAGTTGGTCAGTTCTCCTCAAGATCTGTTTTGCTTTTTACGTATGGTGTGAACCTTTCATTTAGAATTTCTTACATATTGTCTGGATTTGTCAGAGGTCGAGATGTTGGATGTAGATCTGAGCCTTATGGACCAAAAAATATCAATACTTTTTTATTATTATTTTATTTTTTACATTTTTGTAATCATCACTATATACTTTCAAATGAATGAACCAGTTTCTAAGAAGGGATTTGTTTCAATAGATTTTTTTAATGTGGGCACAAAATAAGTATTTGATATCACAGAAAAAAAAACTTAATTTCCAATTCCAAAAGTCAGACGTTTCCCGTAGTTCTTGACCAGCTTTGCACACACTTCAACTGGAATCACAGCCCACTTGTCCATAACAGAACCTCTCCAGATCCTTCAGCTTTTGGGGCTGTCGCTAGGCAACACAGAGTTTCAGCTCCCTCTAAAGAGTTTCAGGTTCAGGTCTGGAGACTGGCTAGGGCAGTGCATGACATTGAAAGGCTTCTTGTAGAGCCGCTCCTTAGTTACCCTGGCTGTGTGTTTTGGTTCGTTGTCCTGCTGGAAGACCCAGTCACAACCCAGTCAATGCTCTTACAGAGGGAAACTCTCTCATGGATGCATATTCTCATCTATCCACCTCTCAATGCGATTCGGTCGTCCTGTCCCCTTGTGAGAAAAGCATTCCCAAAGAATGATGATTTCACCACGGTGGGTTGGAATGGTGTGTTCTTCTTCCTCCAAACACGATGACTGGAGTTTCAACCAAAACTTTCTATTTTCGGTCTCCTCTGACCTCCTGATCTTGCCCCAGGCCTCCCCTGGATCATCCGGATAGTCATTGGCAAACTTCAGGCTTGGATATGGGCTGGCTTGAGCGCTGCAGGATTTTAATTCATGGCGGCTTTGTACGTTACTATGGTAACCTTCAAGACTATGGTGCCAGTTCTTTTCTGGTCATCGACCAGGTCCTCCTGTGTAGTTCTGGGCTGACTCTTAAGTCCCTCCCCATTTTTGGGGCAGGGCACCGATCATCCCACTAACGCAGGCAGTGCTAGTGCTAGTGGCGCAAGAATAATGAGTAAACTGAATACTAATTTTTATAAGCATAGAGGAAATAAAAATCTCACAGAAGCCACAAGGTGTTCGACAGACTTGGCTAAAATATAATATTTAATTACATTCTTTGCAGATAAGAGTTGTACGTTGAATGCACTGCTTCTATTTACTCCTTTCCTGTTACCAGTTAATACAGACCAAATTTTAACTGCAGCGTCTGTTAAAAATACAAACTTTTACACATATAAAAGTAATTTCTTACCTTAGAAGTGGTATTGATTTTCTGCACATAAAAATGTATTTGATGGTGTGCTTCCTTTTTATTATGGAATGTTACCTCCTGTATTAAACAGCAGTTTGAACCGTATAATAATCCCAATCTTCAGAATTGAGTTAAATCTACTCTTTTGCTTCTGCTGCTGTTCACTGTTGGTTGTAATGTTTAAAATTCTCAAGTGGCTAGATGACACGCTCATCAGATTAGCTCAGGAGGAGCCCGACTCGACACAGAGACTCACGCTGAACACATTAAGATAAGACAAGTAATTGCTGTCACACAGGAAATTGAGAAATTGTCTGGTTGAGCCTCCAGATACTGAGCCTCGTTTCTCAGAACATCTTCAACAGTTCTGACTAAAACTCAACGCGGCTTCATAGGAAAAGCTCCAGCTCTACCAGAGGTGGGATGTTTGCGTTGCCCAATGTTTCCAGTGTTCCAAAACCAGTTTTGAACGAATCATTTACCAGTGCTCTATTGAGCTTTTGGACTGCAGTTTATCCTTGTAGTCATTCAGCTGCCATTATGGACTGGAGGACAGGATGTGTTGCTATTATTGAGTGTTTTTGATGTTTGTACTTTTTTTTTAACAAACAGGTTATTAGGTTCAGGTTAAGTACTTTTTTCTCTCTCGCAGATTAAGTTTAGTTGGCTTGTCGCAGTAAAATTGCAACTGACAAATGGTCCGGTGTGGTGCAGCTCACTTCCTCCCGCCTGCCTTTATCAGCTGACGGCCAAGGCCTCGTCACTGTTGATCTTAGTGGCAGATCAGAGCGCTGTCTCTTTCCCTCACTTCTGTCCAAGGTTGTCTACCTCTTGTTTTTTCTTTTGCTTCTGCAGTTATGTTCTGATTAGCTGAGCAAACGTGCACTTTGTCAAGTTATAGTGTTGGTCTAGCAAAAAAAAACTCTGCTTAGGAATGAATGAAACCCTCGCTGAAAAGCTCTTCGTCAAGGCAGACTTAATCATCATGAAGTATTAGACTGAGGCGGGAAGGTTGACTGAAAGATAAGATTAAAATGTTCCCAGGAGAATACAAAGGATGATGGTTTCAATAATTGAAAACACTGAAAGTTAAAGGCAATTCTGTGATAGAATGCGTTTACTGTAACTCAATGAAAATGTGTTCGACTGTTTTTCACTTGTTAGATCAGCTAAGAATTATTTTAAGAATATTTTTTGTCTATGAGAAAACAATTGGATATTCAGTATGTCAAAGTTCAGGTTTTATGCTACATATTTCAGTAGGTGATCAGCTCAATCAGAAACAAAAGATGCATTGTGTAATCTGCACATTTCCACATACACAAACAGCTGTTCAATTGCCAATTGGTAACATTTGTCCTTCATTTTGGCGCCCCCTTTATTGTGGCACCCTTAAGTGTAGCACCTCGGGACATGCACTGCAAACTGCAAGACTGTAAATATTATAGCGTTCAGGATTTGTTTAGACTTAACACACCATTAAAAAACCAATAAAGAAAGAAAGCTATAGTTCATAGCTTTTTTTTGAGTATTGAGGATACTCAATAAATTATATTTGTTCTCATCCTCTCTCCACTTCCTCCTGTCCTTGTCTTTTTTGTCTCTCACACCCGTTCTCCCTTTTGTCTGCAGGTCCTGTTGCATCTTTTTCTCCCTCGTGACCCCCACCCCTTCGCCAAAATCCGGCTGCTAGATGTGACGTCGAGGTTGATCAGGAGAAGCCACCATGTCCTAAACGTCGACGGGCCCTCTGGAGCCCTGCCCCCCCACCCCATCCCTCCCTCACCCAGCCCCTCTCCCATCCACCACCTTACCCCGTCCCCCAGTCCCAGCCCCCCCCCGCTCCCCGACCTCTCCACCCACGTGCGAGACAGGCTGCCCAGTGCTGGCTCCCCACCGGCGCGCCTCTCTCCTCCTCCTGGGGAGATGAGCGCACAGAAGCAGCAGCAGCTGGGCGCTGGAAACGTCGGGGTCATGGATTCTGACCGCGACCTGCAGTCTGCCACTTCTTCCATCTCCCTGCCGTCAGTGAAGAAGGCCCCGAAGAAGAGGCGGCTCTCTCTGGCTTCTCTCTTCCGAAGACGAGGACGGGACACTAAACCAGGCCGCCAGCGGTCCAGGGACCTCCAGCACCCCGGGTCGGGGGGCGTTGGGGGAGTGGACGGCATCGCCACCATCGAGAGCATCCACTCTGAAATGTGCAATGACAAGAACTCGGCCTTTTTCTCCGTGGCGGGGACGGGAGCCGCCTTCACCGCTGCCGCCTCGTTGTCCTCCGCCTCAGGGCCTTCTTATGCTGCTACCAGCTCCTCAGCTAAGGCGGGGGAAGCAGCAGGGGCGGAGCTACTGGAGTGCCCACTGTGCCTTCTACGCCTCTCCAGGGAGAGCTTCCCCGACATCATGACGTGCCACCACCGCTCCTGCAGCGACTGCCTGCGCCAGTACCTGCGCATCGAGATCTCAGAGTCGCGCATCAACATCAGCTGCCCCGAGTGCGCCGAGCGCTTCAACCCGCACGACATCCGCATAATTCTGGGGGACCGAGTGCTGATGGAGAAATATGAGGAGTTCATGCTGAGGAGGTGGCTGGTCGCAGATCCGGACTGCCGCTGGTGTCCCGCGCCAGACTGTGGGTAAGCAGCGGGAGCAGACGCACTTAATACAAAACACTTTGTATTAAAATCCATTCTGAGTGAACCCGTGTTGGTTCTTTACATGTAAACAACCAAACCACATCACACTGCGAGCTTAGCAACAGGATGTTACTACGTTAATATTTCTGATAACTGACTGTTCACTAAACATTTTGAGCGTGTTGTTAGCTCCAGACAGCAAATGTAAAAATCTTCAGTGTCTGTAAAATGAACAAATCCTGTTTTTGAAGTCATTTTTTGCTCTACCATATTTAGAGCAAGTAAGAATTTTAAGTTTCTCTCAACCATTAGTGTTTATTCATGTTATGTGTGTAAACCGATGTGTAGCTATTTATTTGAACTGGGATCTTTGAGCCAATCCTGTTGCTATGGCGTCTAAACTTTCTGCACCGTGGGCCAAAATGGCCACGTTGAGATTAGTCAGGGGCCAAATTTTCTCGCAAATAAAACCTGGAACTGTTATTGGGAATGACTAAAACAGGATCAGTTTTGGGCCATAACAGCAATATTTATATCAGAGATCAACCCAAATTTTTATATTGGAGCATTCCTGCTTTTACTGAAAAAATTGGCAAGTGTAAAATCACTGCTGCTCTGAGAAAGTTAGATATTTGTTTGAATAAAACAGTCATACATTTCTTTTCTTTTTTGTCTATTCCCAGCATCAGCCAGAGGTTTCTTGGAAAATACTTGATGTATTTACCCAAATTTGATGAATGTGCTCCTAAGTCAGTATTTTACTTTTATTAGATGTTTTACTCCAAAACAGAAGATTTTTAGGTGCTAACATTTCCAATTTAAGAAAAATCAGTCACTAAAAGTCTGTCATGTTTAAAATCTAACTATTCAGCATCAGTCTATATCAGCTCCATTTGCTATAAATTTGTACCACAGGAAAGTGTTCAGATGGGTGTAAATGTCCCCGGGGCCACAGTTTGGACCCCACTGGTGTCCGGTGTCTGTCTGGGCTCACATGGAAGCCCTCTCTGTCTGCTCTCTAGACGGGATCTCAGTGTAAATTGATCCAGAGTGGAGGAAGTCTCCCAGGTACTCGGTAGCTCTGTGATTAAACATTAGCCCTGAGGTCAGGCCCAACTGCAACACAAACCTCCAGAACGTCATTTAACCCCTGAAATGTGACTCTCTAGTGTTTAGCATCACTTTATGGGATCGGATTGAGGTCGATGATTAGCAGCGTCCCTGAATGAACCGTCTGCCTTACTACTGACACCCCACAGTCCTTGCTGTTTTAAATTTGACCTTTAAAAACTATTTCAAATATTCAGTGTGCATTCATACATGAACAGTATAAATTCATTACACCTAGCTTTATTTTTTTTTCTCCATGATGCAAACATTTATTAATTTTTTTCTCAACAGTCCTGATGGATTAGAGAAAACTTCTGTATCGATCGTATTGATCTGTAGAGTTTGCAGGTCAGAGTTGGGGATATAGACCTGAAGATTTATCACGATATTTTAGAGTAGTATTGTGATTACAATAAAAGTGACGATACTATTTATTACTACTTTTTCAGGTAAATGGCAAAGCAATCATAGCTCCACAAACACAAATACAACTCTTGAAAATACTTGCAGCCCATTTCTTGTGGACATCAGTCATATAAAGAAGTATTGATATTTGTTGATGCACTCACTGAAAAAACGGTGGAAAAATAGTCAAGTTTAATAGATTTTAAACATTAATTGAAATTTATTGTGACAATAAATCAAAATTCTTATCACTTATCGTGATACATTTCTTATAAATGATACGATATAATAAATACCCAGCACTATTTGCAGCTGTTCACAAAAAAATAACTCTTTTTGCATTTTTATTTTATTGTGCCAGCAATTATGTTTAATGTATAGCAAACAGGGATCCATAATACTCCCCCATCACATATTGAAGCGATTTATTTATTCATTTTGTTGCTGCTTCCCAGATATGCAGTAATAGCCTTCGGCTGTGCCAGCTGTCCGAAGATCACGTGCGGCAGGGAGGGCTGCGGCACGGAGTTCTGCTACCACTGCAAGCAGCGGTGGCACCCCAACCAGACGTGCGACGCGGCGCGCCAGCAGAGAGCCCAGAGTCTCCGCTTGAGGACCGTGCGCTCGTCCTCCCTCAGCTACAGTCAGGAGAGCGGCGCCGCAGGTGGGCTGCTCCAGGAAGCTCACGACCACGTCCAGGAACTTAGAGAATTATTAAAAAGTTCATTTATTTCACTTGGCAAAACGCATTATATGGATTAAACACACATAAGCTAATGTTTTTAAGCCCTTAATGAACTTGATTATGATTTTCTGCCTACAGTAATGAAAAAAACACCATAGAAGAATAGAATGTTACATGAAGCTTATTACAATAACTTTTGACTTTGATTTTAATGAGCTAAAATCTATTTTTTATGATTTAAAAAAAAATCTTTTTGAATTAAATATTTTTACACCAATAGTATTTTAATGCTCCTTTTATAATTTAATCATTTTATTTATGTATTGCTTATTTTTAAAAGCTCGTTTTAAGCTGATGACCCTGCCTCACCAAAGTCCATATTCTAATTCTATTGAATATGACCTTGACTGCATTACATCTGCTGCTTTTTGCGCCTCTTTTGCCATTTTTGTACCTATTCTGCCATAATGAAAGTTATTAGAGTAATGTGAAATGAATCAAAGCAAGGCTAAAGCTAAAAATAAAAAAATAATTTAAAAAAGTGAATGTTTTTTTTTTTTTACATGTATATATTTTTTTTTTACTTTTTATTGGACTGTTTCAGTTTATGGTTTATCAGACTTTGCAGCAGTTGAGTATAAATTTGGAGCTCGGCAGAGACCAGCTGTCCAGTGCTGCTAAAATGAAATGCTTGTCAGGTCTATTTATTTCCATTTCCAGCGCCGCGTCTGATGTGTTTTCCTTTCCTGTCCGTCATGTTCTGTTTTGTTGCAGCCGACGACATTAAGCCATGTCCTTGCTGCGCCGCTTACATCGTCAAAATGAATGACGGGAGCTGTAACCACATGACCTGTGCTGTCTGTGGCTGTGAGTTCTGCTGGCTCTGCATGAAGGAGATTTCAGACTTGCACTACTTGAGGTAAGAGTCGCACGCCAAGTCCAGAACAGTCAGTTTAAACGGTAAGGAGAGGGTTTTTTTTTTAATCGGCTTAAATGCTGGGTTGAGAATGAAAATGTGATTTCACGGTAGGAAAAACCAATAATTAACCTCGATTTGTCTTCATTTTGGGAAATCGGCGATCGCCCAATACTGACATGAGAAACCAATGTTAACTTCCTCCACAAACATCTGAAAACCAGCCTCTGTCCCTTTTTGAGAAAGGGACAGAGGCAACAGTCGACTCACTGTGGTCAACTTGACAACTTTTCAGACAAAAAACAGAAAACTGCAACTGACACACCCCTAATTACTATTAAAATTCATCTTCTGTTGCATTGATTCACGTCTTGTATGTCTTTACCTTTTGTCTCTGTATTGATGGGTCATATAATGTTTTCATCAGTTTGGTGAAAGTTGACCGTTGTGCTGCTGGTTTCAGTCCGTCAGGCTGTACGTTCTGGGGGAAGAAGCCTTGGAGCAGGAAGAAGAAGATCCTTTGGCAGCTGGGAACACTAGTGGGCGCTCCTGTGGGAATCGCACTGATTGCTGGGATAGCCATCCCCGCCATGATCATTGGCATACCTGTATACGTGGGCAGGAAGGTGAGGCAGAGCAACACCGAGGGAAAGTCCTTCCTTTTTTCCTGCTTTACTCATGGACAATTTGCAGATGAATTTGTGTGCTTGGTTCTATCCAGATATTTTCCACTTAACTGGTCTGACTATAGTGAGCTTTCTTTTCTGCTGCAAACTGCTAATTTAGTCTAAAAACATTCTTGCGTGAGGAGTTATAATTTCTCTTTCCAATAATGTGGCATTACTAAGACTCTCCAGAATCCCCCGGCGAAGCCTGCCAATAGAAGAAACCAGAGCCAAGAGACATTTTCCAAAGTAAATAAAACAATGTCTAGACTCTAAGGCGGCAAACAGGGATTATTTTAGTAATCGATTATTCTAACAATTAATTCTTAAGTTTTGTAGCCTCTCAAACCTCTTCTATTCAATAGTAGTAGTAGTTCAAACGCATTAAAATTTAGCAAATAAACAAATTCAGTTCCATAAAAACATTGTATTGTCTAAAATGCAATAATAGCATTCTTATAGTGGAAGCTTTTTTCACAAAAAAAAAAGAAAAATCTTAACATCAGCATGTGAAAAGCTCAGCCCTTGAGTTTTGAGTAGAACACATTTACAAACAAATAAGTTTTTTTTCATCTTCAATACAAAATGTTTATATTTTTTGTACAGTTTTGGCCTCATTATGACTCAATATTCTTGGAGCAAATGTCCCCTTTGTTTTTGAGTCTGCATACTTCAGTTAGCGATTAATCGATTCTGAATTAGTTGACCATCGTTTCAATAAATGGATTCATACTTCAATTGTTTCAGCTCTACTAGACTTGGTGACGTCTGTCAGGGTTTCTCTACACAGCTCTGACCAACCTTTAAGAAAGTCGCTCTGTAGTCGCGTCCTGCAGTTCAACTGGCGTCCAGTCAGAATGGAAACTGCCTGGCAGTTCCAGGGTTAACTCTCCCTTATGTCTGGACTGTTCCCTCCAGATCCATAACCGCTATGAAGGCAAGGATATTTCCAACCATGAGAGGAACCTGGTGATCGCTGGTGGAGTGACGCTATCTGCCATCGTGTCTCCTGTGGTGGCTGCAGTCACCGTCGGTCAGTCTCTTCCTCTTTCTTCCTCATCTACATCTTCACATCCTTATTGACTTCTTGGCTTGTGACTAAATATTGCCCTCAGCTAATGTTTGTTGTTTTGAGCTGGAATCTCTCATGAAAATTCCATTTTCTGAGCGAGATTCGGTCTCTCTGCTGCTGCACTGTTGTTTGCGTCATCAAGACAGCCGGTCTCTCACACGCTGGTCTCTCTCTGCCCCCTCCGTCAGGCATCGGCGTCCCCATCATGCTGGCCTACGTCTACGGCGTGGTGCCCATCTCTCTGTGCCGCAGTGGAGGCTGCGGCGTGTCAGCCGGGAACGGAAAGGGAGTTCGGATCGAGTTCGACGACGAAAACGACATGAACACTGGCAGCGGAACGACCGCCACCGGTAACCTTCACTGTTGCTTCCCGAGCTGAACAACACGCTCTCAGGATGGGACTGAAATGTTTGATTGGGTCAACTGCAGGGTCAATCAAGACTATGTGTTACAAAACAAGCAACAATTTCATTCCAAAATCTGGTTTTGCTGCTAATTATTGAATAAATAAGCATATGAGCATATTTGTTGCCCATTGCTGCGAATGTCACTTGTGCGTCAGGCTTTATGGGCTTACCAGAAACGTGCAAATACAAACGTTCCAGCCGCAATTAATCACATGTAAAAAAAACAAAACAAAATTTGATTAATTGCATAAAAAATTTTAACACCTTAAAAACTTATTTTGATATTTATTTTGAATAAATTAATTAAAAAATGAAACAATAACTGAATCTACACAAAGCTTTGTTTTGCAACATAAAAGTTAGTAGTTTTAGCTGCACGTTTATGCAATTTAACTCTCAGCCCTTTATACTGTTCTTCAATGAAACCCTTTTATCAAAATACATGACAGTATATATGACATCAATAGTTTAAATAATACACATGTACTGTAGACGAGTCATTAAACATATACTGCATCCGCTCTTGCATAGAAAACGTAATGTTATGCCATATGCAATTAATCAAAATCAAAAGTACTAATTATTATTATTATTATTATACGTTGAATTATTCCTGCATCATCTCCTCCATAGATACGACATCGGTAGCCGACACCAGAAACAATCCCAGTATCAGTGAAGGCAGCGTCGGGGAGTTGACAGGCAGCCTGAGCGCCAGCGGCAGCCACATGGACCGCCTCGGCGCCGCCAGGGACAACCTGAGCGAGACGGCCTCCACCATGGCGCTGGCCGGAGCCAGCATCACCGGCAGCCTGTCCGGCAGCGCCATGGTCAACTACCTGCACAGGTGCTGCCCGCCGAAAGCGCGCCAGCGAAAGCGCTTCGTCTCGTTGTTCTGGTTTCCCGCTTCACCTAAAATGTGTCGCCGTCTCAGGATGGAGGTCCAGGCCGACGTGCAGAAGGAGCGCTGCAGCCTGAGCGGGGAGTCCGCCACCGTCAGCCTGGGCACCATCAGCGACAACGCCAGCACCAAAGCAATGGCCGGCTCCATTCTCAACGCCTACATGCCTCTGGACAGGTGAGCGAGCTTTTACCTCCCGTCTCTACAAAAGGATCTCAAACACATTTCCTGGGCAGTTTTACACGCTGCTAGTTTTCTGGTCAAAATCCTACAATTTAATAGGTGAATGTGTTTTCTTTAAGGATGAAAACACCATAGGATCATAACTGAACACACACACACACACACACACACACACACACTAACTGTGCTGTTATCCTCTTCATCAGGGTTCCTACTGCTGTTTAAGATTCTTGAAAATGCTTCAGTTCCAATGAGGTGTTTGAATTCTGTGTAAACTGACTGATGTTCAAACTGATGAGTTTGGTAGTAAAGTTCAGTCTTATGCCTGATTAAAGCCTAAATTTGGGAAACATTAATTTTAGAGTTGAAGGTAGATATTTTCATATACCTAATAATTTGGCATTTTTTCTCACTGTCTGACGTTAAATCAGATAAAACATTTCTTGTTTTAACTTCTTGTTTTAACATTTCTATTTGATAAATACCAGAAAACATGGCGAGAACTTTAAAAAAATATATTTTTCACACCTAATGGCTCAGTTACTTATTGATCTTTGTAATTGAAATAAGGATTGTCTTGATTTTTTTTATATGTTAAATGTTATTGAAATTGTGAGATTTCTTTGTTAAATTGGTGTTTATTTTCTCGGATCAGTCAGGTGTGTGGGGGTGCGCGTGTGTGTGTGTGTGTGGGGGGGTGTGTGTGTGAGAGAGGGATATTTCAAACACAATATTCCAACCTGTGTGAAGTTGCCCCCCCCACCTCCTTTAAATCAAAGGAAATTGATATAAATTAATTGTGCCATGTTTGAGCTGGTTTGTGCAGATACAATATATATAATTGTGTCATTTCTGAAAGTTTTTATTAATATCTTTAAAATGATAGCAGCACAAACAAAAATATTTGCTGCAGAAACCTGGCACATGTTTGACACTTTGTTTAATTTGAAGAAGGGCAACATTTTGTAATATTTTAGTTTAGAATGTAGAATACTATCACGAGACATCAATAAATGATATTTTGTAGTTATTTTGAGATTTGAAACGATCTTTTTCAAAATTAAGTTCTATTGGCTTTATCTCCTAAGTGTGTTGCAGTAAAGGTTGGTAAGCTTACTCTGAAAATGCTTGAATTTTGCTGTGAGAAAAGCGTCGAACCCTGATTTATGTTTTTCCCCCTCGTCCCTCCAGAGAGGGAAACAGTATGGAGGTCCAGGTGGACATTGAGTCCAAACCCGTCAAGCGACGGCACCACAGCGGCGGCAGCAGCGCCGACGACGGCGGCAGTGGCTGCAGCAACGCCGCTGGCCGCTGCGGCTGGAGCAACCCCACGGCCGGGTGCAGCTCCTCCGAAGGCAGAGGGACGGCCGCCAAGTGGGCCAAAGAGGCGTCGGCCTCCTCCTTCAGCGCCGGCGGAAAAAAGAGCAAAGGCAAGCTGCGTAAGAAGGGCAGTGGCGGCGGCACCAAGATCAACGAAACGCGGGAGGACATGGACGCTCAGCTGCTGGAGCAGCGCAGCACCCACTCCTCGGAGTTCGACTCGCCGTCGCTGAGCGGCAGTCTGCCCTCGGTGGCCGACTCCCACTGCAGCCACATGTCCGAGTTCAGCTGCTCCGACCTGGAGAGCATGAAGACGTCGTGCAGCCACGGCTCCGCCGGCGGCGACTACCACCTGCGCTTGGCCACCGTCAGCCCCCTCCCCGAGGTGGAGAACGACCGGCTGGAGACGTGTCCTTCTCACTGCTCGCCCCAGTCCCCCACCTCCACCTGCACCACCTCCTCCCTGGGAAACGGCACGGACTTGTCGGCGCTCTGCTTCGTCACGGACGAGAACATCAACATCATGTGTGCCGGCGAGCTGGACTGCAACAGCGGAGAGCTCCTGAAGGAGCACAACAACAACCACCACCCGCCGCAGGAAGCGGCCCCCCCCGACCAGTAGGCCAGGAACACCTGCTTACACACTGATATTTAATAAACTCCATACCTGAAGTGCTGCACTCACTTTATAGACCTCCTCCTTTTCTTCTTTAAGCTAACAGCAGCTGCTCTACAGTTTTGGTTATTCCCTAGTTAAGAGATGTGTCTTGTTAGGATGGAGGTTTTCCATGGGAAGCAGCTTTTGAGTAAAATTGTTACTAGCAGCCACCTGAAAGTGTTAAAGTTCCTCCTGAGGCCGTTTCTCTGTTTCGGACCTTTCCTTATTTGTCACGTTTCACATAAAGCTGTTCGCTGATTGGCTGTTGCATTGATCTGTAGGTCAAAATAAAGTTTTTCATTTCATCATACAACATTAAATAGATCTGATTTCCTGAGACAAACTGAGCGAGGGACCAGGCAATATGACTTCTTAGTTTGTTTTCTTCCCCCGTAAATGTAAAAGTAACTGTTTTGAAGATATATATATATATATATATATATATATATATATATATATATATATGTGTATGTATCTCCACACTGAACTGTTCCAGCTCTGAAAATCGACCTTCACAATGCTAAGATCTACTGAGGGAGATGGCGATCCACTGCTCTTTGTTCTGTAGCTCGAATCTCTCAAGTGTCTTTTAGTGCCAAGATGACTTTGAAAACTTGGGCAGAATTTAGCTGTGGGAAAGGTTGGAACCGATTTGATTAATTTAAAAAAAAGGTCTCTGGAAGGCCGAAGCTGTAGATTTTGCTTAACCCTCCCGTAGTTTAAATCGGCGCTCAGGTAGAGTGTGGCAGATGTCACTGTCGGGTCAACTGGGAAGCCATGGGGGCAGCCGGTAAATGTACATTGAAGGATGAAATAAAATTCTGGTGCGCACGAGAACGTTTGTTTTTTTCCTTCAAAGTCCATTTACAGGCCCAGTACTTCCCAAAACTACAAATAACTTGGTTAAAGTCCACGTAAGGTCAGTGCGACCCTGCCTGGACAGTGAACAGCGGTTTCCACTCGCCCCGTCTTAGGACTGCGCGAGGGTTAGAGTTAGAATTGTAACATTACTCAGCGGGTCGGTCAGCTGACTGAAATTGTACAAAGAAGTGAATTGTTTACTGTTGGAGCTGATTTCTGCTGGACGATGCTTCGGCCTCTCTGAGAGCTTTGATATCTTAACTCGTGGTGCCTTCAGGAAGCTGCTCGTGTTCCTCTCCGTCGTCTTCTAGAGTCCAAACAGGAGCGAGGAGAACATCGTACTGACAGCGGAGTGTGTGTGTTTGCTAGAGGCGCGCTCGTTCACACTGCGGCGGAGTTTTAACTGAAGACTTTTCAACAGCCTACCAAAGACAGCACTCAGGCTCTTATTAGTTCTTTGACTCTTCAGCTGCCGACAGTAACACGCGACCTTTTTTTTTTTTCTTTTTTTTTTTTTAAACACCGTGGGGATGAATGAAGACATGACCCAGGGTCTTTCCCCCCCACACACACATACACATTACTGTTTTTTACATGTTCCACTAATACTACACAAATAAGTAAAGCTCCAGGCACCTGCACTGTTTCCTGTTCTGCTGACGCAGAGGTTGATGGGAATGTGAGTTTGTCTTGTGAATCGGGTTCGTGTTGCCAAAACGGTGCTGCTGAGCAGACTTGAAGTCAGTTTTTGTTTTTTTTTCTTTCTCCCAAACTGTTCTGTGGTCTGCACTGAGGCCGCTGAGCTGGCTCTGGTGAACCTCTACTAGCAGTGTGGTTTTGACCCAGGTCTGTTCTGGTTTGGTTCCGTGGATAAAAGCCTCACGGCTTTATCTCCATTCATCACAGCTAAGATTTTTCTGCTCATTCTTCCTCTTTTTCTTGGTTTTAACCAAAAGTAATCTAATGTTTTGGCTGTAATTTGCACACCAGTGCCAGATAAAATTGGTCGTTTGTGCAGAACGGGATAAGGTGTTTGTATATTTGTTTGGTAATTTGCTTTACTATATGCGCGTAAATGCATATCTGCAAAAAATAAAAAAAAATAAAAAAATGTATATCAAATATGTGTGTGTGTTTTTATGTGAAGCAAAATAACAAATATGCCAAACATGGCGCGAAACATATTTTCTTTGACTTTATTGAACAGGCCTCTGAATTCTGTACAGATGACAATTTGACTGAAACATAAACAGCTAAAACTAGATTGTAGAGAACAAATGTAAAATATGAAATTATTGCCTCTCGCCCCTCGATCGGGTCCCTGAATTTAACTCTGTACATTTAAAACGACTTTAAAACTGGGTCAGCTCTCAGTTTAGGATAATCAGAATGTTTCATTTTTATTCTTCTAGCATGTTAAAAAAAAAAAAAAAGCATATTCTGATTGTGGTCTGATTATATGTCAAATTGAGAACTAAAAAAAAAAACTAGAGGTGCACTGATAAATCAGCCCAGATTTTCTTAATTTTGGGTGATTTTTGAATTTGATCCGCCGGCCTTATCTACCTCCAAAGCTCTGTAAATCGGCCGCTGACTCTTTTTGAGGTCGCCACCCCACTTTTGCTTTTGCAACCTTTTAGACAAAACCATAACGGTATCGGCCAAAACTGGAATCGGACAGAAAACTGAAATCAGTGCTAAAAAAAATTTAATTTAAAAAAATAACAAAAACAAGAATCAAACTGGTTTGCTAAATCAAATATTTAGCAGAATCAAAACGATAGGCACGCCGCTTCACTCGAGCTTTCACGTCTTATAGCTCATGTGAAGGTGAATGTGACTTTATTGACTCCAGCTTATATCTGTGGCAAAACTTAGTGATCCAATACATCTTATTGCATAGTTGCTGAAACAGAATTAAACATGAAAGTTTTTGAGGGGCTTTTTTGACGCTGAACAGCAATGAGCTTTGTTGTTTCCGTTTGTGTAGCGAGGGAACTTCAGTTGCTAACGGCCACAGTTTCCTTAAGTAGCACTGAATACCTTCTCTTAACATGGCTGATTAATAACAGCCTCTGATTTCATAAGCTTCATGGACCAAATAAACAAAGCTCAGTTCTGGGAACACGAGTTTCTGTTATGTAACCCCGGCTGACCACTGGGGGTTGGGAGGAAGACCGCCCTGCTGTCTGACTCTCCACTCGACCGATCCCACATTGAGGCTGGAACACTTTTGTTACGTTAAATGATCCAGTTGTTCAGTTAAAGTGGTTTGTGCTGGTACATAAAATCTGCATAGCAAACTGTTCCGAAGAAAAACAACAAAAAAAAAAGATATCTTAAGCCTTTATCCAAACGTAAGAGGACATTCAGAACTTGTCGGAGTCGATCAGATTTTCAATCAGTTCCTTGGTCTTTCTGTGGAAACATTGTGAGCTCAGTTCTGGTGTGTAGTCTGTTGCATAGAGCCCAGACTGGAGGAGCAGCAGCTCATGCAGCATGGAGGAGGCAGAGGGAGGGGGGTCAGATGTATTTGTTGGCCAGATTCTGAACTTCATCCTTGGTGAACTCTGCGCTCTCCACAGCTGAAAGACGCTCAAAGAGCTGAGTCACGTGGCGACGCTCGTCCTTCTCCAGCATCATGAGAGCGACCTGCAGACACAGTCCAGCTGTTTACCTCCATTCATATACGAGTTATAGTTTTAAAATATTCACCAACAAAACCGTTTGAATGGCCTCTTACCCGGAACCTGTCGGCGGTGTGCAGCTGATCGAGATGCCGGTACGCCAAGTCGGGCTTCTCTTCCAGTAAATGCGAGTCCAGTGCCTTCACGATGAAGCTGATGGTGTGTCCGTCCAGCTGGTTGCTAAGATACTGGGGAAGCAGTTCTGGTTCCGTGGATGCCAGCAGTTTGGCGCAGGCTGCTGCATTTCCGCAGCAGCGCGCTGCGTTCAAAGACTGACCGAATTCGTAGGCGCTGCTGGGTTTGAGGTTGATGCTGATGTTGTCTCCTGTGCAGCTGCTCACGCAGTTTGGAGTTTCCGTCACGGCCTCCTCACCGTCAACCTGCGGTACGAGACGGACACACGTGTTGGAGCAGGTGAGTTATGGATGTGGAACCTCAGCAAACGTCTGAAAACTCACCCACCACGTCAGCTTTTACATGTACGGTTGATTTAGAAACTCTTGCTATATTTAGCAATGTTTACGATAAAAATAAAAAATCGGCGGTCGGCCAATAAACGTCAATCAGTGCACCCGTAATGTGAATTCCAACCAGGACCACCATGTTGTTTTTTTGCTGATGTGTATCTTAATAAGAGAAGGTTTCTTTCACCAAATGAAACAGCTTTATATTCACACAGACTGATGTTTTTGAGCATTTTTTTTCCTGTTAATTGTGATGCTTTTCCACTTACAGCTAAATAAAACTGATTATAAATTTGAATAGAGCGCAGACGGCCCAGCCCGGGTGTTCATGAAACAGAACAGAGACGTACCTCTGTGATGGCGACGGTCTTCCTGGGTTTGTCCTGTGTGGCGCTGGCCAGACTCTGTCTGAGCAGAACCGTGACCTCCTCCAGCTCCTTCTCAGCCTCCTGCACGTTGGGGTCCAGCTGCAGCACTTCCTGCAGGTCCGAGCTGCATGCCAGGTAGTCCTGATGGGAGCGAACACACAAACTGGCTGTGGAATTCATGCTGCACGCAAATGTGCCGTTTGTGTAAAACCGCTGGTTTTAATGGCGACAGAAGCGCGGCGTTTGTGTGTGCTGACCTGGAGGCCCTTGTTGGCCAGGGCCCGTCTGAAGAAGGCCTTCTTGTTGTCCGGCTCCAGCTCCAGCGCTGCGTCGCAGTCCTGCTTGGCCTCACCGAACCGCTGCAGCTTTAGGTAGCACAGAGCTCTGGAATCGCACCAACAACCCTGTCAGTTCTGCTCACCAGCTGCTCGGCTTGATAGACGAATGAACTGAATTTGATAACATGCTCCATGTTCTGTCATTATCAGACGACGGATTAAGCGGTAAAATATTGTTTTGTGAACTAGCTCTGCCAGCTAGCTTTATAAATCAGTTTTCTTCTGGTTGTGTTCAATTTTATTTATAGGAACCTGAGTAAAGATGGTCGGATACAAAAGCCCACAGCTTCTGGACTTCTCTGTGTTTATCACGCAATCCCAATAAAACACACTTATGTTTGGGGTTGTAAAGTTTAAGGAGTGTGAATACTTGTAAAAGTCACAGCAGAAAGAGGATTACTTTCAACTAGAGTTTTCTACAAATTTACTACATTGAAGACATTTTTTTCTTTAGAATTTTAGACATTTAAGACAAAAAATAATCCTTATGTAGGGCTGCAGATATTATTTTAGCAATCGATTATTCTATTGATTAATCGGATTTTAATTTTAACATCATCATGAAAAGCTAAGCCCAGTGTATGGCTGGTCTGTTGACCGTTTTATGGTTGAACTGATCTCAATAGGAGATTTTGTTTTACAGAGTTTGAAGCGGCTGAAGCTAAAACGACAGGACTTGAGGAATTTTAGGTAGAACATATTTACAAGGTTTTTTTTGTTTATCTTCAATGCAAAACGTACAGTATGTATCTCTTGTACAGTTTCCACTGAATTACTGCTCTAAGTATGTTCTTTCAGCAAATGGCCTTTTTACTCCTGAGAATTAGTAAAAAAAAAAAAAAAAACTTATATAGAAAATCTAGGCATATTTAATCCTCCCACGATCTTAAGAGTCAGTTAGACCCCACATGTCACAGTCGGACAATGGGAAAACTCATAAAAGCGCAAGTCAGACCGAACACACGCTGTTAAGCTCACAAGGTTCTATTGACAGCTTCTCTTAAGAACGTGGGAGGGTTAAATGTTGAAAAAAGGGACAAGAATACATTAAAGAATCTCTTGTCTCTCCTCAGTTACTCCTCAGCAGCTACCTGGAGGTGACCTTGGGCGTCTGTTCTGGTCTGGCTGTACTACAGAAAAGCTATTTTCACAGCAGAGTTCGTGACGTGTGCGAACAGAATCGCACAGCAGGAGATTTTTCATCCCAGCAGGAGTTTCCTTTCTTCATTCTCAGCAGTGTGCCGACAACAGAAAGAACACAGCGGCAGACAGTGAGAGAGAGAGAGAGAGATACTGAGTTATCTAACCTGTTGGTGTAGATAGCACACTCCTTTGGCTTTAGCTTAAGGCATTCTGCGTACTTCCCCAGAGCTTCCTGGTACTGGCCCTTCTTCACAAAATCATTCCCTTCTTGCTTCAAAGCTGTAAAACGGACTTCTGCTCTCCTTTCTACAACACAGAATAAAGAGGTGATTACTTAACATCGATTATTCCTGTGCGGACCACTTCCATTAGCCTCTCTTTTGCCGTCATAAATCTGGCTGGCAGGACGTTTTAATTGGCCTCCGTTTGACGGGCCAGTGTTGTGCAGCTGGAGGTTTAACGCTGTAGAAGAATGCTGAGCTGGCCGGACACACGGCATGAGAGAGAAAGTCAGCAATCAGTCACAGCGGGAACTACGGGCTAATCAATCTGCTGCAGAGCATCATCAGGGAGGGGAAAGTGTGCCAGCAGCTCTTTTCTTTATTAAAGTGTATTATTAGCAGCTATAGCAAAGCCTGGGGAATGAGGAAAGCGTGTGGTCAGCGCAAGGAGGTGACAAATGTAATGTGGCTTCTAAAAGTATAAATGCCTCTTGTGGCAAACACAAAAAAAATCTGATACAAAATAACAGTCCAGTCGAGCCGCCTTGCTAGTAGCCCTGACATCATGACTAATTCTGCTAGGCAATAAATCGTCCCAGTATTCATCGCGATAATCAATAATGTTGCTGTTTTGAGACCATTTTCAAAGGCATGGAAATGCTGCTTCACTCTCTCAAAGAGAAATTCAACTTTTGTTTTTTTTTTAAAGAACTCTTTACAGTGGAATTGGAATATATATTTTTTTCCCCCAAAATAAAACAAGCAAAAATAATAAAACAATAAATAAAAAGGAAGTAAAAGTGGCAAACAAACAAAACCATAAATAAGACGAACTGTTTCTGTAAACAACATTCCCTTTCAAAAAATGTTAATCGTCAGAATGGAACTTAAAAAAAAAACAACATTTCCCCCAAAATAAGAATTTCTAGAGACAAACCCCCCAACTAGTTCATTTGTAAAAACACACAATTGTATCTGATATCCTTTTAGAATAATTCATGTAAAAAAAACAAAAAACATTATTAAACTGGTCAGGCACTGTAAAATATAGCAAATTCCTTGATATTAAAACGCATACTGGTCCGTTTCCAACAGACCTGCGTCTCTGGAGGCTTTTTCTGCTCGAGCCTGCAGGACCTGCTGGCTGGGGGGTTCTTCTCGTCGGTGCTGCTGGGCGGACAGGGGAACCAGGGGAATGTCTGGGAGTTTCTCTCTCCACTCTGCACCGTCCTCCTCGATCAGCATCCGAGTGATTCTGGTGAGAGAAAAAAAACAAAAAACAGAGCGGGTTTGAATAGAGCTAAAAAAAACAAAACAAAAACAAAACCAAAAGCTCACTTTTTGTATTTTTCACTTTCTGCATCCAAAAATGCTACGGTAATTCCCAATTTTTTTTTTGCTGTAATGTAAACGGATCAAATAAAGGGGGTAAAATTAGGAGAAGCAAAAAGAAAACGTGTGAAAATATCATATAAAGTCTATGTCTATTTTTAGAAACTGCGTTCAGTGCAGTCGTTTAGGTCTTCGTAGTTTTTTCTTGATTTGGTTCTTAGATGAGAAATAAGTAAAGAAATAAAAAGGGGAAAAATACTGAAATAATTCTAATGTAATCTAAAACTAAAAGACAAACATTTCTACTCCTTGACTTTTTAAATCAGCCACTTTTAGCTTTGAGTAAAACTCTGCAAACTTTAATCATATAAGAATTTTTTAAATCATTAACTTCCTAAAATAATGTCCTGTTTCTTTTTTATTGCCTATTTATTTATTTATTTATTTATTTACCTAAATCATATTTTGGCAATAAATGCAATTATTTTGGGAAGATGTCAAAAATAACCTCTAATATATTTTCAGAAAAGCTGTTAGTTTGTAACCTTCACTCTTTAAATGATGATGACTTGATGATCAAACTTCCTACTTTTAGTTTATTCAATATGTAAATTTTTTGAACTTGAGCAACTTGAGTAACTTCCCTTGACCTGATGAGTGACTATAAGTGTTTGTATTGCATAACACAGAAGCACATGTACTTTAGCAGCCATATTTAGCCTTTAGCTCAAGCTAAATCTCTAAGTGACTAAAAAAAAACCTGGTTGTGTTTAAGTCTCTGGAAATGTAACAGTTTAAGTTCTAAAAGTAGACAGACAGACTTTACTGTCATTCAACTGCACAATTACAATCTACAGATTGATACAGCTTCACTAATAACAAAAGAAACAAATGAAAATTAAAAAATATCAATACAAATATAAACAGTAAAATGATTGACTGAAGTTAAGCAGTGGGCTCAGTACACAACCCTGAGGGCAGCCAGTGGTCAGAAAGACAACACTTGACTTCTACTTGCCAACCCTAACATAGTGGGGTCTACAAACATGGAAAGACATACAGATAAAGAAGGAAAATCAAGGTTTTCAGTAGGCTTCAGCCAGAAACCAATGACTATAAAGCATTAGCTGATATTTGAAGGACAGCTTTGAACTGAATGCGTTCAGTTTGCCCTGCTTCAGCGTAGCCGCTCTGAACGGTGGGAGCTAACACCTGTTGACGCTGTCGTGTGCCGCCTGCACGCTGGTGTCGATCTGCAGGACGGTCTTGTAATCCACGTAGGCCTTCCTGTACCGCTCCAGCGACTCGTAAGCCATGGCCCGGCGCAGGAGGGGCTTGAGGGAGAACGGCTGCAGCTCCAGGGCTCTGGTTAGTATAAATAGACATAATTAGACAAGTACAAAGGATCAAGGCCCCTGTGATGCATGCAAGACGAGAAGACTGTGTTTCTGTATCTACAGTTCGTGTTTACATGCTGTTTTAGATGTCTGTTACTTAATACACGACATATCAGTGTGGTGTTTGTAACCCCATCGCTCTGCAGGGACATTAAGTGTTTTAGGGTGGGAGGTTCCCTCAGTGATGGTTCATTAAATGACTGGGATCGGCTACTGTAGCCTCTCTGTCATCATGCTGGATTGGGAGTGAGCTCACCTGGTGCAGTCCTGTATGCAGTCCTGACTGTTGCCGTCTTTCAGGTAGCACGCCGCTCTGTTGGAATACAGAAGACACAGATCCTCAGGACTCTCCATCCCTGCATGGAGAGAAACCAGGCTCAGATTTCAGATGAACTCTATGTTGGTAAATGAACAACATTACAACAAAAAGAAAAAAATAAATAAAACACTATTTTGCAAACCAATAATTTACCAAAAAAGAAGGATTAGGCTGAAGACAAGGCTTATACTTCCCTACTCAGCAACCTACAGTAATGGAGCTTATTTACTGCCCATATAAATACATAAATAAATACACACATTTATATTTAAATAGGCATGTATATACATAGTTCACATAAATATAGTGTTACACAATGCATATTTACATCTACATAACAGTGTGAGCTTTTATGATTTTACATTTTAAGGCTCTTGACTCTCACTAAAAAGCACATAATTTAATATCACCATTCAATTCCTTGCAGTTTCATGTTGATAACTGAAACACAGCCAGACTTGACTTTACTCTTTAGCATGTTCAAATATGAACAAACCTTGTAAATTCTGTTTACTCTTTCTTAACTTCAATCATTTATGATTTCCTAAAGGAAGATTTTTGTTCATTGCTTTACACCTTTAAAATTTTACAGTATAACTTTGAATGAAAGGTTTATTAGTTGGGTCCCTATAATGTATTTAAGTACACAGACAACACCAGCAGGCAGACGTGCCTCTCAGCTGCAGTGACTCTTAAAAGATTCGCATGTCATGAATTACAATGTTCAAGTAATATCAGTTTATTGCACCAGCATAAAATACTTTACAGTGAAACACTTTCACAGCAGCTACTGTCACTTCCTCCTCAGTGTTTTGAATGTGTGCATGTTGAAATAAAGGGTTCCTTTACGCATACACATTTATGGTTTTGATCACTGTGAAGTTAAATCAGACCACACTTTTCTTCTTTTAGCTTAGTTAGAATGACCAAAATTATGTCTGTTTGTCAGAAGATTTAGAGAGAAAGTTTTGTTTTGGAAATGTTTTGTAACTTTCCTCAAATTCAAAGGTTTTACATACATTTGGTCAGAATCAGACATAACTGTCTTTCAAAATGTATGACTTGGGTCAGAACCTTCTGGGCTTCTTTCCACTTTTTGTTATGCAGCTGTATGACTGGCAGCTAGTATTGGTGTCGTACGTTTAATATGGAAATAAAAAGGGTTCCTTCTGTATTATTGTACTATTATGCTACTTATTTGAATTCTTTGTTTTTTCATTTCAGTCTTTGGAATACTAACATTTTGCACATAAACATATATTTCTATCTTTCTGACTACATAATTTAAAAATATGAAGAGGTTCAGTTACTCAGTACTTGCCAAGCCTTTTTATTAAATATTGTTCTTTATTTCTTAGTTACTTTTTGCCTTTACTTGAGTAGCTCTATGTTGTTTTTTTAAAGGTTTTATTGGCTCTAGTGGCCTTTATTTGATAGTGAATTAACAGGAAAGTGGATAATGAGAGAAGAGGAAAGAAACCAGGAATCGAACCGGCGACAGCCGCGTCCACGACTAAGGCCTCCATATGTGGGTTGTGCTTAAGCCCTGCACCCCCACAGCACCGCTTTGTTTACCTGAGTACATATTTGTGGTACTCTACTCACCTGTGCGTTGCAAAAACACAAAATCTTACCACATATTTTGGTCTAGTTTCTAGTGCAAATATCTTAATACACTTGAAATAAAGCAGAACTGACTTACAGGAAACTTTTCAGCAAACTATAGGAACTTGTTTTAAGTAGATCCTTATTTAATATTGATGAAAAAGCACCAGCTCCACTGCCAAATGATTTCACTTATAACATAGGGAAAATGTCTTGTTATAAATGAAAAAATCAGCCAGTGGAACTGCATCTTTACAATACATGTTGATATAGAACTGCCTTAATGGTGGAAGTGATCAATTTGAGCCTTCTTCCCTCCTGTGTTGTTCTTTTATATCGTAATCCATTTCCTTTCATCTGAGGGGGACAGTTTGGGCTAGGTGGTTGGAAAATCGATACAATTTGGCGTTCCAAATTGGATATAAAGACAGTATCCTTTGTGATCACTGTCTTTGGGACAGTGATCACAAGGACAGATTTAAACTGGTTTTGGAAAAGGTAAAGCAGAGAAGGAGAAGACATGCAGCAAATGGCTCAAGATCAGGAACTGAATCCAGGACAAACGCGTAGTCAACGTCTTTGGACAGGGTGCACATGCTCTACCAACTGAACTGCTCAGAAAATTAGTTTTAGGTTTTAAGAAATAAAACGTTTGAAAATTAGTGCAATTATTCCATGAAATATCTAAAAGAACTGCTAAAACCTGCAGTTGGCACTTAGTTGTTTTTAGTCAAAGTTATTAAGAGTCAAGGTGGAAGGTCTTTGGTAAAAGTGCCACTTAAGTACTGAGTAAACCAGATAATCAATCATTTAATATCTAAAACTTGCCTCATTAGGAGGACCAAAATATAAAGTAATGTGGAAATGCTGTTATTTGATGGTCAAAAATGACAATAATTCATATAAACAACAAAATTACAAAATAGCAAAATCAGGCAAAAAAAAAAAAAAGAATTCTCTAAGTCAATTTCTTCCTACACAAAACTTACGAAACTTGAGGTGTGAATTTTATTCAAGGAAGAGGAGTGATACTTCAAAACTAAAATTACTGGCAGCTCAACAAAGTAAAAAGTGCAGCGTAGCAAAAGAACTCCTACAAGTACATTTTGTCCAAAATGTTACTCATGTAAATGTTACTAGTTACTACCCAACTCTGTCTACAACCTTCTAAAGTTAATTTAACCAAATATCAGTGGAAGGTTGTGAGCCTATATTCATAATCTAACCATGTGTTCTAAAATTCACAAAAGTTGTTTGGTTTAAAGTTCTTTTAACACTGTTAAAAAAAAACTATTCTAAAGTTAAGTATAAAAAAATATACCATGACATTTATCCCCATGATGACCATGTCAATGCTTTACTAACACAGCAACATTTCTCTCCCGCTTCTCCACTGATCGAGGTGATGCTCATTATTAAACCACCTGCAGGCCTCTATTAACCAGCCAACATGTGCAACATTTCCTACTTTTATCGTTTTGGTTTACGTTTGTGTCACAAGAGTTACGGAAATGAGTCTGAGTGTTATGGACGGAGCAACATGCTTCTGTTGCACTAAATAGCAGCAGCTTAGCTGCCAGCTCTTCAAATCAAATCAGATTACGGATAACGATGCAGCATGTCAGAGACGACGTCTCAGCAAACGCTTTCTGCTAATGTAACAGTAGAGACTGTTTACATTATGAGACATATTTATATTCTGATACACTTATAGGAAATTTTTATTATGTTATTCTGTGTATACCTGTGGGACTCCCTATAGAAGCCTACACATGCACAGAAATTATGAGCTCTCTCTCTCTCTCCATTGACTGTTCAGGCTTTAACTTCCTGTAAAAAAAAAAGCAGCTCTGGCCCAACTCGTTCTGTTTCACAGTGAGTGGTTAGTGGTCATGTGACTTGGACAGAGCAAAGCTGAGAGGCTTAGCCCAGGCTAAAACAGAAACGCTGTCCCTCCACTCCACAGCAGCCTAACTGTGACGCAGTGTTCAGGACACAGAGTCATTAAACTCACCGCCAGATCATGTCCTGGCTGTTTCAGGACAGTTCTTAGGCTGCAGTGGCCACTGCTGTGTCAGCTGACTCACTTCGGACAAACTGAAACCGACCTTTCCCAATCAAATGATGTCATTCAGAAGATTCTGGAGATCAAAACAGAAGCGCAGTAATGGCTGACAGCTTATGACCTTTGATATGCAACTAGAGCGGTCAGCCAAAGTCTCACAGCTACTGATAATTAAAACACGCAGAGATCTGCTCAGCCGGCTCTAGGCACCGGTGTGCTGGTGAGTTAGATTCTGACTCACTGGTTTCTTGTCAGTACCTGTCTGTGGCCCTGCTGTGGCCGCTTTGATCTGTAAACTTTACTTCTCAAGACACTTCCAAACTCACCTGCTGCCTTAGAGTCTGACTAAACAGCACAATGTCAACAGCAAGGACTCACCTGAATCTGTGTAGCCCTGGATGGCTTGTGAGTATTTCTCCAAAGCATCAGCAAACTGTCCGTTTTTAAACAGCAGGTTCCCTTCATTCTTTAGCCGGGAAAGGTGTGGGGGGAGGGCTCCGCAGGGGGCGTCCAGATTGACAGTTTCCTTTGCTTTTTCCCCACCTGTAGTCCCCTTATTGCCCTGCGCTGAAGCGGTCGATCCCCTCTTGCTTGATCCGTTGGCCACCTTTTCCTTCGACTCCTCTGGGACTTTGTACTTATCCGAGGTGCCCCCTTTGCCCCTCCAGGGTCCATGATGCGAGTTGCTGGTGTCAGTGTGCGGACCCCCGTCCCCTCTACTGTGGGGCTTTTTTTGAGCGTTTCCCATGTCTCCCCTTTCAGCAGGAGCAGCAGAGCTCTCCTCCCCTCCCACAGGCTGGCTGGGTTGAACCGGACGAGCTAGAAGTTAGAGGGAGAGAGGGAGAGAGATAGAAAGAGAGAGAGAGACAGAGACACCCACAGGAAAGAGTCAGCGGTTACGTCAGGGCAGAGGGGGAAGGGTTGACACATGCTACACCTCAACGGGGAGTTCCAGGAAACACCAACTGCGAGCAGTCAATTACAGAAGCTGTTTATGGGGGAGGGAAATACTCACATGCAGATATTATATATTGCATAACCCTGAGGGACAAGAGGAATTTCCTCTATCCACAGCACTTATTACATGCTATTATTAGAGCCCACTCAGATGTTCTGTGTACACAGGGAAAAACAAAGTGTTCCCTCGTCCAGGTCTGCGTTCTACATAAGAAGACATAAAGATTTGATCTTTACCAGGTCCTAAAGGTGCACCAATTTAGATTTTGGCCGCTACAAAGTTTTCTTTTGTCAGAAAAGTTGCTACATATAGCGACAAAGTAACAAAGTTGGTAATAGTGGGGTGACTATTTTTAAATGTGCATGTGTAGATGTGACCTGGTGGGCAGGTGTCAGTCAGTCCTCTCTCATGGCAGAGCGAAAGGGGACAGTGGCTGATTTTCAGATCTTTGTGGAGGCAGATAAGATCGTTTTCACATGTATGTATCAGCCAATCGCCAATCTCCTAAAAATAGGGTTGATTTATCAGCCTGTCAATATACCAGTGCACCCCTAAAAATTATCCCACAGTGTCCTAATTTATTATCCCAGGTAGAGGCAAAAAAGGAAAAGCTGTTTGAGTAAAACAAAATACTCCTCAATATTAAAGATTGGGATTGCATCTCTGCTTTTTGCAGATGATGTAGTCCTGTTGGTTTCATCAGGTCGTGATCTGCAGCTCTCGCTGGAGCGGTTCGCAGCCGAGTGTGAAGCGGCTGGGATGAGGATCAGTGCCTCCAAATCCGAGGCCATGGTCTTGAGCCGGAAAAGGGTAGAGTGCCTTCTCCGGGTCAGGGGGGGTGTCCTGCCCCAAGTGGAGGAGTTCAAGTATCTCGGGATCTTGTTCACGAATGTAGGGAAGCAGGGAGCGGGAGATCGACGGGCGGATTGGCGCAGCGTCTGCCGTCAAGCGGGCGCTGTACCGGTCCGTCGTGGTGAAGAGAGAGCTGATTCAAAAAGCAAAGCTCTTGATTTACCGGTCGATCTACATTCCCACCCTCATCTATGGTCATGAGCTTTGGGTCATGACCGAAAGAACGAGATCACGGATACAAGCGGCCGAAATGGTTTTTTTTCCGTAGGGTGGCTGGGCTCTCCCTTAGAGATAGGGTGAGAAGCTCAGTCATCCGGGAGGGACTCAGAGTAGAGCCGCTGCTCCTTCACATCGAGAGGAGCCAATTGAGGTGGCTCGGGCATCTGGTCAGGATGCCTCTCTGGTGAGGTGTTCCGGGCACGTCCCACCGGGAGAAGACCCCGGGGAAGACCCAGGACACGCTGGAGGGACTATATGTCTCGGCTGGCCTGGGAACGTCTTGGGATTCCCCCAGAAGAGCTGGAACAAGTGGCTGGTGAGAGGGAAGTCTGGGCCTCCCTTCTGAAGCTGCTACCCCCGCGATCCGACCCCGGATAAAGTGGAAGAAAATGGATGGATGGATATTAAAGAGTCATGAAAAAAGTGAATAATAACAAATACCTTGAGTAGTTGTTTTAGTTGTTTCAGTCTGCCTCCATTTGTCTCTCACATTGGAGGAATTGTGTCCCACTCTGGTTTATAACATTGCTTCGGTTCACTAAAGTCATGTATCTCTCTACAATACCTTTCCAATAATAAATGTTGAATACGCTTTTTTTTAAAAAACACACAAAAAAAACAAAAAAGAAATGAACTGCATAATGGTTTTTAGAAACACTCATGGAACAACATCTCCAGGCTATTTCCTCTCTAGTCTGTGTAAATCAGAGATACTGATAATTGTGTGAGGTTTCAGTCTCACCTCTCTGCTCCTCCTGTTCTTCTTTGCTATAACACAGGTCCTCCTCTACCTCTTCAATGAGGATTTTTTTTCCCCTGCTTTGCTGCTCTGGTGGGCAATCTGACATCTTCTTCTCAATTTTAGACAGAAGTTGCTAAACAAAAGCAATTTGTGCATTAGAATTTGGTCAGCAACCAAAACCAAATTAATTTCTGTTTGTCAACAGAAACTATCATCCAGGTACAACTTATCTAAAGTAAATACATTACTAAATAGTACATTCTTTGGGGGAAAACCACCCAGGATTTTCACATTGAACTTATTCAAAAATTATACATAAAAGGAAAATAAATAATCATGTTTATGGGGATAAAAAAAAAATCATATTCACATTTCCCCCTCCCAACTAAAACCAAACTCTTACAGTGACTGACAAAAGTATTAAAATTTATTGGAATGTTTTTTTTACATGTTGCACCCTACAATGTAGTACATACTGTACTTATTAGGGTTTTATGTGACATAATAGTTGAGCATAACTATGACATTTTCTACAAATAAAAATGTTAAAGGTGTCTCAGTCGCAAGTTTTTTTTACTGACTGTGATATATTCTCTTTCATAAATGATTTAGTACAATCTATATTCCAGCTAATTTTGAATCGATCCCGTTTTTATTGAAGAAAAGCATCGCGACATCTCCCACCTCTGTGCTACGTGTTTTTGGGGTGTTTTGACGTGTTAAGTTTTCAATTATTTATTAAAAACGTTTGGTCTCCCCTGACTAGAGCACCTTATTCCAAATGTTTGATGTGTGCAGTATGTGCATTATAGCAAACTGCACGGAACAAACTGATTTAAACTTCTCCACAATCTTTACATTACACACGGGTGAACTCTTTATACAGGGTCATACATATGACCCTCCTGACCCCCACTAGGGACAAGGGTGTACAGGAAATGGATGGATGGATACATCCCAGTTGATCCTAGATATCAAACCCTGCAATAAGCTAAAGGTGGGTGTATATAAGTGCATGACACACTTTTCATATTTTTATTTGTAAAAATTTTTTTCTACACTTTTTCTACACACTGTACATCTGACTGCTGACTAAATTCATTTTATCTGCCAAGCCTTTTTCTGACTTGCTCTAGTATGCTAATAAGGTCCTTAATCCTAAAGAAATACAATGACCCCTAGTGAACAGGATGCTCACTGGCACAAAATGAACGCTTCTCATAACTCTGTCATCTACCATTGCTGCAGGATTGTTCGGCTCTTCCTGAAGTACCGTCCTCAGGTCTTCAGAGGCCATTTGAAACTTCCCCATATGATAGTAAACAGTAGCACGACGCAGAAGGGCTGGTTAAAATGAAGCACACCACAATAGATACTCATTTTCTCATTAAAACCAGGACTCAAGCAGGTTTGCAATTTCACAAGATTACACTTCTTGAAAAAAGAAAGCACCTTTTTTATTCCTTGGTTCTAGCTCAAGCACCTGCAGACAGTCTGTCATAGCATTGTGCCAGTGCTCCAGGCGGATCTCTGCCTGAGCTCTGTTGTTGTATGCATTCACAGTGGGGAAAATGGAAAGGCTCCTGTAACAGAAGAGAGCAAAAGAACTAAATAAGACTAAACGTGTTCCGCCTTTAGGTCGGTTAGGAATACCAAAATTATGTCTATTTGTTAAATACCAGGATTACGAGGGAAAGAATTATGCAGACAATTTTAATCACTTTTTTAAGTGATCAAAACTTTACAAAACTTTTTTTTACAAACCCCTTATCAGCTCCGGGCTTCATAATGGCTACTTAAAAACACTGACAGTTGTTGTCCTTCAGCCACTCTGTAACTTTTTTTATTTTAGTTTACCAATTTGACTGTATTGTCTAGGCTGATGTTTTAAGACATTGCTTCAGTATTTCCATGTAAGCATTCGGCCACACCCAGATTGTGAGGTATGGTTGTGGTCACCGTGTCAAGGCACTTTCATTTGAATTTTGTCACATCACAAGACATGTCTCCACAAACTAACGTCTTCATCCCTGTGTGAATTTGCAAACTATGATTTTGCTTTTTATGTTACATTTGAAGTGATGGCTTCTTTCTTGCTGAGTGACCTTTCAGGTCGTGTCATGGATGAACAGTGTGACGGCTGGACATTCCTACGTAGTTTTTATCTTGCATGCAACTGTTTTCAACAGATGAACATGACATTTTCGCACTTGTAGAAGTTGATCATTCTCCTCCCGGTATCTCGGCTCATGTCTTGACTGTCCTATGAAAGGAAGTAGTGCGTAGTAGAGGTGTGCCTAGGAAAATACAGATGTGTCTGAAATTTGTCAAATTTTGGGAATTAACCTATTAAAGGTGTATGTAAAGTTCAAACTTTGAGGAAAATAATATACAATTTATTAAAGAATTCCATCATTATTTAATATTTACAAATTGTTTTGGGGAACCTCATGTACCTAAGACAGAAAGAAGTGTTGTCTGATTTTATGAAAGACAATTAGAAAAATTGGCTATTTAACTATGTGTACTGTGTAAGTAAACTTCTAGTTTCAACTATTTCCATTCACAGAAAAAAAAAAAGATTAAAGAGGGTATAAAATTTAAATCCTCCCAAAAATATAACGTTTCACTTAGATAACTATAGGTTTAAAATAATGTCTTGCAAAGTGAAGTTCTTCATAGTAGCAAAGGTGTTTAGAGACCCTGACCTGGAGTAGTATGCAACCGCCTCTTCGTAATCGTTGGCTCTGAAAGCTTCATTGCCCTTATCCTTTTCCCGATTTGCCAAAAGGAGCTTCTCCTGATGCGACAACGCTGCATCACACGCCACACACACGTCACACACATACCCAGCAACTATTGTATAATTATCACTTTGCAGCTGTAAAATGCAACACACGTATTTTAGGAACACAATACGTTACATGAGGCATCCACTTCTCTCCTGATGTTGAGATGTCCTGAGTTCAGCTGGGCTGGTGGGTCAATTTTTTGCATACTCCCATCTATCTTGCCACATTCCTCTTCCACATTGAACCTGAAAATAGAAAGCTTTGTGACAGACAAGAGCCCATATCTGCAGCGTTCAGTATTTAACTGTTAATGATTGCATCTACAGATGGGATTATGCATTTCAAAGTGCATGCAGATGCTGTAATACTGCATTCTTTCTTTAAAGCATAACAGACAAAAGAGAAAACAGCTCACTTGTCCCATTCTTGGTAATCACGAGGTACAACACGTTTTGAGGAATTTCTTGTTTGTTTTGGGAGTGATGTCTGCAGCAGAAAAACACTCTATAAAAATGTTTACTTAATGAAATCTAAGAGAAATGTTTACACTGTACAACTGTTTAAAATAAAAGTACCTTATTAGGTGGAACGAAGCAATTTGAACTTCTTATAGGAGGTATTTTCACATCTGACAGGTCCTCAAACACTGACTCCTCTTTCAGCAAGGTTTCAGTCTTTTTGGTTTCTTCGGTCCATGTCTACCAAAAAGAAAAAAAAAACAAAACAGAAAGACAAGTTCAATAAAAATATGTTTATGGCTGAAAAACGTTCTTCATGACGAAATTCTTGAACGGAAAAAACACGCCACTGGATATCATACCCTTAGGTCGTCAACGATTTGGTTCCACTCATCTTTAGAGAAGCTGGCTTCTGTGGCAACAGGGTTTTCCTTCCTGAGAGCTCGACTGTTAGGGTTCAGCTTCTCCAAGTGACTTTCACAGAACTTGATCAGATGGGGATATATGCCCTCTTCACCAGACCTTGACACAAAGTAAGCCTTAAGTCATCGGACTTCAAAATTCCTTGCAAAATGTTAGTCAGGATTGGTGTTCTATAAAATTTTAATTTCGAATTCTTTTTTTTTTAGTGCCCCTAATCCTTCATCGCATGGCCTTTAAATGTTGGTGTATTTTTGAAACGCTTTACTGAGCTATTTCTTCCAGTGCTTTCTAAAATGTTTTGAAATGCACCAATCTGCTTTAGAAAAAATATACCCCCACCCACAGCAAGACATGAAGTTGGCAGCATTCTGCTGTGGGTATGTTTTTCTTCAAAAGGGGCAAAGAAAAGGGTAAGCAAAAAGATTAATGGAGCTGGATGCAGGCACCTGTTAGAGGCTGCAAAAGACCTGAGACTGAAAAGCTTTCCTGTGCATTAAGACTCCAGTATTTATTACTGTAGAATAATTGTATTAAGTTATTTTTTTCCGCTAGAGTGGAAACAATAATTAAAAAAATAATAATTGAACACCAAGAAGCGAAGGAAAAAATATATACAGAAAAGAAAAAACACCCATTTCCTTTGTGCACACACTGCACAGCAAACTTAACGAACAGAACATTACCTCAAAATTCTCAGTATCTTCTCCAGATATTTGACATCTTTGCATTTTTCAATGTAATCATAGTCCAGGTGCTCCACAGGGACCTTCGTCCTGAAGCCTGCGGTTGAACTTTGACGAGAGAAAACTGCTTCGCCACTCATGGCTGAGAGCGAAAACTCAGTTATTATGTAGGAACTGTAAAACAACAACAGCACAACTTTTAATAGCATAGTAGTAGAGCTAGTAGCTCTAATAACAACTAGTTCGGTAACAAAAAAATGTTTAAGATATTTGTTCAACGTTCAGCCAGCATAATAAGACAGGTCTGCCTTAGTTTGAAATCGTCCCATTAATTTATGTCCAAATGGAAGCGAAGTCTAAGCGAACAACAACAAAAATCTACCTCACCTGCTCTGTTTTCTGTTTGACCAAAGCACAATGGAGACTCCGTTGCTATGGTAACCACCCACGGAAGACCAGCTGAACTGATCGGAAGCACGTGACGCATCCCATAAGGCTCCAAATTTGAACGCGATGGCCGTGTGTGTGTTGGTGGATATGTAGCAGCAAATAAGGGGCGGAAGCCGTGGCCTGGAACTGGACCTGAGGTAATAACACGGCCTTCGTAGCAGCTCAGTTCTTTTACAGGGTAAGTTTCATGTTTAACTGAAATACCAAATAAATAGTTTTTTTTAAATACGTGCGTCTCAACTTGGAGAACTCTACAGCTACGTTTATGTTGTACTAGTTTGCTTTGTCTTTACTCAGGTGTGTTTTGACATGCTAATTAGTCAGACTCTTATGTCTGGCGCAGCTGAGGGGCTTTCACAGTGTCCTGTTTAAAAAAAAAACCAAAAAACTAAGTTTTCTTGTTAATTTTAAAAACGTATCGTAACTAAATGCCGACATACAACAGACTTCAGTTTGGCGGTTACAGCTGTGTTTGTAGCGGCATCAGAGCTCGCGACGGAGGATTTAAATGGGCGGCACCAAGCCGCATAGCAACGCTAATTAGACAGCTGGACCTTAGAGATGCACCAGATGAGTGACTGTCGTTAGCAACTGAAAGCTAAAGTCTGTGGCGACGTTTATCTCGCTCTTCCCCTCAAAAATACCAGCTATCTTGACGCAGACATGCTAAAGCCGGGGTACTTACGTTATCTGGAAATATATGGAATTTTAATTTAGCTTTAACGTGTGTTTTTTTTATCCCGAGAAGTATGGCAAAAGAAAAGTATTTAGAGACAATTTTAAACAAAATGGATTTACACTCTGAAAATTCACTACAAACTGAAAGAGTCAGTCAATATATGGACTTTTCCCATGAAAAATGTATAGTAATTTAGCTTTCCAGCTAAAATTTGGCTTGTATATAAACCAGTCGACACATCTAGTGTCAACATTTTAGCTATTTACTTTTTCATCTTCAGGTCACTTGACGACCTTTCTCATGGAATCCTTGTGTGGAAAACTGAGGGCAATGCAGTGTACTCCTAAGTCAAATATCAACCCACAAAGCTACAAAGGCCAGCATTATAATGAAGACTGCTCTGACAGCGGACTCTTGGGTTGGTTCCAGAGCCCAGCGAGCATCACCGGAGTTGACCTCTCTGGCTCGTTGTCCCCATTGGAACTCATTGAAACGCCTAAAGAGAACCTCAGGCTTCATGTCACCCCTAAAGAACAGAGCAGAGAATCCGTTAGTGTGTTGGGCAAATACACCAGAGATGCAGCATCTGTAGTGAACTGGTGTGAAACTCCTAAACTAAACAGAAGGGGTAATATTCTGTGCCACAAACTTCTAACATCCAAACCCACTGTAGTCAAAAATGACAGCACAGGATCACCAATTACTACAAATGCTGAAGCCTCTTTGAGTAGGAGATCTGAACACTGGCTCAGTGAATCATTTGACTCTCTAGATGTTGCCTCTGGTGGGGCCACCAGTAGTTTAAACATGGGCCATGATCTGGCTATGTCTGGCAGGAAACGGCGGCTCCTCTTCACGCAGGTGAGGACGTCCACCTGTGAAGACGGCAAACTCAACACTTGCATCCTCCCATCCTTTGACGGAAGCGTTTCAATCATTGAATCAGATTTCAGGGGGAACATTTCATCTTGTCAACTTGATGTAGATACTCCAAGCCATGACAGTTTGTTCCCTCTCTTAACAAAAGAAAACTTTCCATCGCCAGTAAGCAGTGAAAGCAGCGTTTTGTGTGACGGCACCAGTGTTTTCAGCACACCATTGTTTACCCAAACGTCTCTAAACATCAGGTACGTTTGCTTTTCTTTTATTACCATTTCCTCTTATTCATTTTTTTCATCTCATCTATATAAAAGGAGGCAATATAAAATATTGACTGGCAAAATGTATCATTGTCAGTCTAATGCTATTAAATTCCAAACCATCAAATTACTCAGTAACAAAGAATAAAGTGCAGAATACAGTAATATTTAATCAGTTCTCTATTTTCTGTTTGAACACTCCATAATACGGCATCCTAAGCACCTATTTTTCATTTTAAATGTCTCTATATGTAAAAATCACTTAAGTGAATAAAGCTCACTCTTAAAATTAGAAAATGTTGTATTTATTGAAAAAGAAAGAAATCTTTCCCATTTCCTTTGTTGTAAAAGTGAGACTTTTCCATCTCCTTATATACAGTATATACTGTGTATATACTGTATGTATGTATGTGTATATATATATATATATATATAGTGAATAAGTGTAGGCTCTGTTCTCTCAGACCAACACATTAGTTTACATTTTGCCTTAAAAATTAAATCCGAATGGATTTTAAATGGAGTTGCCACTTCAGCAGTTTAATAAGAGCAATAACAAAACTGTGACTGACTGGATTCACAATTTGAGTCAGAAAGTAGTATTTAAATGATCCTATTTATTTTTAGCTTGTTTCCTTTACATCCTTTTTCGCCGTGGTGTGGTTAATGGCCTCTAAATTTTGTTTCCATTTACAGTGGATCTGCTTAACAAAATTAGTTTGTGTTCGTAGCATAAACTCTTAGGTTTGTGCTTCTGTATAAAGACACCGTATAAAGGAACTTTACACAAAGGTGCTTTATACAGTACCTATGTATAAAGCCAAAGGTCTAGTGTTAAATTATTTTTACAAGTCGAAGAGTGACGGGGGGGAAAAAAAGAAAAAATAACTTGACATTATTTTAATATTTTGAGCCCTCAAATAGGATTTTTGCTTCTAGATCTGATTAAGAATACCTTTTTTTTAGGGCTAGAGAGCATACATCTAGCCTTAATGGAGTAGGGGGTAGGGTGATCTCGCATTGCTACAATTTTAAGTTCCTTAATGCCCTTAATCTGCTGTTTTATATATATATATATAAAGGGTAGGAATTTTATTTAGTCATTTGCTGTAAATGTTTAGAGAATTGAATTTGAAAACATGCTAATCTTACCATCCTTCTAACCTTGAAACAGGTCGGTGTATGAGGACAGTGGCTTCAGTTCCTTAACGCTTGATAAATCACAAGACTCCTCAGACTACGATGGCTCATTCCAGGAACTTCTCATTTCTGCTTCCAAAGGAACCAGTAGAACTCCGACTCTGACTGATGTGAAGAGGCGCTCCCGTTTGCATCGTCACCACCGGCTTTCCACTCTTAAAGAAGGTGGTTCTCAGTCCGAAGAAGACCCAGCAAATAGAAAGCATGAAGATCCTTCTAAATATAGCAGCCATTCTACTGATGACGTTTTCGCTGATGCCACCCCTTGCAGCACAATGTCTGCTAGATGTTTTAATAGAATTGATTTTGGAAAAAATGACCCTCACACCCCACTAGAAGACCCTTCATCCACGGATGCAGATCCTGCTGATCATTCCATGACTCCTCTTAGAACAACCCCAGTCAATCTATCTCTGACTCCAGCCTTGCAGATAGTTCAGGCTATGTGCCAGTACAAGTTTCAGAAGTTTGCGGGTCAAAGTCCAAGTCTGAAGGAAGAGTTGAAATTCACAGCAGCACTAGCAAAGACTACAGTGATGTTCAGGACCAGTATGCCTTTGGCAGGGCTGATTGGCAGAAAGATGGGCCTGAGGAAGCTGGATATACTGACGGAGCTGAAGAAGAGGAATCTCAGGCACATCTTGGCTAATGTATTCAGCAAGCTGAACTCAGACTGTCTGTACAGGTGATGTGTGTATTTTTATTCAAGTAATTCAATTCACAGCCAATCCCAAATTCTTTAGATATTTTGTAAATTCAATCTAATCATTTCTCAATCAAGTCTGATTTAAAGTACAAAAAATAAAAGCAAAACAAATGGATGTACAAGTACATCTAAAAAAAATTTGGACATCAAAGAAAAAGTTCAATATTTTGGTCACTCATTTTAGAAAGTTAAATGTATGTTATAGCTATAGCTTGAAATATTTAAAGCCTTTTTTATTGTAATTCTGATGATTGTGGCTTACAGATGAAAACCTTAAGTTCAGTATTTCAGAAAATTGGGAAATTAGGGGAAAAAAAAGATAACGTATTCATTGAAATTTAAGTAGTAAGAAAAGGTGCACCAGTTACGACCTGTCAAGCAGAACCCATTCAAGAATTTTGTGGAGCTTCACAAGTATTGGCCTGAGGCTGACTCAACTACGTCCAGATGAATACTATACTTGGGCAGCAAATGTCGCATCCCATGTGTCAAGCCACTCCTGATATAGAGATCTCATAAGAATTGGACTGTTGTTCAAAGATCTAAAATCCTCATTTCAAATGAAAGTAAAACTCTGCATTTCACTTGGAAATCAGGGTTGTGCAGTTCTAGGAAAAGTGGAGAGGAACGGTGTCCACATTGCTTGAAGTCCAGAGTCCACAGTTGGAGATGATTTGGGTCACCATGTCATCTGCTGGTTCTGATCAACTGTGTTTTGTAAAGTCCTGCAGCCAGACGGTGCTCTAAAACAGGGATGTTTTAGAGCACCTCATACTTCCTTCTGCTCATACCTTTATGGAGATGCTGATTTAATTTTCCAGCAGGTCTTGGTACCAGCCCAGACTGCCATCGGTACCAAAAGCGGCTTCAGTGACCATGGTGGTTCTGTTCTTGATTGGTCAGGAAACTGGCCTTAGCTTTAACCCCATAGAGAATATATGGAGCACTGTCAAGTAAAAGATGAGACGCCAAACAATGCAAATGTTTAAAATATGCTGTTCCAAATTTCTGATGCAACCTTATTCTTAAACTGAAAATTACTAGAAACAAAGGCTTAAAACATTTCACTCTGTATAATGAGTGACAAAATATGAAGCTTTTTATTTTACTATATTAGTTTTTGAGCTATTTTGTGGCATATAATTATGTCCCTTTTGAGCAGATCTTTAGAATTGTTGGTCTTTATTTGACAGGTGCAGTCTAGTTTGCAGAAGTTGGAATGAAATTATCGAGCAGGACCACCAAGCTAGCCTAAGGAGAAGAATCCACCTGAGTGAACTAGAGGATCTCCAGGTACTTCTCTGCAATCATAAGTGTTTTTTTACATCTACCAGTGCAGTGGTTTAAACTTTGAGCAATTATGTCATTTTAACACAAGATCATTGTTTGCTTGTTTCTCATGATGTTTAATACGTTTTTTGGTGTTGCAGTATGATGTGGGTGTTCTCCAAATCTCTGAGGGGGAGACCAGATCAGCTCTGCCAAAGAGGTCAGCCTTAAAGAATATTCAGGCCCAGTCCAGAACCTCTAGCTACTGCACACCCCAGTCAGCAAACTCATTGGCCACGCCACAGCACTGCACTTTAAGCACAGGCAGCACCAAACGGGACAAATTTCTGGAGGTCAGTTGTGAATAACCCAGCAAAAGGCACATTTTAAATGCTCTATAAAACCTCTAGCAATAATTTCATTTAACTTTCTCCCAGGTTGCCAAAACCCTCTTTCATGACGAGTGCCTCAAGCCTTGCCCTAGATGTCAGCATCCTGCAAGGTGTCACTCGGTGAAAGGGGAGGGTGTGTGTAGCAGAGTCGACTGTGGCTTTCAGTTTTGCATATCCTGCTTGTGTGCTTTCCATGGATCTAGAAATTGCGGCAGTCAGTCAGCGGGCCGTCGCAAGAAGGACAAATTGCTTCCAGGAAGTGCTCAAAGCAAGCGAAATGTTCGAAGACTGTAATTAAATCTTTACTCCAGTTTGACATGTGGACAATTTTAAATTGCAATTGATTACCCCAATTTTTTACAGCAAGTTTCTAAACAATGTCTGCGCTACTGAATGTCGTTATTTCAGCACTTTTCTTTCAGCACAGATTTTTAACTATGAAATTGGGTTCTGATGTACTTTGATTACGTTTTTTTTGTTGTTTTTTTTTTTTTTATTTTGTAAGTTTGAAGTAGTCATTTTTTACAAGTGCACGTGTGTGTCTCCAGGTTACTTTTTATAATAAATTGCATTGTTTTTCTAAAAATGCCTCACTTGTCATTTGTTAGGGTTTTACATGGTTTGTTCAAATTGGTTCATTGTGGTTTGGTGCCATCTAATGCTCTAAAATGTGAACTGCAACAATGCCATTTTAAATTTTCTTTTGCTATATACAAATGAGTTTAACATTAAAGTGATTTTGTAACGTTAATGGGGTTTTTATTTACTTTTTTAACCTTTGACCATTAACATTGACGCAACTTTGCAGAAATAACTTAAATGGGTTCTGTTTTTTCTAGTCAATCTTTTACAGTCGTCCTTGTGTTGAAAATGAGTCCATAGCAACCTGGACTGTTTGCAGTTACAGCACACCAGTTTAAAAGTGACTGCTTTGCTTGTCTTTAGAAAATCTAGAAGATGCCCCTGAATTTCTAAGATGAACAATGTGTGGAGTTACTTCAGCTGGTAAGAGTAAAAGCTTATACTTTCAACCTTCTCGAACATTTGTAATACACTACACACTTGTAAATTAGACCTTTTTATTTCCATTTTAAGAAACCCCCTTTCTTACTGCTGAAAACTTTGTGAGTAAACATTTTCATTTTTCAAAGTGCTATAGCTTATGTTTAGCAGAGTTGTCTGTCGCTGAATTGTTTTGTCTTTTTACAGGAGAGCTATCTGGCCTCTGATGACGTACTGGTTTACTACTTCAATGAGTTCTTAAGTCTGCCGGTAATGTAGGCACAGTAATATAGATATCTTCGTACAAAAAAAGCTTTCTAATGCCCATTATTTTTCAGTCTTTCTCAGAAGCTTTGGTATACAACCAGCAATCTGGACTTTTTGAGGTGGTGTCTGGAAAAGCTGACATTATCGCCAAACAGATCAGCGCTACCCTGAAACTCTATAAATCAATACTGCTTTCTGATGACCCAAAAGCATTTTCCAAAATGCCACCTGTACCGGACATCTGTTTCGCTGTCGTCGTAAGAACTTGTATAGGGAAAACGGCTGACATATAGATTACATTTTTCAATGTGATTTGAGTAATGTGTCTTTGCAGTGCCTCCACAAAGAGGAAGGAATTCAGTGGATTAAGGAGAAAAGACTGCCCTTCTTCCTGCAGAGCGATTGCTACCATGAATACAGGTGCAGTTTTACATGCACTATAAAGACCACCATTTAAAAAAATAAATAAATACAGGGTAGATCAGGCATTTATGATGGCCACTCCTCTGTGCTTTGTTTTAGTCACTTCTGAGCTAATTTGTCAGACAGCTTAGTCATCTTCCATTTTGAAGGCCTATTTGTCAAAAACTTTGCTTCTTGCCTGTTATCTAAAAATGTTGCTTCAGTATTTCGGACCTATGTTGATTCTCTATGAGGGCATCTGTTTTTGAAATTGAACTGTTTTGCTCCAGTTCTCCTGCAGCAAAACATCCCCACAGCATGATATGCCACCACCATACTTCACAGTTCTTAGGCTTGTGATCTTACCCATGTTTTCCTCCAGATGTCACTATGGTTATTTTGGCCAAACTTATTTCATCGGATCACAGGAATTGTTAGGGAATACACTTTGACAGGACATGTATGTACATTATGTAATTTTTGTTCTTTTATGTTACGAGTGAAGGCTTCTTCCTCTTTGAGTCGCCTTCCAGCTCAGAACTTTAACTATGCATAGCAATATCTGAGAATGAAGCTTTCAAAGTTATGACATCATCTGGGCTTTCCTGAACTGTTATAAAGGCATAGTAACCTTGGTGACAGTAAAGCTCTGACTTTAAAGAAAGTGAAAAAAATTTTTTTTCTCCCCCCTTTTTTGTTTTTCAAATGAAAATGATTGCATAGTAGGACCATTGTAGATAGAATAATTAAAAAATAGTAAATTTCTACCAAAAACTCAAAAATGTTTACATTTATTTCAGAAAAAAAACTTGCAAGTTTCTGAGTTTCAAAAGTTGCTAGAAAAAAACGTTGAAATTAATCTCAAATTTAAAAAAGGAAAGTTGGAGATTTGAGTTTCAAAAGTCAGTTCTTTCTGGAAAATTTCTGAGATCTAAAAATGTCTCGCAAATTTTTGACTTTGTAAACTCTGAAATTTTAAAAAGGCAAAATTTCTGAGTAAAAAAATATTTTTTTCTTTTAGTTTTTTGGTGGAATTGTACGCCTTTGGTTTTTAAAATTTTTTTATTTATTTATTTTTAAATCTACATTGCCCCTAATACGCTGTCATATTTTTGCAATTCTAGCTTATTCTAGAAATATCAGAAAGGGAATGTTATGATGGTTTTGAATGAAAAATAATATTTTTGTGTTTATTGTTTCTGGGTTCAGAAAAGTGATTAAATCCACTTTCTACCAAGTAAAAGCAGTACTAAATATGGCAACTCTCAGTTGGTTTCTAAATTAAGCAAGCAAACATGTGATTTAAGATTTTGTGGCGGTTGATTTCTTCCAGACTTACCAAGCTGCTGTTTCAGTGGAAGCCAACCTTTTGGAGCCATGATTTGAAAAACTGGTTAGATGAAAAAGACACTAGCATTCATTCAATCTCAGAATTGCTTGATGACTTCTCTTCTGAAGAAGATTCTTCAGATTCTCTGGAGAGTACATCACCGGAACCAGGTAGATTTTTAGATCTAATACTGTTAAGTTAAAAATGTAATTTATTTATTTAATTTATAGATTGAATTTGTTTTCTGACCGAAATCAACAAGGCTTACAACAAATGTTTCCGATGTTAAGTCTTGTCCATCTCATACTCACTCAAAAACCCGTTCATTTTCTTTTTTCTCTTTGTCTTCATCAGGAGTTGAATGTGAGCAAACTCAAGAACTCCACAGCTCATCTGACCTGTCAGACAACCTGACTGCTGAAGAACAGCCAGAGTACTTTGCTAGTAAAGTGGTTAATCAGGTGCTTAAAGAGGCTGTGGACGTGTTGGACGGACAGAAACAGGCCGAAACCTCAGAGAGCCTCAGCCAGCCAGACCTCTCCAGGACAGATGACCAACACGAAGCAAATAAAGACGAAGCAAAACCGGAGAGGAAGAAATCAGCACCATTGAACAGCGCAAAGAATAGTAGAGACAAGCCAGAAGAGGTTAAGAAGAGTCCTGTTTTGTGCTGGGAAGTCTCCAGTGCTGAAAATAGGCCAGGCTTGGATGAGTTCAAAGAGTTTTTGCGAGGAACGTCAGGAGAGAAGCTTCTAAATCTGTGGATGGATATTCAGACACTGATAGCGTTGCAGACGGAAGAACGAAAGAAAAGGTAAAACGTTTGTATTTTTGTCTGATTCAAGCAACTTGTCTCATGTAATGTAAAAAGTAAATGTATCATCTGTCCCAGATATTTAGTTCTGTTGAGGAACTGCTACCTGAGGAACAGCAGTCCTTGTTGTTTGAATGGGGAGCTGCTCGCAAGGTTGGGGTTGTCGAACTCCCCCTGCTGGATAGAGGAGAAATTGTTCTCGGTTCAGGAACTACTAACTGAGCCTCTACTCAGCTACTGGTGTGGCCCACAGTTTAGATTTATATTTGCAATGAGTCCTGTTCCTGTTAGCATACAGCCAATTAACCTGCACACTTCATCCATCTGTCCTACAGGTTACCTCGGTACTGGATGAAGACTCGTTGCAGACAGCCTGGCAGTCACTCTGAAGAGTATCTGTCCCCATTCCATCATTCTGCTATGACTCAGGTAGGCCTCATGTCATTTCACTGGGCGCTTATTCTGAGCCAGGGGTGTTCAAATCTTTTGAAACATGGACCAAAACCATGTTACAAAACTCAACTCAAGAGTACACACGGGCCAAAAAATAAAAATAGTTTAAACACTAAAATAACAAAAAGTTTTGACAATTTGTTTCCTGCTCAACAATAAAGTAAGCAAGAAATATTTTAATTAAATACAGAAAATTATCAGATTTTTTTTGTGTAGGAAAGGAAGGTGTAAATCATTGAAGAGCCAAAACTTCAAAAGGGTTTCACATGCTTTCCTTATTGAAAGAAATGCAACTACTTTACTCATATATTTAGGGCTTGACTGAAAAAAACTGAAAATGATTTAGTAAATTCTCAGCAATAAAACATGAGTAAGTCAGTCTTTATTTGAAGATGGTTTAATGTCATCAAAAGCAGATTTCAGAGCAGTATATATAGTTGAAGTCAATGGACAGATGCGGTCCTTAGACTTCTCGCAGTGAGCAGTGAATCAGTTAATCGCATGATAAATTAAAACAAGCTCAATAATTTCCATTTGCATGATTTATCATTTTTCTCTTTCTTTTTTCTACCAAAAACTGGATGACAAAAGTCTTCAGTCTGGTGCTTTGGCCTCAACTATCTCTTTTTTTAAGAACAATTTTGTCTAAAGAGACTTCATAATTAATTTTATTTATTGCTTCTGTTGTTTTGTTTATTCATTTTGGATCTATAAATTTTTTTTCCAGTTTGGGGTGCTGTGGCGGCACAGGGGTAAAGTACAACCTAAGTAAGGAGGCCTTAGTCCTTGATGCAGATGTCACAAGTTCGATTCCAGGCCTGATGACCTTTGCTGCATGTCTTCCCCCTCTCTCATGACATACTTTCCTTTCTAACTACTCTCAAATAAAGGCCACTAGAGCCAATAAAACCTTTAAAAGAATCTTCCAGTTCCAGTGTTAAACGTTCACTAGAATTGAAAGTTTATTGATCTTTGAGAATGTGTTCTTGCATTATTATGCCATTATCATGATATCACTTGAAAATGGTTTCAAAACAACATTATTATCGTTTATCACAATAACATTTGGGATCATTTATCCAGCAAAATGTGTTATTGTGACAGGCCTAGTGGTCCTACATTCTACCAAGAAAGTGAAGAGAAAGCAGAAAACCTTATTAAAAGATGAATACTTTGTGTTGTGTATGACAATTTGTGACAAGATCTCAATTTATGGCTCATAGTTTTGTCCTAATAGGAAAAAGTCTTCATCTTCATGGCCCACCTGCACTGGTGGGTCAAATTTGCATTACATTGGAACTGCACTTTGGACACCCTTGTTCCAAAAGCTGTCTGCTTTTTCTTTTAAGATCTTAACTTACACTTTTATAAAGTAGCTTATACTGTGGTGTATATATTTCCTAAGATGTCTGCCAAATGTGAGACACCATTTGGAAGAAGAGTGAAACCGATGATGACGTCTCTGTTTATTGAGTTCCAGACTGGGCTGTACTTCACACAGTACTGTGAAAAATCTGGAAACAAGGTACAAACAAAAATCTGAAAGGTTCTACTAAACAGTTGTGCTGTGGATAAGTGATATGACATCACAAAGGCAATTCACTATTTTAATACTTTAAAATAAATCCAAATACTGGCAACTCTGAGCCCCTTTGAACACCTTAATGTTTTGCTCAAAATATTTTATCTTTACAAAGATCAGATTATAAGGCAACAATAAATTGAAGATTTAAATAATGTTAGGAAGAGACTCCTAATCGTTTGACTCTGAATAAAACCACTCTTTTCAAGTCGTTTTTTAAAAATAATTTTTTCAGAAAGAAAAATCTTTTCTGAAAGTAGTTTTTAAATCTAATTATAGTTTTTACAGTTTTTGAAATTGTTAATGCTTTAGACTATGGCTTGGATTAACACTCTTCTATTGAATAACTAGTCCAGACAACTTGGCTATCTTAAATCATTTTGTTTAACGGAGAGTAGATTTATTACAAATTTTAATATCTTTGGCATTTCAAACATTTTTGCTGCTTTAGCAATGGTGGTGGGGAGATATAAAATAATAATATATATATTACCTAATATTTAGCTCATCAGCTGCTTTGATTTGTTTGCAAATAATATTTGTTGAATAGAATCTATAGAATATTCATCAGTGGCTGTGATGGATGCTTGTCTGATGTGTTTTGGTTGTACTGAACTGACTTAACTGTCCTGTACTGTCCCTAAATTATTTGCACTTCTACTTTGTTGTACGTCTTTGGTAAAAGGTAAAAAGAAATTGAGGGTTTATTGTTTTGAAAAGAATATCATTCCCAACAATTATAGATATGGACCACATGCCAAGAAGTTAAATTTTTCAATGTTTTAAATTGTTTCATTCCAACACATCCACAGACTTTTAATCTGATCAAAAGGGCACAGTTTAATGATGGAGTCAAGCCATTTGTTTTTACCCAAAGAATTTCTGACCGTATGGATACTGCCTTTTGTGGAATTTTTTTTATGCCCAATATCTAAAAAAGTTTAAAAATCCCATTTTACATTGCTGTTATTGTGGTAAGCTGATTCATATGGGCGAAGTAAATATGCCAATGTCTCTTTGTGTGTGGTTTTAGCTCTGGGTAAATGCAGTTTACTTCTGGACAGACCTGCAACACTACCATGAACTGTTCCACCAAGAGCAAATGGACCCCTACAGTGTGCAGAGAGAGGCACAGGTCAGTACCTGCAGTACCTGTCCTATCTTTATGGAAAAATCACCAAGTACTACAATCAATCAAATGTTTAGAGAACATTTTTTTTAATGTATTCTAAGCCAACAACCAGAAGAGAAATGTAAAATTGTTAAGAGGTCCATGAGGTACTCTTTCTTCTTCCCTTTCACATTTACACAGAAGCGTCATTGCTGTCCCCATTATGCCAATATATTGATACATTCCATTCATTTGTGTCTCCTCGCCTCCACCATTCTCAACTGTGTTCTCTTACTACTCCTGTTTTAGGTGGAGAAATTGCATTTCTCATAAAAACAAATGAGTTCCACCCACAGTTCTTTGTGCCAGCTCAGTCACCTAGAACCATTGTGCTCGACCATGCTGGGACCAAGGACCAGAGAAGAATGTTTCGGTCCAAAACACATCACAGCGGGATGCTGACTTTTTTTAGTTCACCAGAGGGATGACATTTAATGTTGTTTCCTTAGTGCCACAGCCAGGACGGTTAAATGAGTGACATTTATTTGGTGTGGTGTATTGTAAAAGCACAGAGCAATGGTGATGATGAAAGTGATTGTGGTTTTGCAAAGAAATATTTCTTGCTTGAAAAGATTTTCTCATCTCTCCTCCTTTCCAGGTCCTTTATTCCACATATATTTCCAGCTTTGCCAGGAGGAACATTAATGTTAAGACCGAAACCAGAAGAGAGGTGTACAACAAACTACGGCCTGCTTTTGAGGAGCTGTTTGATAGGGTGGAGGAACATGCGCTGGACATCCTTCTGGAGCCGTGGACACAGCTGAACCAGAGGGACAAAGAGTCATTTCTGCAGGTGCAGAACAACAGTGGAGATTTTTATGGATAAAAATAATGTCAGGACCTATATTGATATAAATATCAGATCAGTGCATTTCTAATTGTTTGTAGCTGTAGTTTACTTTCTGGTTAGTGTTATTAGTGTTTGGTAGGGTTGCAGTGCCTTGTAAAATATTCACATACTTTCAACTTTTCCACATATTTGCAATACAAATCTAAGCTTCAACATTTTTTTTGAGAAAGTGACAAACCAACATGATGTAGCACAAACTTATGAAGTTTAATGGCAGGAGACAGCCATATGTTTTGGGATAATTAAATAATCAAAAGATCAGGAACTGAGGAAGAGCATCTCCTTTCAGTATGACGCTGACCTGTTGAGACACAGCCTAGAAAAGTCTTGCTCATGTAATTGCAATCAAAGGTGGTTTTAAAAAGTTTTTACTTGGGTGGCCTGAATGTCAAGGCATGACACCTTTTTTCTGATTTTTGTTTGCAATCATAATCTTTATTTTTTTTGTTTTCAATTGTACAATTATGCAGTACGTTATGCTGACACATCACATAAAATCCAAATAAAACACATTTGAAGTTTGCAATGGATACAAAGACACTGGTATAAAGATACTGTGAAGGCTTTTCGATTTAAGCAGACTTACAAACATCAAAACAAGTAAAATAATAACAATATCCTGTTTAATTTTCAGAAAACCCTAGCCTGGATCCAAATTTAAAGATCAGTTACCTGCTAATGTTTAATCAGTTAGCTAAAGAGTTATTGTCTGTGTCCAGGTGCCTGTGCACGAGGAGCAGCGGTGCTTCTACAGTCCAGACCACAGAGAACTCCTGAGGGTCTGCAAGGAATTAAAGCACCGCCAGAGACGGATCAGCAAACAACAGGTCAAAGAGTTCATAAACACACTGAGAAACTGTGGAATTATCATTTTCAAGGTCTCTATAGGTATAGAAAAATAATTGAATTTTCAGACATCACCTTGATCCTTCAAGGTTTGCAGCAAGATGCTGGTGATCTATTATAAGTCTGTTGTTCAGAGTGTCATCTCTGCGTTCGTCATCTGTTATGACAGCAGCATCAGAGCCAGGGACCTAAAAAGGCCCAACAGCCTGATGAAGATGGCTGGTTTTGTTCTGGAGACACCTATGGATCCTCTGGAGATGATAATGCAAGGAAGGATTCTTCATAAAAATCAAGAAAATTATGGACAATCTTGTCTGTCCTCTTCACAAGACTGTCTTGGGAAGGTGGAGCAGCTTCAGCCAGAAGCTTCTTCAGGTTCAGTGTGGTACAGATTGCTTCAGGAGATCTTTCCTGCCAGCATCTTCAATGCGTCTTTGAAGAATATTGATGAGCAACAACAACATTTAATTTCCCTTTGGAATTAATAAAGTGTTTTTGAATTTGAATTTGAATACTAGGGCTGGACAAAATGGCTGAAAAACATATTACAATATAAGCGTTTCATATCAGTCAATATCAATAACTGTCTATCAATAATTATTGATTAGTTTTTTGTTTTAAATATCTGAAATACTGACAAATTGGTGCCATGACCTTTCCTTATTTATCCACAGTTTTCACTCTTTGCCATTAGTTTTTATTTTTAAGCAGTTATGAGGCATAGTGGCGAAACCTTAAACGACAACTGCGCATGTTACTCAACAGTAACGTGCGCAAGTTGTTGCTAGGTAACCAAAGAGCGAGTGAGTTAGTTGATGCCGTCACTTTAGCTTAGCTCGTCATGAGAGGTTGAGCAGCTAAAGCCTTTCCTCTGCATACATCCCCCAAAATGCTTTGCAATTACGGATCAGAGTTCAGTGAATATTCTATACAATGAATACTGACTGTTCTATCAGATGTATTATTTATTGATATTGATCACGTGTTTAACACACCTATTACTGATTTATTGTCCAGCCCTAAGTCAGACTCTGTTCTTTAGTGTAAAAGATATACCCATCATTAGTTCATCCGTCCATCCACCTTTTTATACATCCATCTGATAATCATTCATCCATTTGTTTTCATGGTAAACATTTGTATTTTTACCTTAAAACTGTGAATTTAAGGACTGAGGACTCTATAAATTATAAGTTTTGATTTGAAAACTGAAAGAAGCCTTGAATGGAACAGACAGAATGGTGAACAATCTTCACCTGTTTCCTTTGGAACAAAGCTGAATATCCTTTGCTGTATCACACAGCATCCATCCTCACAGATAAACTGACTTTAGAGTACCCATTTAATGGTGTTCTTCTCTTCTGTCTCTATTTTCTCTTGTGTCTCTTCATGTGGAGCAGCAGAGGTCCATGAATCTTCCTATATCTGTCGAGCCATTCTCTCTTTCAAAGAGTGACCGAAACCTTGGTCCTTGGTCCAAAGTGGCTGCAATTTTCCAAAGTTATCGTCTATTGACCTTACTTCGTCACCCTCAAGAGAGCAAACACTTCATGACTTTCTTGCAGGAAAATGATGCCAGGTAAGAGGCAGTACCAAGCAGAGAGGTGGTATATACAGGAAGATGAGATTTATTCAAAGGTTTAATTTTTTTTTGTTCCTGTGCAGCATTCATCTGCTCTGTTGGTTGGACCTAGAGCGGTACAAGGCGATTTTTAAGGGAAACAAGAGGGCCAGACTGGAGAAGACAACTTTGATTGTTAAAAAGTACCTGAACGAAGACTACTTCTTTGGTCCTGACAGCCCTGCCACAAAAGAACAACAGGAAGATGTATGTAACATTTGATCTAATCTGACTAAAAATCCACAATTTGTTTACACCAATAAATGTATCCAGGTTTTATAAACAGAGGCTGCTGCAGCTTCAAATAATTTTTTTTTCACTTTCCTCTGGGATCCTTTGCTGCAGGAGAATCGGCAATAAAACAGCCTCCTGAGAATTAAATGGTTTCTATTCAGCTTCAGAAACAATGATTCTAAGTTTAAATCCATCTCAGATTGGATTTCTAGACTCCAGGATCATTTCTAGATTTCCCTCCCAGCTGTAGGTAGAGTTTGGATTTATGGCCCAAGCTGAAATTCAGGCAGGGTCAGGCCAGACTTTTTGGCTTGATGGTCGGGTCAGGCTCCGACGTCTGGAGAGTGTTTAATAAGGTTGCAGTACGGAGAAAACCGAACGAGAATGTTTGATATAAAGTTGTGTTAATCTATTTATGATAGATTAACCTAAACAGAGGAGCAGTGCAGTAGTAATCCAGACGGTAACAAGTGCAGGATCCTATCTACCTCCACATCCCAGATGATTTGCACTTGACTCCAACAGCATTTACAACAAGCAACAGGATGGAGCTGGAAGACAGGAGAAGTTACACTGCTCACTTAAATGGTGGTCTAAAAATAGTAAGCAGTAAAATCTTAATTAAAATAACATGTCAGGTTTACTTCAGACTGCGAGCCCCTAATTAGGGTGAATTAATCAAGTCGGATCAGGTTTTGACAAAATGCCTAATTGTTTGGGTCAGGTTGGATTTTTTCAGGAATGATTTAAATTTAAGTTCAAAGTCTGTTACATAAGCTCAAAATCACTCTCCGAGATCAGACTGACTTCATTCACACAGGACTTACTCCAATTTATTGAACAAAAGCAACATGCTTGTGTTGACATGATCTAAACTGTGGGGCAAGATGTTTGTGATTTGTCAGCGTCATCCTATAAATGCCTTCAAAACAATTATTAAAATTGCTTTTAAATTAGAAAGCCAGTTCTAATGCTTCTGACTCTATGAGGCCCTGGCAGCTGTTCTTATGTCTCATTGTTGGTTCTTTTCTGTGTGTGCAATGCAGAGAGTGTGACAGCTTTACTGCTTTGGCCCTTCACTCGCTCAGTCATCCAGTCACATAATGCCCCTCTTTCATCTCCTGATTCCCACTCTGCAACTGGTTCTCATTTCAAAAGCCTTACGAGAGTAAATGAGGGCAAGCAGGGCTGTGTGTGCTCCAAATAAAAAAGGAAAATGGAATAAAGGCGATGTAAGAAAGGAAGAAATCAGCATATGAGGACTGAAAAAAGCTAGAAGATTAAGGGAAGAGTTTGTGGGAATAATGCAGAGCACAGGCGGAGATAAGAAGGGGAGAGGTTCACTGTTGGGTTTCTCCTATATGCATTTACTTGTACATTTACTTGTTTTGTGTTTTTTTTTATGTCGTTTTAAACAAAGTATGATAAGCATTTCATTCCCCCTCCTTCTCTGTTATGTCTTCTGGTTGTGTAGATTCTAGTTAAGGCAGGTGGAGAGGAGAAGCTGCAGTCAGAAAGCCTCTCAAACATAGTCGTGATTGCAATCCAGGAAATAATCAGGCGTTACCTTGAAGAAACATGGGTACCTTTGTTCCTCTCCTCAAAAGAGTTCCTTGAGCGACAGAAAATAAAGGAAAGGGAAAAGGTAAACATTTTGGTCCCTCACACTTGACACCAACATTTCTGACAATAAATAATTGGTGATTTAAAAAAAACAAACAAACAAAAAAAACTTTCAATGCTAGAAAACAGGTTTAGGCACCTTGCATCAGTCCTACATTCATTTTCCTTTCCACCACTGGGTGGCATCCTGCTACCTTTAGTATAGAAATTCACAGCACACAGGTTTTAGAGAAACTTTAGCAAGCTGGACAAAGTTTAACCCCTTAACTGTCACCCCAAAAACCCTTAGCTACATTGTACATTGATATAGCAGCAAATAATTATTAATACTAATAATTATAGTCCGGTGCTCTATCATTCTCTTCCATTACATTAATAGGTGTAACATCTATATGTAACAATATTTGGAGACCTAATATTATTGGCTTTTCCAACAGTGTTGTTTTGTATTTGAATCTAATTAGCAAATGGTGTCATGGAATTGACTTTTTTTTTTCTAGCAAACACAAAATATAACATCCAGACCCTATTACTGCAAAGCAAAAATGTTTTCCTGCTCATTTTCCACATTCCATCAAGTTACAACCACAAACTTCAACATATTTAATGTGACGTACTAACACAAAGTAGTGCATAATTGTGCAGCAGAAGAAAATGGATAACGTGGTTTTCAAATTGTTTTACCAAGTCATAGTGCCTGAAATAAAAAGCCTGGAAGGGTGTGCGTTGATCAGGTTAGCTCTGAGTAACTCTGTAGGAGCTGCAGGGATCCACTGCTCAGCTGGGAGAATTTGTTGACAAAGAAGCAAACAAAAAGAAATTCAATGACGGTTGCCATAGACCACATGGGGGACAAACAAAGTTCAGTTTGTGTTGGAAAAATGAAGAGTGCACATACAGTGGCAGCATTGTGCTGTGGAAATGTCTGTTTTCAGCAAAACCCCCAAATACTTTCGGTGCAAAACGTTATTCTACAATGTATTTATTCAAGGAGGCTGAATACAACTGCATGCCACACTTTTCAGTCATTTGTTCTACTTTCACTTCAGCTTTGCACATATATTTTGCAACAACATGCGTTAGAGTTTCTGGTTGTGATCTGACAGTATGTGAAAATGTTCAGAGATGTGAATTGTTTTTTCTCAAGGTGATCTTATTAAATGTTTCAATGATATGCAGAGAATGGACTGGATGGACACTTTAAACTAGAACCAAATTGTCATTTGATCTCATTTAATTTGCCAATAATTGCATTAAAGATTTCAGAGGCAGTTGTGATGTGTATCATGTTTAAGGTTTGTATAATGGATGTGCCCACTGACACGCATACACATTAAGGTTATAGGATCTGAACGCCGTTACTGGCTTGTCGATCTCTTCGGTTCCTTCTTCGAGTGGAAACACATAAACCGCAGATTCTGCTGCTCTGCCTCATTATGTTATCAAGTTTACAGGGTTTAGTGACACAGATCTTCTCATTAGGTAATGAAAGGTAGATGTAGTTTAGCATTACAGTCTGGAAAGTGAGATGCGTGGAAGGGTGGAAAAGATGTTTAAGAGGTGAAATGAGGAGAAAAGGTCAGAGGAGGAGGATTGGAAAGAACAAATGAGATTGAAGACAAAGGAGAGAGGGATGCAGTTCTAGCGACAGGGAGAGACAGCACTACAGGGACGTGTGTGAGGCATCTCCTCGAGGTCTTGATTACTGACTCTTTGCCTTTGTTTCTGTGTGGCAGAGTCAATCAGAAGATAGAGCCTTACAGCTGAACCGGATCAGAGCAAGGAAGGTGAGAAGAAGCCCTTCAAGAACAGAGAGAAATGAGGGATTTCTTCTTCACCAGGCATCATGGATTTTCAGGAAAGATTTGGCTTTAAGCACTGACTTAAATGTTTTTTTGGCTGCTACGTTAGGCTTCAGGATGTTTGCTTAGCTAACTTTACTTTGACTCGTGTCTTTTTCAAACAGATTTAAACATTAGCTGAACTTTCATGTGTCAGAATAATTAAAGGGGCATGTAAAGTTGACTTTTTTGAGCTTTACATCATGTTATAATGTTATTCTCTCATACAGGAAAATGAAAACCTACCTGAAGTGTTGCTTTTGATTCTTTCATGCATGTTTGAGAAATCCTTTAATCTCCATTCAGCTGTACAAATTGCCTGGCTAGACCTAGCTCTGGCTTCGAGGTGCAGCTCCTCCTCGGCTCTGCAGTTTCCAAGCTTCTGAGCTTCTTCCTTAGATAGCAGCCCTCCCTGCAACACGAGGGGAGAGCTGCTCCCCTTTGTTTAGCAGGGGTATACGAGGGTATAGCAGCTGATAGTCCTTCAGACTAGCAAGACCAATTAGCAAACATCTGGTGGAACTGCACATCTGCTGAGCTCATTATACGAACAACTTCTCAGTGCAACGCTGGTAAAAACGTAGAGTTAATAGACCAATTTTGTGATTACTTCCTGTAGGCTGAGTGTCAGAAAGAGCAGGAGTTTTTTTTTTTTAAAGAAACAGAGACCCAATTTCGAGGCGTTAAATAATGAAGTCAAATTTCTATGAAGTCACATTTGATTTATGCATTATTTTTATAACAACTGAAGTTAACATAGTTACCTAATTGTGCTATAAAATAGAACTATGTGCCAGGAAAATACATAATACCCTCCTTTTGAAGAAAAGGGCTTTAGCTAACTACATAATAGAATAGAATAGAATAGAATTACTTTATTCATCCCAGCAGGGAAATTACTTCACAGTTACAGCATAGAGACAAAACACAATAACAACTACCACTGAGTAGTAGTTGTAGATAAAATAAAAAATAAAATATAAAATGCTATAAATAGTAAAAATATAAAATGCTGTTAATATAAAAAGCAACTTAACAGCAGTCCTGGCAAAGATTCAAAAAAATGCAGATATGTATATGTAAATATATGTACAGAAAGTATAATTGTCCCTATATTATGTTTTCACTGGCAAAAAAACTGTTTTACCTATTACCAGTAGCACTGATTAACATTATAGCTCCCTGTTTTCATCTGGAGGGTTCAGTGATGAGTACCTCCAGAGATATCCTTCTGTTTCGGAGAGCTCTTCTCAACCCGTCCACCTGCAAGCAGTTCCAGGACTATGTCTCTGTGAAAGGAGAGTTACTGGAAAATGACGTGCGCTTCTGGGTGGAGGTGCAGAGGTATAAGGTGAAGATCCAGAAGCTTCTGTGCTGGCGGCTGCACAGTCCTCATACCTTCAGAAATATGACATTTTTTCCCAGTGTGTGTGAGAGAGATCTTACAGCATTACTCTCATTATTTCTGTCTGGATACAGGACCTCTGCCATTCGCACAGCAATCTGACCATCATCCAGCAGAAAATCTCCACAATCATCAACTGTTTTATCAACTCTTCCATGCCACCATCTGTGCAGATCAACATTTCTCATGAACAGGCTCGGCGTATTCTGGAAAGGCGCCGTGAGCTCGGCCCTTATATCTTCAGAGAGGCACAGGTACTGGCTCTGTGTTTGTTCTCGTTTAGCTACTCTATGTAGGACCCTCTCTGGCATATTTATCAACCTTCTGAAGACCGATGGGTTTTATGGGGGCCAAAACCCAGTACTAATGTGGTGGACCTCCTTGTGTAGGGTTAGAGGTATGGTGTGAAATTAGTTTGGGTTAGCATAAGGTTGGACGATATGGGTGAAAGCGTATCACAAGATAATCGTTTCAGGGTTTTCCCCAGAAAACATGCTAAGCTTGATGTAGGGACGCTAGGACAGTCCTCCAGCAGCCCACCGAGTTTTTGTGTTAAAAATGTCAAAGTTACAATAATTCGGAGGTACAGGAGCCCGCATTATAATACGGAAATAATAGAGGCCAACACCCAGTTCAGTCCATCAACTATAAACCTTAATCCGTCTTTACTGTCATTGTTTAGTAACAAACAACACTTATCTTGGTGGTGGGGGCACTGAAGGAAACCCTGTGTTTCATATCAGTTGATATCAATAATTACACCAGGTTACAAAAAAATATTTGTTTTGGATGTCTGTTTTTTTTCAACTGAATTAGGACTATTTTGCAGCGCTGAATCCAAAAATGACGTCCATTTTTCCACATCAGGTCAGGTTTTTATTCTAATTTGATTTAGAGAAATCCGATTTTCTGACTACAGTATATTGATTACATTTTTGTGACATTATCAGTTTATTTCTGTTAATATTTCTCATCCAAAAAAAGAAACTAATTGTTTTCTAACAGAGTTTTATTAATTAAATGTCACAAACCTGGATTTCTGTAAAGTGAATAATAAACACTTCTAAGGGTAAGTTCATGTTAATTGAGTCATGGTGGCGAAACCCGAAACTGCTGCAACGCAAGTCACTAAGCTGGTTGTTGCTAGGTAACCTAAGAGAGAGTCAATTCCTCAATGCCATCTATCCAGCTTAGCTGGCTGAGATTGAGCGGCTAAAGTCTTTCCTCTGCCTGCATCTACCAGAATGTTGTGTGGCTGTGGATTGGAGTTTAGTGAAATTATTGAACATTCTATCAAATGTATTATCCATTGATATTGATCATGTGTCTATTGCAATATAGAGATGATTTATTGTCCTGACCTAGGTTAGGAATATACTGGTAAGTGTTTGGTTTAGGCAGACATGTAGTTACTAAAAAGAACAGATGTTAATACAAAGTCCTAATATGGAAAGAAACATGAATGTGTGTGAGAACAGTTAATAAAACCAAAATTTATTATTCTTCATGCTTCTCTGCTTATCCAGATAGCTGTGTTCAGTGAACTGCTGAAGCTTTGGCCCAAGTTTCAAGTGCTCAGCAGGAATCTCTCCAAAGCGGAGCTCATTCCCCTGCTGCAGGAGAAGAGAGCCAAACACAAGGCCAAAATACGGAAACAGAGACGGCTGGAGGAGGAGGAAAGTGAAAAAAAAGCACAGGTGGACCCAAACAAACAAACAAACAAAACTGAAGTTATAAGAAACCAGATTGTACTGCAAGATTAAAATCTGAACTCATTTCAGTCCTGTATGACCAGTTGTTACAGGAGAAACGAGATTCCCTTCTGAGTTTGGAGAAGGATGAGCGGGAGATTAATTACGAGCTGGAACAAAAAGACGGATCTAGAGACGGAACGCATCTGAAGCCACGCCACAGCTTCTCCTTGGAACGCAACTTCGGCTTCGAAAGCAACGGGAGCCACCAACTCGACTCCCAGATCTTCCTCATATCCCAAAGCTCATTGATGACTCACGCAGAACCAGTGAGAAACTCTTATCTGCTCTTAAAGCAGAAACTTTGTGTGTTTTTCCGAAAAAGCATTGTTATTCTAAACCATGGTAGCCCAAGTGAAGAGCAAAAGCATTTCCATCAGTCATTCCTCAGTGTTTATGATCAAAATCCCAATTATTTTCTTACTTTGAACACACTTCTACTTGAAATGGCCCATTTTGTTCAGAATGCATCCGTTACTGAAGTAAAACTCCTTTAATGGCAGCTATTGGTTCCAGAACTTAGGTTAATTTAAGGGGCCTGAGGTTAAACAAGCACAAAGTTTTGACTGACGGCTGCAAAAGCAGTTTGTCTTTATTAACTACAGTCATGTGGTTTTCATCTTTTTCTAAGTTTTATACATCTGGATTTAATATATTGTTCATAAAGTTCTAAAATTATTTACATTTTCCACACTGTCATTTAGTCAACAAAAACAATGTTAAATTTAATGCAAAAACAATATAGCAGTAATATGAAGTGATTGTTTCCTGTTTGAATTTCTAGGTTCCTCATACTGTTGTGTAGAAATTTGGGACCAACGTTTACATACCGGTATTCCTTTTCAGCCAAAAATAATAAATTGGATATAAACTGTGCTTTTTCAACAAAAAAAAAAAAAAAAAGCCATAGATGATAAGGTTCTGGCTTTACCCTGAAAGCTGAAGAGTTTGATGAGGGACAGGAAGTAGAGCCGTCGCTCAGGATGCTAGTGTCTGAACTGTGTATACGACACCTACTGGTGACCTGAGGTGTTTATGGGTTTATAAGTGAAGACTAATGAGAGTGCAGGTGAAGCGTTGTGTTGTCAGTTCATTCCAAGTTCAGTTCAGCAAGATTAAATGAACTGATTCATGTTCATAGTTCACCACCTCAATGTTTGGACTATGTTTACAGTTCTACTAGTTCTTGTTCCTTTGCTATTTCTCAGAGACAAAATTTAGAGAATATATTAAATTGCATAAAATCTCATTCACAAGTTGACATATAGACAATGACATTAATTTTATTGCCTCCTGCTGTCTTTGCTCCCAAAAGCTGTATTTCTGCTTCTTTATTAATATAATCTGACATATATTTTTTATGAAAAACGGCCCCCACATTTCGGCAATGTTTATAACTGTGGTCACTTTTAACCCTCAGTGCAGATGGAATTAGCCAGATTTTGAGTTTTTTTTTTGTTTTGCTCATTAATTGTGCTGCTATTGCACAACTGAAAACCCCACAGTGATTGTGCCAAATACTGAAAGTTGAATTTGGAAAAATCACTCACTCATTACTTTTTTAAAAATTTTATAGCCATAAAATTAAAACACATAAAAACAAATTGCCTAGATATAATTTTGGTCATAACTATATTTCTCTTTAATAAATCCTGATTCCATGTAAGTACATCAGCTGCCAAACTCTTACAATCATGTAAATTAAATACATGTGTTCTTTCAGTTACTTATTGCAGGATGGGTCAGAGTTTCAGTTCACAACTTCAGTTTTTTTCTACGTCTTTGTTTCTTTCTTCATCCATAAAACTAAAAATAATCTAGGTGCAAAAACCTTCTACCATTCCACACAGAGGGAGGATAAAATCCTGTGGCTCTCACTGACATATCCAATGTGCCCTTAAAAATCTCATGTTCTTCCCCAAAACGAAGAACATAAGGGAACATACTACATTAAACCTGCAGTATGTATCTTTTATTTTTTAAAAGTTTACAATTGTAAAGTTTATAATCTCTGAAAATTGAGATCCTCTGCCTTCGCCCAGTGCTCCCAGAACTACCTATACAAATAAACCAGTCAGTCAGAAACAACCAATCAGAGCCAGGAGGAGGATCTGGCTGTCAATTACCTTTGCTCTCACCCCTCCTACTTGCTCTTTGCTACACTGCAGCTGACCACAACTGTAGTGGTGGCTAAGCCAGTTAGCTTAGTTAGCTAGTTAGCTTAGCTCCCTATGATGACAGATAAACAGTTTTCCTGAAACAATAAGTTGTGCCATAAAAACTAGGAAGTTGTCTTTCCACCATTAGCTAAATTGTGTTTTTTTGGAATATCCGCCTCATAATGTCACGACAGTGACAGTTTTAATACATATGGAAAATAACATGTTTTTGAAAAAGCTATACTGCAGGTTTGAGATGAGCTCTATGTTCACTCTGTCCAAAATGTGAAGTATTTTCCACTTTAGGTTGGTAAAGCTTCATTTTAGCTGAGTTTTGGACACTAAAGCATGTCCAGCGCTTTGTTGGAAAATACCTAAACATGACCTCAGTGCAGCTAAATTAGAAATGACTAGTCCTAAGTAATATTCTTAAGGTGGGCAAAAAAATATTGACAGATTTGATATTGGCATGGTGAGACAACCATTATCGTCATTTAGTGGGACACAGATTTCCTGCAGTAGACTCCTGACGGCCATGAGCGAGCTGGATTTAGATGACCCATGCTTTGATTCCACTCAGACCGATAGCTGTGAGGGTAACTAGGTGAGGGTCTGGTGTTGAGATCCAGTTGTGCAATGATCTGACCACGTCCTGTTAACATACCTGTATGTCCAAGGGCAGCACGCTATCAAAACTGCTGGTGTATGAAATTAAGTCTGAATTCAGGGAAACGTGTGAAATGAATGCTGCAGGGAACGTTTGTCGGCCTCAACCACAAACTCAGTTCAGTCCAGGAATGGAACCTCGTTAAATCTTGACATTTCCTTTCAGCTGCTGTGGTCATACTCCAAGTACATCGAAGATCAGCAGAAGGAGAGGGAGGACGTGTTCAGTTCGCTTGAGAATTCTGTCTCCACAGACTCAGGTTCGCAGAAACATTTACTATTCAAGTGTAATATGAAGTTGTAGAAAAAGAAAAGCAAACAATCACTTTTCCAATTTATAGCCAATTAAGTTAGTTTCACCTAAAAGTAGAGACGCACTGATCTGATATCTGTATCGGTCCCAATGCTGAAAAAAAATTCAAGATGGGATATCAGTGACGATGTCCCCATCAACAAGGGCTGATCTATTCTGTCTAATTCTATGCTTTGTGCTCTCTGAGCGACATCATGCATTATTTATTTTCCATTTGTATTCTACTCCTTTCTGCACCCACTGAACAGATTAAAGTTGTATTTTTCCATATCTGATGTTATTGGTGTGTTTCAGTGTGTTGTACTGGTGCAGAGTTATCACATTTGTAATTTAGTACAATTAGTCCCTGTAACAAAAAAAAATTAAGTCATCCGGCTATTCTTCTGTATCTATGAATCCCCATCTAAAACCAAATAAAGAACACTGGCGTAGAATTTAAATGCAATAAAATAATTAATTTGTGGACAGTAAAAGTCACAGAACTACACATAACCAAGGTGGTTTGTTGTACATTAAAAACCAAAACTAAATGTAGGGGCAGATTTTTACCACCAACTCTCTTCTTCTCAGACTCCAGTATCCAGTCAGTAAGCAGTAAGGAAAGCTCCCAGTTGCCATCAACTGCCTCCTCTAGGAGCTTCACCAAAAGTAAGTCAATTAATTGACGACACACTTGAAGCCATTTTATGTAACGAGCTTCAAATTTTCTGTTTTACTACAGGATGGGTGAAAACATGTCCCAACCCTGGGTCCAGGAGGAACATCCCTGCTATCTGAGTAGGAGTGAAGGCTGAGAGAGTAACTGACACATTGATTATAAAAAGTTGAAGACATATATTAGAATATTTCTTATTCAGGCCTAAGCCTTATGGGGCCTGCTGATTGTGAAAGTAGTGATGTCCACGGTTTCAATACAACCTTTATAGCTGCACTAAAAATAAAAGAATATTTCATGTGAATTACATTTTTTTTATTAAGTTTCTAAGTTTCAGATCAACAATTACATTTCATGGAGAGCTCAGTGACACCATAAAAAAGGCAACGTGTTTGCATCAGTAGGGTTTGGCATGAACACAAGGTACAAATAACAGTGTTTTTATTTTTAAACAAGCATGTTACATCATTGTAAAACTTTTGGTCAACAGCTGGTATCTCTAGAGTCCATCAACATGTATAAATATTGCACTTTACATTGGCATGGGATAATTCACAGAATGTCAACACACAGAGCCTGAAGCACTGCAAACAGCTTCAGAAAGAATGAAACATCAAAGTGCTTGAATATTTCTTCTGACACTGAGGTTTTTTTTAGACTAACTTGATGAAACTCTGCTGTAGTGTTTCTCTACTCTGCCTGCTCACTCAAACATTAGAGCTTACATTAACAGAAGGATTTTTACCAATCCACGTTTCTGTAAGAAAACTTTACCTCTAAGGCATGAGGCGACCAGTTACATAAAAAAAGGATTAGTTCACATGGTAACTGTTAGGAATTAAGCACAGAGTGAAAGGGTTTTAAGGCAAACGTTAAATGTGGCGCATAAGTCAGATTTATCAGTGGAATCCGATGCGTAGAGCTTTGTTCTTCACTATAGTGAACTTACTAACAAACACCTTGGCAAAAGCAGGATCCACCAGGTAGCGGTAGCACTTGGTGACAGAGGGTGGGGGTTCTGCAAGGGTGACTGGAGGCTGGAGCTGAAGAGCAGCGGCAGACAGAGAGACGAACTGGGAGGCTCGGCTCACATAATCCACCAGCCGCTGATACTGCTGCTCTGATAAACGCTCCCGGACGCCGTCACCCTGCAGGGGGACAGAGGTCCTGGTCAAGTGAACTCTGACATCAAGAATACATAATGTTAACTATGTTGTCATGACAACTGCAGACCATGTTGAGTGATTTCAGCTTGAAGAATCTGGGAGAAATTATTTTGCCGCAGTAAAGCAAACATCTGTTCAAAGCACCAATTAATTTACTTGTCGTTTAAGTGGAATATTGTATTGAAGGAGATGTTCCTTTTCTAAACATTCACTTTTACTTTTTGGCTAATTCAGTTATTAGCCAAAAATAAAATATGTGGTAATTTAGCTTATGCATGAGCTCTGTTGATAGTAGCATGTTATAATAATTCATATTGAGGTTCTGTTAAAACATTATCAGTAATTAACATCTATAGAGAAGAACTCTTAGCATCTTCATTTAGTCTAAATCCAGATTAGGACGTTGAACACCATGTTTTCATTACACTGTTTATTTGTTCAGTAACCAATGGTTACCATGAAATAAAGGAAAGAGGAGAGAAGGAAAGATCTTCAAGTATTAAATGGACAGTGTGAATAAAACATGTAAAATGTTTATATTACATTTAACTACCTAATGGAAAAATAATACAATAAACTTATATTTTTAACTCTTATATCAGGCAGCTTGACTGAACCTGCACACATGTTCTGTTGTCAATCATTGGCTTTTGCTGAAATCCCAGTCTATGTAACCATGACAACAGTCTAAAGTTTATTAAAATAACAATCAAATAAACATGGGAAGGTGGATTAATGTTAAGACAGCAAAGGTCTGCTTCGGTCTTAGCCTCTGCCTGAAGTGGATTATCTACAGCACATGTGCCAAATCTATAACCAGCCATAACTATTTTTGTGGCAGGAATAGAACTTTAAGATAACAGCTGCATGCTAAAAATCAAATCAAATCCATTTTATTTGTATTGTACCAAATTGCATCAGTGTTAAAGATGACATTTTTAGCAGTGTTCTTTGAATCCAGAGAAAGATGTAATAATTTCATCAGTTAATTAAAAGTTCGCTTTATCAATACATTCTGATACAAACGACTCTGAGGACATTCATGATCTCGATGTGAAAATGAAAATCAGGAGAGTTTGACACCCCTGATTTACAGTATCAATACCTCCTATCAACAGAACCTTCCTTTAAAAATCACAAATTACTCTTTAAGAAGTGGCGTGAAACCAGCGTATGACACTAATCATAAATCAAATGCTACTTTACAAAGCTACTTTAATCTTCTATAATGACAGTAAAGATTAATATTACTGCATCAGCCTTTAGCTAGACATCAATGAATGAAGCAGCATTTGATCTAAACAATTTGTTGGATGTTTTAACCAGAAAGCCAGAGGCTGGACTAACTTGTGAATGAACTTTATATTAAATGATAATAAAATAATAATGAAATATTTAGGTTAGCTGATTTGAGTTCCACATCCACCTTCCTGACGATTGGCTCACCTCAGAGTCGCTGCTCAGCGTCTGCTGCTGTAAGGTGAGTGTGAGTTGACCCGGCTGTTCTGGCTCCTGCTGACACTCCACCTGCACAGAGACCAGAGGTCAGCCGCAGGAAGCCTCCTCCTGCAGCTGACCTGGAGCACTGTGTTCACCTCTGTGATGGGGAAGGCCTGCTGCTGCGTGTCCTCACACAGGCTGACCACAAACAGAACCTCGGAGGTGAGCAGCAGGCAGCCAGCATGCTCCTGACCCGATCCGCTCACTATGGTCACCTCCAGGGCCATGTGGAGCTCCGGGCGCCCCAGAGACTGCAGCATCTTCCTGTGGTCACACCAAGGAGCAAACAGAACGGATCGTCACGTTTTCCATACGTATAATATATATAATATATATATATATATAATATAATATATATATATTCCATAATATATCGCTCAAAATTCACCCCTCGGCAAACCATTCATGCCTTCATGCATCCTGTGCTCTTGGTTTTCCTTTAGTTCTCTGTGTGATTCAGACCTCACACATGTTCAGCAGTGACTGTGTTCAGCCATGTTCCTCTGACAGTGTTTACTTTGGGAGGCAGGTGCTGGCGTTGCGGGGCAGATGTTGAAGCGAGCACAGTTGGGCACTTTGGGTCTGCTCAGTGTTACGCCGCTCGCAGCCAGAGCTCTCATAAGTATGGACTACCTGTTGTTGTAAAAGGCAGTGACGAATGCCTGATGGAAACCAGTTTGACGGCTTTGTGGTTCAAGTAAAACACAAGAGAACATCAGATGTATGTATAAACACTCCGCTAAGCCCCTCAGCTGATGACAGCTCCAGAGGAATGTTTTCATGCATCAACAATTTGGACATTTTCCTGATGGCAGCTTAAAAAACTAGCAGGAATAAATGTTTGATAGCTATGGAAACCAAACCAACCCCTCAATAAAATGTCATAAAGACTTATTAAGCAGCTCATGATAACCTTCTGTTCATAAAGGCTGCTCATAAATCTTTCTTGAATGTTTCTATGAAGCTGTACTGGAACCTTTAACAGATTGGAGACTGGGGGTGAACAGAGCACCTTAGTTTTGGGTGATTATCAGTCGGTCGATACTTACATGTAAAATTGATCTGAACTACTGCAACAAGGTCCAAGAATCAACCACTTTCCCCTTTTGCTCTGCCCACCTACGTTTCACTTATTTTTGAGAGCACTGCATCATGTGCAGTTAAAACGGGTTTGCATTGTTTCACAGGTATTGTTCAAAACTTTTCAATAAAATAAGCCTGGGACACTGAAGGAGTATTGTGAGCGCCTGACAGTGTCTAGTGGGAAAAAATAAATTAATCCGTATCAGCAAAAATCAGCATCAGGCTTTTCAAAGATTGGTCAGAAAAAAGCAACCGGTTCCCCCTACTACTGCTTGGATCACATACGCTTTTAGAAAACAGAACAGACAGATAACTTCCTCTGGGTTTTCTGCTTTATATAAAATCCTAATACAGTTATAATCTACCACCTTACAAACTATGCCAACAGAATGCCATTTGTTGCACTCAAATGGCATTCTGTTCCTTTTGAGAGCAACAACAAAACACCTCTGCTCAGATTTGTGGCTAAATGGTAAGAACAACTGCAGCGGAGAATTCATGAGAACAAGGAGAGGCAGACTGGCTACCATGTGTGGGACTCAAGGTAAAGAAAGAAATGCGGACGTCTTTGTAAACTAAACAGTGGAAATGACGGAGGGTAAAGCTAGAGAAAAATACATCATTTCCTGGAGAGAAACCAAGAAAAGCACAAATGCAGAAGTGAAAACACATGCCCCACTTATAATAAGGAGAGCTGGGCAACAGTAAAGCTGTAGAAGGGAAGAGATGTTTTAATGGCTTCAGAGTCATACCAGACATATTTCAGGTGGCTGTTGGAGGCCAGAGCAGACTTTTCTTCTGCAGGCAGGTAGAGCTGTTTAGGAAGCTGCCACAGACCCGCTCCATGGAGGATCCCTGCACACAGCACGGACAGTTAACCATTACAAGCTTCACACACATTTAAACTCTGTTTATTACCGATTCTGTTCATTTTTAAAGACGAATGGTTACAGAGTGGGTGTATAACCCATAAGCATGTGGTCAGTTTTCTTTCAGCACTACAGCAACAACCCAGTGATTCATAAAGAACACAGTGGACTCCATCAATGATGTCACTGCAGTGACACTGGACACGCTGTGCAGCCCTGAGAGAGAGAGTGTGTGTGGGGGTGTGTTTGTTTGTGATACCTCGTGGGGACCATTTTCCTGACACATACTACGTTGTGGGGACCCACTGCTCTTTGTGGGGACCAAAGCCTGGTCACCACAAGGGAAAACGCTGTTTTTGGGTCAGGGGTCACATTTAGAGCTACGGTGTGAATTGAGTTTTGATTAGGGTTAGGGTTAGGATTAGGGTAAGGTTTAGGATGTAGAAATGAATGGAAGTCAATGGAAAGTCCCCACAAAGATCCACACAAACGTGTGTGTTTGTGTGTGATGTGCTGCAGATCATCAAACTATTGTGTAGAAGTTTGGAGGAATGTCTTTAAATTCTATTTTTATTTTGCAAAAAAAAAAAAAGCATTATTAAAATTCTAAGCAGAAAATGTTACAGACATCCAACAAATCTGTTTTTCTTCAACTTCAAATTAGTGCACTTAGTGCACTGTTATATTCTGAAAATTATGTTTACAATACATAACAGTACTAAACAAATGGAATGTTGTATTTCTATTTATGGAATAATCTGTAAAGAAACCAAAGAAAGATTAAAATCTGCTCTTAAGAAAATAATAAAATAAAATATTCTGCCTAGGTGTAATGTAGTTTATTGATTTATTGGTGTATTGTACTGTTACAAAGATCATATGTATTTTCTTTGTTATTTTTATTTACACACATTGCCTGTTGTGTCTAAGATTTATCTACATGGACGCTATCAAAACTTGTAGCATGTAGCATATTTATCTACATGCTTTTGACAGAAGGGGTAGAATATTTAAGACTTTTTTTTTAAACTACTCCTTTTCATTCAAAACGTTTGTTTATCTCAACGCGTGGCATGTTCATTTTAAACTGTAAATATGCTAAATAAACTCATTATAATCATCATGTAGTCGAAACACCCAGCAGTGTCACAAAAACAACAGAACTCATGGTAGAGTTCTCCGGTTTGAGCTTCTGTACCTTTTAGCTGCAGCACAGTGTGTGTGTGAGCGTGTGTGGGCGTGCGCGCGTGTGTGTTTGTGTGTTTTTAAGCTTGTTTTCATGTGTTGAGCTCAGAGCAGGTCAGTCAGACTGGAGGCCAGTCTCTGGGGAGGAATCGTTCTTATGCGGAGTTGTTCACCTCATTGGTGGTTTATGTGCTGCAGCCAAGACTTGTTAGCACCAACACACACCAGCCTCTGACCCTCTCCCAAGCCCTGCTCTCTCCCCTAATAAAACACTAAGTAACTCCAGAGAGCTGCGCCGCCTGGACGAACAAGTGTTTGTGCATGTATGATTAGACACATAAGCGTGTGTGTCGGGGGTCTTTCAGCAGCTCTCTCCGGGGTCCTGCTTTAATAAACACTTGCCTCCTGTATGGGGCTGAGATGTGTGTGTGTGTGTGGGTGGGTTTGGGGGAATGTCCGTCCACTGACGGATTCATGATTTTCCTGACACACTAATTCAGACATGTGTTTATTATTGCCTCGGGCTGCTTAGAACGTTCTACATAATTCACATATCTTGAGCTTGGCTAAATAAATTGTTCCAAGGCCAAACTTCGCTTTGCTGCTGAATGTGTGGTCCAAAAACATAAAGCGCTTTTAAGTTTAGAGTGTTACAGTTGGCATCTGTACATAACAGATTTTACATGTGTATAACATGAGGAACTGGAGTCTCAACACCACAGAATGACTGAGGACCAGGAATCTGTTTAGCTCAATAGGAAACGTGGATTGAGTCATGCTAACGTTATGCTTCATGTTTTTTCAAATTTCACTATATATATTTTTTTAATTCAATAAGTTAGAGTCAGTAACAGCTTTGGAACCGAGCCTGCGGGCCTGCCATCCTCACCATATCCAGTTTGTGACACCAGTTCAGCTGCTCCTCCGATGGGCTTGGTGAACACACCCACAATTCCTTTCCCCACTCCAGAGATCACCCCCTTGGCTTTGCTCCCAGCTGAGCTCTGCGTCTCCCAGTTCTTCTGGAAGTTCTGCATGGGTTGGTCCACGATGCCGGCTACGGCTCCTGATAGAAGGAGAAGAAAAAAATCCTGAATGTAAAAATTTTCCATTTGGTTGAATAAATACTGAGACGACATGTAATGTGTGTGTGGATTAAAAAAGGTTATCTATGAGTATTCATCTGATGTTTGATCAGTGATGATGACTGGATCTTAGGGATTATAACATTATAACTGCAGAATGCATGTTACAAAAAATATTTTTTTTTACATCTTTTTTTAACTGTCACCACATTGAGACAGTATGAGATAGATGATCTGAGAAAAAAAAAAAAAAATCAAAGCCCTCTACTTTCTCCCAGTGGTAACTAGAAACAGAGCAAGGAGGGTCTTAGTGCTGCCAATCATGCCTGTGTGCCTGCTACTCAACCTCCTTGCTCTCTTCTACGCTACAGCCCCTCCCTGTCAGCAGAGCCTGACATTAATGCTATGGTTAGTTAGCATAGCCACCAATGGTTATCCTCTAACAGTGGGCTGCTTCTCCACAATTAGCATCGGAATAATTGACAGCGCTAAGCCCCGCCTCCTGCCTCCGATTGGTTGCTTTTGGTTGGGAGTGGTGCATTTCTTCAGACAGCAATAGTAGCTCAAGGAAGAAGTGGAGGAGATCGATCTTTTAACAGTTTCTCTGTCTCATATTAGAAAGTCACGACATGGTGGCACTTTTAAAAAATACGGGAAAGAAAATATTTTTTTAAATAAAAGTTACATAGCACAGCTTTAACTGATAGACAAAGCATTTCTTGGTGACAGTGTGTGACTGTTTGGGTCTGATTTGAGTTTCTTTGCTCTCTCAGCTTTTATAAGGTCCCACTGCACTCTGTAACACATGTGTTGCTGCGTTTTATTGGACAGCAGAGAGAACATGTTCTTCTCCGCTCTGTGTGACCTAATGCTGCAGCAGGAGGGATTGCACATTTGGGCTGGCCGATGGAAAATAACTAACAACCGAACTAAAAAAAAAGAAAAAAAAAGAAAAAGAACAACCCTTTTCTTACTTTTGATACCGTGCAGCTACACATGTAAATAAATAAATAAATAAATAAAAAGACACCAACAAAGACTCTGGTCGAATGAAAAGCCTCTGAACCTGTGTGGATGTCTTCATACCTAACAGGCTGATTCCAAGGCGAGACAGTCCCTGTCTCAGTCCGTCCCCCAGGCTCTCTGGAAGCTGCCGTCTCCACTCCTCCTGCCGGGTGTAGTGCTCTTCATCCAGGGACAGGCGGTCCATGTTCCGCGCCAGACTGGTGGCCAGGTTAGTGATGGATGTCAAGGTGCCTAAGCACGGGAGGAAAATATGTTTTAAACATTCGGCATTTACAGTGATTCAGGGAACGCTCTGAACAGGCGGAGAGGGGAGGAGGGGGAAAAAAAGAGTTGAGAACTCAAATGAGAACAAATTAGGAGACTGATAAATCTAGATGTTCATAATGAATCTTCTCATCTGCCAAGAACTAACGCTGAACCACAAATGAACTTTAATAAGCACAGAGTGTAAAGTTTAAGAGAATAAATGTGTCATGACTCAAAATTCTGGGAGAAATTCAAAAGAAACTGAAGCATTACAAAAAAAAACAACAGACCAACATTTTAATCCACAAATAGAACAAAGAAGAAGAGCTGGGAAGGTTTGCGTTACCTTTTGAGATGTGCTTAACAAACGACGTGGTCCCTCTGGAGACCCCGCTGACAAATGCCCCGGGCCCCCGGGTCAGGCCCTCGTAGGGGAGGCGGAAGAAGTCGGAAACGCCGTTGCCGATGCTGAGCACCAGGCTGGCGGGACTGCCGAGGATCTCCAGGGACCCCACGACCCAACCTGGGACACACACAGAACACACACCTCAACACCACAGAGAAAACCAGCCATGTCACTTTGTCATGCTGGGCGCCAAGTGATGGGGCCAAACAAAGATTTTTTTTTAAATTATGACAATAAAGTCATAACATTAGCAGGATAAGGGCACAACAATATCACACAAAAGGTCGTTTTTATGAGGAAAAACTCTAACAGAATTATTAAGATCTGATGTGACCAGAAGGCCATGCTTCTTTCTTCATGACTCAAAGTCCTGCTGCTTAGAATGATTCATACCGATGTATTACAAGATGAAGTATTTTCTTATATGTAAAACTGATACCAAAGTATAACTTCACACAATGCGCAACATTTAACATTTTAATGAAAAATCAAATAATACAGGAGTTCTCATAAAAAATATTTTATTCTGGTAATATTATGGCTTTATTCTTGTATTGTTACATATTTTTCTGGTGATACTTTTTCTGATAAAGTGACTTTATTATTGTCTTACTATGACTGCATTCTCACATTCTTACATAATTTTTCTGATAATATTATGACTATTCTTGTATTATGATGCCTTTATGCTGGTAACATGACTATATTCTTGTATTATTATGACTTTAAAGAAGAACTCTTAATCATTTTGTCTTTGTCTTAACCAGCAGTGAATCTCACACAGATTCACTGCTGGTTCCTGTTTCCAGATCGAGGTCAGAAAGATAAAAAGTATATTTTGAACACTGTTTTTACATCTCGTCATATAATTCTTAAAAAGAAATCTGATGTGCTGATCATCTACCTTGACCTTGTATTATTTTTTTATTTAGTCATCCAAATGTATTTTTATTTTGTTTCCCCATCCAAATCAATTGCTCACAGTCAGTAAAGCTGAAAAAGCCTGGACTCCGGGCAAAAATGTTGCTTTGACGTTTCAATATTTGGAGGGAAGCTCAAATAAAAGATCATTTTCAAATCAAGTTCAGCTGGGACGTTTCAAACTGCTGACAGACGTTTTGTGTCCAGCAGCGAGGAAAAGGCATCCATCTACATCACTTCCTCTCGGATGAGTCGTCCATATGCGTGCCTGTACAGAAATCTTCCTCTCGCTGCCAAAAGCTATTTGAAATAATCATTCCAAATTCGTATCTTAGGGATACAAAGACTTATCAGAAACTTTTCACGCATGCAGGAAAAAAAAGAAGGAAAAACCACACCTGCATGTAATCATACGCGAGCCTCAGCGAGATTTACAGCCTCCCACTATCTCACCTCTCTCATTCATCCAGAGAGTCCCGCTCCGATGGCACGGCTCACTGATATTTATGCTCTGAGAACTGCATCACAAAAATCAAGCAGCCATTTGTCAGGACGCCAGGTCCTGCTCTGCTCTCGTTCTCTGTCAATTTGTGCTTGAGCTTTGGATTCTAATTGAAGGAAACCAAACCCAGTGGGAACCGGCGGTCCTTTCGGTTTTATAGGGTCTCAGAGCTGTGGCTTTGCTGAAGTGAACAGTTAAACGGGAGATGATGTTTAGAAGCCGGAGAGTTCTGCCGCTAAACACACACCGACACGTTTGATGCGCGGTAGGCCTTTAATGAGCCTTCTAACGTTCTAATAAGTATTTTTATGCGCTCGCATGTTAGATTGTGTGATTGGGGGGATCAGACTGCTCTCCGTTAATAAGCCTCAGAGTGCAACGCTTCCCAGAGCCGCTCTCCGCCTCTGACGGCTGCAGGAGAAGACAGCGGTGAGGTGATCTGCTGAAATACGAGCAGAAAGCGGCGCTCTAATGAGAGACAGCAGGAAGGAGAGTGTGTTGCTGATTTCTGCTGCAGACATGATGGGGTTAAGTCACACCATGTGTGGGAGGCTCAGAGCGGACGGTAGGACAACGCTCAGGAGACACACAGGGCCGTCTACCTGCTCCTGCTGCTGCCCACAAATGAACCATAAAATACTGTTTTCAAACAAATTACACACCATGACTCATCGGTTAGCAGTAAATCACCACTGAGGAACAAAGCAAATCTGTCTTGGGTTTTTGCTCCCACTTGTTAACTCTAGTGACCAGAGACTGGCCGCTGGTACTGCAACGAGTTTCCATGCTGCACAAAGAAAAAAGAAGTGGAAGTTTCTGTATTCATTAGTTCTGGTAATCGATTTAAAAATGTAATCAGATTAATCACAGCTGTAAGCTTGAAATATAAAAATGCGTGACGTTGTGGTTGTTGCAGGAATGGAGATCTGCTGCATTCCAACTAATTAAAATTCAACCAATTATCTGATTATTTTGTAGCAGGAAGCAGGTCATGTAATATTCTCCCAGTTTGCTACAGCAACTAAGAGAGACTTTCTCCTCTACAAGCAAACTTGCTCAGGAAACAACTGACAGATAAGATTTTTAAGATTTTATTATCTAATCTGTGAATGCCCTACCGCTTTCTGATACCACCCTGGGCAACTGCCCGTATCAGAAACCGCCACTATATGCACGTTTTTAAAAAAAAGTTTTATTTTCTTAAACCAAACATGCCTGAATGATCTGATTAGGTTTTTGTATTGAGGCAGGATATTGATTTAGAAATATCCCTCTCCTCCTCTCCATTCATTTCCTATAGAACTTGTGCGATGAGGCCACAGTCTCTTGTCCTCGTCCAGCTGAGGGATCGGTGTAATTCCTGTGAAATGTGCAGCTCGTACACATCGATGTGACACGCAGGTTAGCAAGGCAACACAAGAAAGATCAGAAATGTTCAACTTCTGTTGTCACCTTTCACTATCACTCACTGCTCTCCTTGTTGAATCCATAGCACGCTGCTCCATAACGCTCCATAGGAGAAAGACTGTTAGGTCTAAATAGACAGCTTGACTAATCGGCATCATGTAATATTAAGGAGGATATTAATTGAGGAGTAACATTACGTTTACATTCATAAAAACCCCTACCAGCTCTGAAGAGCGCTCCAGCAGCGTAGTGCATGGCTAAAGCGTGAACCAGCTGCCTGGCTGTGGTGAACACCGGCCCCCTTTCAAACACGGAGAAGGACAGGGGCGTGTGGTCTGAGGCGATGTAGAGCTTCAGGGAGGCGTGGATGCTGACCAGCAGGTGGACTGGCTGGATGGAGAGTCTCTGCAGCCTCACAGGGTGAACCAACGCCTGCACCGACTGCAGCATCTGCATCCAGAACAAAGGAGAGACGAACACAAACGACTCAGATTAACGTGATCAGCTTCATGTTACTCCTGCTCTCAAAACAACTGACATGACGCCTCCTGTCAGTCCAGTGAGTTTATTATTATTACCAATAACAATAATAAGAAGAATGTCAATAATGTTTCCTTATAGAAACCTTTTAAGCTACTTTGAAAAATTAATTAAGCATAATGAACTGTTTGATAACTGGAATGTATGTATGATTGAACTGAAATTATTTTTTGTGTAGAATGCCTCAAGATGACATATGTTGTGGATTGGTGCTACATAAACAAACTGAACTGAATTAATAACTAGAAATAGATGATAAATATTCTTCAGCAATGCCAGTTTTGAGCAGCAGGACAGCCTGATAACTGCAGCATCATGGTGCATTGTGTCACGTGACCGTTGTGTGTGAAAAGTTGGTGCAGATTTTATTTGCAGCATGTTCCACAAATTGTGCGGATAAAAGACGTGCAAGTGGGACAGATCAGTCCGGCCGAACTGCTGAGAATATGTATGCCAAACAAACTAAAAGAATAATACCATGATGAGATACTGTAATGTTGTGCCTCGTTACTGAACAAACAAAAATGAATATTAACAGCCACCAGAGATCAGAAACCAGTCGCAGAGCCAAAGGGATATTAATGATAAAGCAAATAAAAAGAATTCCCATCAAAGTTCCTTTACAGCCTCGTGTGAAACAGTTTTAAAGCAGCTCAGAGCTCCTGATTTGGAATGTTTTAGGATCGGAGCGTTGGGTTTTAACGCCAATTTCTCCGTGTTTTCCTGCAAATAAATTCACCTGAGGTAGGACTCCTCCATTTTTTTGTTGCCCATTTTCTTTGCCTTAATGTTGACTGATGAGGCAAAAATGCCTCACTAAGTATCTGAGGTAACGAGCTTCACGACCTTCACCTTTGTAAACGTGTTTGTCTGCCTGAGTTTCGCTCTACCTGAGTTACTCTTCCAGAGTGACGTTTTCATGGTGTCATGGGAAGAACATTTACACAAGAGTTAAGAACTTTATTTACAGGCAGGCTGCTTTCAGAAAGAGGCTAGCCTTCCTTTGTTTGATATGATAAATAGGATCAGCAGCAGAACAATGTTAAATGATCCAGGAGTTGCTCACCTGCTCAGGTACGATCAGAGCTCCAGGCTCTCTGCCCCTCTTGGCCTCCGCTGGCCTGCTGGGGATGTACGTGTCGAACAGCGTCTTGATGTAGTAAACAAAAGTGTCCTCGATGTAAACTCTGGCAGGCTGGAGCTGGAAATTGACCTGAGGTGAAAAACCAAACAAAGCTTTTTCTGAGACCTGCTACTTTAAAAGAAAAAACCCCCAGAGAGATTTAGATGGATATTACCAGCCTGTCACTGTGACAGCTCAACATTTTGGTTTATTACTAAGGTATTGATTTCAGTATTAAAAAAAAGAACAGTGCCTCCTTAAAAAATAAAAGTATTTAGAGTCTCATTACAACCACAAACTTCAATGCATTTTTATCTCGGGTTGGGCAATTAACACATTCATTTTGATTAATTATTTACATTGATTTTAATACACATAAACACGTCATCCACCAACAACAATGGATGACAAAACCGTTTCGCTTCCATTTGAGATTCACTTTTGCTTCTGAAAATAATCTGATTGGATGCTGAAAAAGATTATTGTTGTGTTCAAGTTGTGCTTAAAGCAGTTAGCCTAACAGCGAAGCTAGTCAAGATTAAAATAGCATGTCAATGCTAAACATGTTGCAGCAGTACGTTAGGATAGTCCAGTCCTCATCCACAACTAAATACAAGGAAAAATATGTGTCAGAACTTGAAAACTGATGTTCATCGATATCTTTACCAATTTGAAAAGAAAAAAAACCTCGGTGTCCGATCACTGATCTTTCAAAAGACTGACCTGTCGATTCAGATTTTGGTCGATAATGATTTCTTTGTCTGAGATGTTCTAGAAACATAGCAAGAACGTTGCAGAGTTGGTAACAGTGTGGTGACTGTTGTTAACTGCAGACATGCAGACCTGACCTGGTGGGTCAGTCTGTCAGTCAATCCCTGTCACTACAGAGCAGAAGAGGACAGTGGTTGGTTTTCAGATGTTTGCTGAGGTAGATAAGATCAGTGGATAAGATCAGTTTCTACGTATCGGTCGATCATCGACTGTCCAGAATTAAGGCAATCGGGGCCAATTTATCTGTGCACCTCTAGAACATTCTGTTGATGACTGCAGCAGCAGGGCACAGATCCCTAAAGACCTGAATCTGTCTTTTCCATCACAGTCTTTCTACAAAGTGTTCACTTGGGTGGATCTCTGTGGCTTCATGGAAACAATGTTGAAATCATTTTTCTTTCACTTCACAATTACGCTGTACTTCATGTTGGTGCATCACATGAGGTAAACCGAAAATCCAAATAAAACACGTTGACATTTGTAGACAGAATGTGAGAAAAACTTACAGCGGCTAATACGTTGTATAATAAGTAGGGGTTAGCCACTCGGCTGCTACCAGCCATTCTACCTCATGTACACTGAGGAAGGAAATGCACTAGGGGAAAAAAACTGAAAATGAGTTTAACCTCCTCCACAGTGCGCCGGTCCCCAGTCAATGTCATCCTCAGCTGGAGGAAGCAGGAGCGTTTGAACTCCTCTAACCCTTCGGGGGAATTGCCGGGATTGACGTCGATGCTCCATGCACCCCCGGTTTCAGACGGCCCTCTCTGATCTTGGCACAGCAGGACAGGGAAGTGGAAACTTGTCCGGTTGTACAGCTGGTTGTCGACTTGCAGGCCGTAGCAGTAGACCTCGATCAGAGACGCGTCAGCCATCAGAACGGAGAGGGAGCAGGAAGCCATGGTGGAGTCTTCGGCCAGCTCGGGGGGTAAAGACGCGGGTGCCGGACCGAGGCTGAGCAGCAGCTTGGTCAGCGTGAGCCTCAGCAGCTCCATGGAGCCGCTGGGGTTGGTGATGTCATCACTTATCACGACGCTGGCCTCACTCAGGAGGATCCTCACAGACAGTTTGGAGGATCTAACAAACAAAACAGAAGCTGTCAAGAGTTCAGCCTAAAAACCAGAAAAAAAAACAACCCCCAGCCATGCTGAACAGCAGCAAACAGATTATGTTTTTCTGTAAAGCAAACATGGCCTGACAATGACGCTTGATTGATTACAAAGAATAATTAGATACCAAACCCATTCATCTTGGATCCTGTGAATTTTTGACCAGAACATGAACAAAGATCAGAGTCTGATGTCATTAGTTTACTTTTACCTAACAAAGCTCATTATGATTATATCCTGTTTTGGCAAAATGTCACAGCAGCCCCTGTGTTGATGTAATGGAATAAAGCTGTAATAAAACACTCTGCTGCGCAAACAATTTCAGCCATGACAGCAGATGGAGGTTTTATTGCCCCCCTGTGGTGGAAAACGACGGCTGCTTCCTTACATCTGCCCTAATAAATATGAAAAACATCCACAATAATCATTAAGAGAGTTTTGCCGAGTATATAAAAAGCACATGAGCGGATATTTGAATGTTAGTCAGAATAACATGCAGAACCTTTTTTTAAAATTTTTTAAATAAAAATAAAAATGAAAAACAAGAAAGCAGTACTTGTTGTGCTGGTTGATGACGGCCTCCACGCCGCCTTCTGGGGCCAGAGACAGAACCAAGGTGCCTCTCTCATACGCCACATGTACGTACAGACAGCCAAAGCCTGGCAGGAACACCACCTGATCGGTAAAAGACAAAAATACAAACCTTTCTTTAAAGAAGAAGAGCTGATCTTTGCATATGAACATTTTGGCCTTGAATAAACTCTCAGGATGAAATGTTAAACTCTCTGCTTCCCTCTAACCTCCACCATCCCAGGTTACGAGTCATCAGAAACTCACGACCAAAGGAAGACCATCGGCGCTCGGCGCTTCTCCGAGCAGTCATAACAAGTCTGACCTTTCACCTCCCACCTCCACCACTCGGGTCAGATTCAGATTTCACAGTAACCAGAGCTATGCAGCCCTTGTGTCAACCCCAGCTCACAGCTGCCTAGACACAACACCAAACACTCCTCCTTAACAACTTATTAATGCCAAACATCTACACTCATCAGAAGACTAACACACACACACACACACACACACAAACACGCACGCCTGCACACACACATCCACAAACAGACAGAACCAAACCTAACCATCTAAACATTACTTTCTGACACATAAAACTTGCTTTTCTGGGACATACCAAACTTGTTCTCTTAACACAAAGCTCAATGTTGCTAAAAAATGAAAATAAATAAATAAATAAATAAGAGCTAACATTTACCTGAAGAGATTTTACAGTCATTGTAAGTCTGGTTATTAGTCAGCTAATTCAAAACATCAACTTTGCCAGAAGAGAAGAGATCTCTGGCGCCATCTAGCTGAGGAGGGCGTGTTCAGCGGGGATTTCTTGTTCTTGGAAATCCATTAACTCTAGGGTGACCAGACGTCCTCTTTTTCCCGGACATGTCCTACTTTTCAGACCTAAAAAGATGTCCGGGGGGAATTTAAAAATCGTCCGGGATTTTGGACGGGATTTAACATTGTTAGGGTGACCAAACTTCCGTATTTCCCGGGACATGTCTGTATTTCACGTCCTGTCCCGGGCGTCCCGGGTTCTTTTTAGAAAGTGAGGAAATGTCCTGTTTTTTTAAATTTCCTTCATTGAACCATTAAATTTACAGGCACTAGGGCACTGCGCACGGGGCTGCGTGTCACGTAATCCCTGAGCCGTGTCAGTGCGGGCAGCCCTGTTCTTAATCAGAAGATAGTCACTACGCCAACAACATGCCAAAGCGCAAATGTATGGAGTTTCCCCGCCTTTAGAGCCCCCCCCCCCGCTCCAAGGTGTTCTGGTTCCACCCCCTTGCAGGTTGTCCTGGAATTCCCAAAGTAAAATATGGTCACCCTAATTAACTCCAAGTTAGAAGGTAAGGTCAACCAAATGTTCAAATGTTTGTTAAAAGGTATAAAAAAATGTGGATGTGGAAAGTTTTTTTTGTAGAGGCGGGCAGATGCATAACGTCTTCACCTCGCATCAGACAGGATAGCAAATTTTTTACCTGAGTGCCGGGGCAGTTGATGTCGATGGGGTCTGTCCAGTCGGTGGCGCTTTTATCTGACCTGGTCTTCAGCTGCAGGGTGGGCAGCAGCTCTCTCTGTCTGCACTCTGGGAAGCTGGAGAAGTGGTGATAGAGCTCATGGTGGAGGGAAGAGTCAGCAGGCAGCGGGCGACAGAACACCTCGCTCCTCGGTGTCTCTGTGACGGAGGAAACAAGGCGCGATGTTAGAAAATTGTCAGTGGAGAGAATGCTATCTGTTCAGATGAAAGGAGATGAGAAACAGGGGTGAAATAAAATCTTGATGAACAACTGGAAAGCTGAAAGCCTTTGGGGATGTCTTTTCCTGTCTCTGTTAATGAAAAACTTCAGCTTCCCCAAAGCATAGTGCTGCCACCACCAAGTTATACTAATGGGACTGTGTGTTCAATACATGCATTTTGCATAAAATACAAAAAGTTCTTTCTGTGTCTCCTCTGATCAGAACATCTTCATGTTTGTCATCTTTCCTCAGTTTGTTGTGGCAAACTACAAATAGTTTTTATGACTTTATTTATCCAGCAATTGCTTCCTTTTTGTCACCCCTCCATAAAGCGCTATCACAATAAATTGTCCTAGAAATTATAGCAATAATCGATAATATTGTTGCTTTGAGACCATTTTAAAGTAATACAAAGATTGCGGCACAATAATGAAAGTACATCCTCCCCAAGACCAATAAACCTTCATTTCTTACAAATGTTTAGCACAGGAACTGGAAGTCATTTTAAATATCCAAAATAAACAACCAAAGCATCAAATACAATTGATACTAAAATCTCAATAAACAAAAAAATGGCCGCTGAAGACTTCTGTCCTCTAGTCTCAGGGAGAAAGAGAACGAAACGAGAAAAATACAAAACAATCGTGGAAAAGGAAATTATCAAGCCTGTTTTAATTTATCATGCGATTAATTGATTAATTGCTTATTGCGACAGGCTTAGTGGAGAGCTTAACAGCTAATAGCGATTCTGTCAACAGATTCTCTGACCTGAGCTGCACATCTCTGATCACTCTCCCTCTCTGTCTGTCCTGAAGGTTTAGATGGACGTCTGTCTCTTGGTAGATTTGCAATGGTGAGATACACTTTTCCTCTCCAAACGAAGCTCTGAGACTTGATATATTGTTTTAGAACTAAACCTGATTTAAGCCTCCATAAACCATTCTCCCTGACCTGTCCGGTTTGTTCCTTGGTTTTCATGAGGCCTTCAGAGAACATCTGGATTTACACTGAGATTAAACTACACTCTGCTCTGCTTATTAATTAGGTGAGTTCTGATCTGATGTACAAAAGCTGGTCTATCATGTACAATCTGAAGAAGACGCAACAAAACATAAGAGAAGTCATGATATCCAGGGATTTAGGATGCTGTTTACCTTTGACGTTCTCTTTAAGCAGCAGTGGAACAGGACACCTGTTTTCAACTAGCATGCGTGGACAGGGGTCCTCGTTTAACGTGATGTATGTCACTCCAAGATGTTCCTGATATGCCAGCACTATGGCTCTGCAAAACAAAAACGAACAAACAAACGCGTAAATAACTGTCCGCAAACTGTTCGTGATGTCCTGTAACCGCACTGAGATAAGAGCTCACACACCCATCAACAAATCAAAAAACGTTGGATCGTTTTCGGGTCCGTCTGTGGATGGGAGATAAACCTACAGGCAAAAGCCAAGAGGTGACACATCTTTACTCCGCAGGGCTCTGCGGCTGGGGTTTTATTTTGGTTTACGCTATATATCTGTGCTGATTACATGTGATTGTGAGCCAACACACTAAATGAGAGGAGCCAGAATCAAAACCAGAACAGCAGAAAAACAGACAATGTATGTCCGCTGTGGTGCGTATGTCACTGCTGAGAGCTGTCCAAGCTGCCATCTAATCGGAACGCAAGAACTGAAAATGATAGAAGAGGAGAAAAAGAACAAAAAAACAAAGAAGAGCTTCAGATGGATTACATAAGACAACCTTGGAGAGTGTAGCAGTGGAAACGCTGAGAGTATCTCTCTTCCTGCTTCACCTCCAGTGTTTAACAAAGTGTAGCTAGCTGGAGTCCAGAGGCAGCCAGGGTTGGTTTGTCCTGCTTTAAACTAGGAATGCACAGATTTTCACTTCCAACACCGACACAGATATCTGAGGCTTAGCACTGACCAATACCGATCCGATTCAGAAAAACAGCTGAATTGACTTAAATGTTACTTTGTTGAAACATGGACAAAAGTATTTGATCTAATGTACTGCACCAGTACAGCACACTTAAATACACACACAGCTTCATAAATCTGGTGAGACATGTAAAAAAACAACACAACTTTAAATTGTTCAGTCAGCACAGTTAGATGATTAGCAGTCAATGTAAAACAAATAATAAAGAAACCGAAATTGACAAAAACAATAGTATGTTGGTCAAACATGTAAAATAAATTGCAACAAACCTTCTTTCAAATGGTTCAGAAAGTTCAACTAGGAATTCTAAATATAATGTAAAATAAATAATAAAGCATGACATCGCTCATATCAAATAGTTCTGCCCTTATAGATCGGATATATTGTCACTGACACCAAATCTATAATTTTTTTTTTTCCAATGTCAGGACTGATGCAGATATTAACGGATTGGTGCATTTCCACTCTAAACGGACTGCCACACCCACCTGCTGCACAGGCCACGCCCACAGTCCTGATCCACAGGTATGGACAGGCTCTGCCTGGGGAGGTCTGGTCTCACCGGAGCAGGGAGGCTCCACGCTGCGTCTGCGGCTCCAGCGTCAGGCTTTGAGACCAGGCTGAACAGCATGTGTCTGAGAGGCAAAGGGAACTCCACCGACCCCTGGACAGCGGGCTGAAGGAGGTCCCAGCACGGCACGGAGCACGGCTTGGCCAGAGAGTCTGAGGGAGGAATGGTGAACACGGTGCTCTCTGGTACCTCACAGAACTGGTCAGGGGACAGGAAGGAAAATTAAAATGATTGGAGGTGGAGAGGACATTATATTTTGGCATACAGGAGATACTAAAAATGGCACCAAAACCCAGATGAGCTAGAATAAAAGCAGAAAAGAAAGACCCAAGGCATACAATGCGCAAGTGATTACAACCGACGATACTTTGTAAAACCACAATGTTATTTTACTTTATTCCCTTTCCCTCTAAGCTTGGTGCTAAATTGGTAGCAGAGAAATCCTGCTGTGTTGGTTTAGCAGCTAGCGAGCGGTGAGCAGTGCAGACTTCAGAGATCAGGCACCAAGCATGATGAAGAGAGCAACTAGAAAGGCATTCCTGGCCTTGTTTGTGGTCTGTGTTTTTGCCAAATCTTTAGATTTTTTTGATTTTTTTTTTAATTCTCTCTCTCTCTCTTTTTTCTTTTTTAAGTTTTTTCTTTCAGTCAATTAGGGGCAAACTGGCAAGCTTCACCATTATTCTAAAAGGAGATCTGAAGGACTGTTAAATGACATCACAGCATTGTTGCTCTCTTTGGGGACAGGCAGCAGATGAAAGCAAGCGGGGGAAACCTGCATCCAATTCTGGGTGTTTGTCTAATGTCCCTATGAAGTGTCATTGCCACATGGGGAGAGCGGTGGAGGGAGGAGGGCTGGGGGAACATGATCTGATGGAAAACGGCTTGCAACACAGTGCGGCTGTGCATATATATATATATATATATGTGTGTGTGTGTGTGTGTGTGTATGTGGTAGGGGTTTTGAGGATTGGTACTGGGGTAGACAAGCGTGCTGCAAAGCGAATGCGCTGTATGTGTGAAGTTCAGCAGGAGATCCAAGCAGGTGTTGCAGAATTCAAACTTCATCATCTGTCATACTTGTGCATTCTCCAGATGAATGAATCAGTGGGAAAACAAAGTGTGCGCTACCTGTTCACCTCCTCCTAAGGCGTGGTTGGTCAGCAGAGGTCTGTAGTGGATGCTGTAAGGAGTGTTGTTGACCAGGATGGTTCTATCCTCTATCTGCAGGATCTGGACTCCGTGCCTCACTACAGAGGACACACAGAACTGACACACCTGCAGGGAAAAAACACACAAATACACTAATTACTCTACCTGCATGACTTTTTGTTACATAATGTAGAGTTTCAAAAATATATGTTCTTGCTGTCCAAAACAGCAGGAGAAACATATGTGAAAAATGTGGAAGAAGGCATTTCAATTGTTGTTATTATATATTCATATGCTTGTTGCCATGGTTCTCTGGTCTTATTTCATTTTTGTCTCTCTTTCTGCAGGTGTAGCAGCAGACTCCTGGGGTGTTGACTTATCTCTCTTCTACTCCTATCCCCACTTTTCCCTTTAAACCTTTTCCCCTCCTTTCTCCCTGTCTTTTCTCCTTTCTTTTCCATCTCCGGTTCAAAACAATCTTAAAAATCTTAACGTACAGAAACAGATTTGCTCTTTAAAAAACATGTTAGCATAAATATGCCAGGAGGATCCAGGAGGAGAGTCTTTCTCTCTCTCACCTTCTGTTTCCCAGGAAAGGCTCCCAGAGAGATGTCAACTTCAACGTATCCCTCCTCGTCCAGGGTGACCACCACAGAGCTCGTCCCCTCCTTCCATCGAGGAGAGGTCAGATCGTGAACCAGCTTCAGTGCCGTGGACTTGTGCACTGTGTTGGTGTGGGCCCAGTAGATGCCAATCTGAAAAGCTTCCTAGACGGCGGGGGGAAAAAGGATTCAGTGACAGAACAAAGCACTGAGAGGATGATGTGGGGAAGACTGGGAGAAAAAGGATCAAATCACTGTCTGTCAGAGGAGACCACATTTTCTAAAAAAAACAACAACAAAAAAACCTGGCATTTGATTGCATTTTGGAAACAGTCGCACAGTAAAGTCAGCTGCAGCTTAAGTTCTGAAACACAAACTCCGTGTCAGTGAATGGCATTTCTAAAAGATATGGCAGCTACATCTTCCTACATTATTGGTTGCTGTGCTGGGATGACATAATGAAAGTGCCAAAAAGATGGCTAAATTACACAATGATTGTACATCTGGCTGAGAATCATCATCAAACAAACAGATCAAATCACAAACCTTCTCCTGTTTAACCAATCTGGCATGTGACCTACAGCTAAGACTCTGCTCTTGGTTTGTTGGGCCTTCCTAAATATCATGGTGCTATGGAAACAATGCTTTATTTGTTTCTATTTCACAGCCTTTTACGCACTTACAACTTCTTATTTTGTTCCTTTGTGCTGAACCCTATTAGCGTCTGCTCTTTGATACGCTGCCTCACGGCTCGGCTCTGGGTTAGTGAAATTTGTGTGTGTGTGTTTGTTATGTTCCATAGGGGAAAACCATCTGCAGCTTTCTTCTACTGATCTTAGCAGCCAGAGAGAAGACATGACTGCAGTACACTGTGACAGAGCTTGGCTATAGTTGAAGACGTAGGCAGGGAATATTGTTGTAATGCAGCTCTGCTAGATGATCTCAGGATTTGTACTTATTAGTCATGACTGAAATGAGAAAAGAGCCGGATTCATAATGATTGCTGTGATGTCATAAAAAGACATCCAGGTCCTGATGTGAAGAAAAATGAAAGGACCTCAGAAAATATTCAGTGTTCTAAAGACTCTAATTATAATCACTTTGCTGAAACGTTAATGTACAGGTTTAATGACGAATGTGATTCTTATTTACATGATGCTTTTTCACCAACTCTTTTCTCATATGTAATGCCTCATGAAATTATCTGCACACCTTGAACCGCTTAAACTCCAATGTGTTGGAATTTGAACAGGTCAACACAATATAGTACATAATTGTAAAGTGTCACATTTTGGATTTGCTTCTGCTTCTCCCAATGTCTAACAATATATATAAAAGACCAAATGTAGCCATGGTAACCAATGGAGTCAGATCATCTTTCTTTGGTCTCCCATCAGGGATTCTCTGAGTCAAACACAAAACACTTCAGTCTCATCAGGACCAACTTTAGAGCCCCTTTTCTCATCTCATCACTTTTCAACAGATTAAACACATTTCTGAATAATTCCTACCTTGAAATTTGGGGGTACAATGACTTTGCCGGCTGGTATCTGCAGTACAATGGTCTCTCCCTCAAAAAGCCACAGGTCCCACTGAGAGTCATTGACCATAAGAGCCCAGGGGAGCAGTTCCACCAGCAGTGTGTTCAGTCCAGGTTTCCACTGGGACAGCTTCACCTGCATCGGACTGTCCCACTGGGCAAGCGGCTCCAGCGCAGACCTGTTAGAGCAGAAGAACTTTAAGATGAATCTCCCTGGTACAACTTGAGCATGACTAACATAGTAAGACAACAACCCTTTGAAAGAACAAGAAAATGATTAGAATACTAGAAAAATCATTCAATTTTACCATTAATTTACCTTCAGAAAATTACAGTCACATGTAAAACAAACGTCCATGATAGAGCTTGTTTTCCGTCGAGATCCCTGAGATAAACCGGTTGATGCGTAAACCTAAATCAATATGGCACTCAACCTTTATTATGCACACAAGCCATGAGGTTTAGTTAGCATAATTAAAATGTATTTTAACACTGACAGACCATCAATGAGCAGACAGCAGTCACAAAGACTAAACAAATATGAAGAGAGAAATGGCCTGTCGACAAGCTATGCGACCCGAACAGATTCAGAGAAGAGTTGACAAAGCATCTGGGATCACACACCAACATGTTGGGACAGAGACACAAAGCCAGACAGACAGAAACACACAATCATTTTTCCACCAATTCACAGACACAGCAGCCATTTCAAAGTAATCGCGGTCTCCTGAGTCCTAAATATTGCCGAATGTTAGCGGAGAGCCAAACAAACATTTTCCACAGAATTCCTCTTAAGTTCAAAGCCATTAAATACGATCCAGTCCTTCTCCCACAAGACCACCTGGAACTGGCTCAAGCTACCAACCTGCCAACTCAAACTTGTCACACACCTCAAAGACTCTCTGCTGTGACATGGGACCTAAACTGGGAACAGCTTTTCCTTACCGTTTACTGCTATTTATGTTGCTATGTGTGGTTAAATAGGTGGTTGACCTCAATGCCGAGGACAGAAAACTGCAGGCATCATAAATCACATTACACAGCTCACAAGAAGGTAATTGAAAGAAATGTTCTCAACTGCTTCTGTCAAAACCCAAAAGTGGAGTTTTGAGGATTTTAAACGTAGAAAACGCAGCAGCTGAGTCCAGCCATTACAAGATGTTTATTTAATTATTGTGGAGTTGATGCGCTACCACTGAAAAACCAGTTTGGCTTATTAAAAACACCATATTCACAAAAGTAAGTTTGGTTCATTTTGGATTTTCTGCTGCAACTAAACTGTCCAAACTAAAAATCCTAAAGCATTTAAAACTAAAATACACAAATTAATTTCCAACTTTAATTGAACTGCACAATATTGAGGTTAAATTTTAAAATTATGTTTCATAATGATTTGAGATAACCACAGATTTAAAAAAGTACACACGAACCATTTACATTTAACATATAATTGCAACATTGTTAAGACTTGAAATGGCTTAAAATTTAATGATTGACTCTGATTGGACTGTCTTTGCCTCAGACTTGACTTGAGGATAAAGGCGTGTGACTTTCAAAACAATGACTTGGACCTTTGTTTTGATTACATTCAAGGTCAAAGATCAGTCCTGTTACATTAAGTCATTTTGTCTTCACAATGAGGGACATGAGGCTAACACACTGAAAAACCTACACTCAAAATTAGAAAGCAGCCTGCTTAAACAGACAGATCATATAACAAGGTATATGATGGAGTTTGCTTGCAGAATATGGCCACTTTGTGTGTGTACCTGTTTCCATTTAGGACCTTCTCCGAAAAATGGGGGCCAAAACCGGGTCCTAATGCGATGGTTAGGGATTAAGTTTATAGATAAGGTATAAATTAATATTAATATTTGGCCAGGGTTAGGAATGTACTGGTAATGGTTAGGGTTAGGCTTGAATGCAGTTAATAAAATGAATGTCAGTTAATACATAGTTCTAATACGGATAAGAATACAAACTTGTGTGTGTGTGTGCGTGTGTGTGTGTGTGTGTGTGTGTGTGTGTGTGTGTGTGTGGGTGTGTGTGTGTGTGTGTGTGAAAAACGAATAGATTTTCAAGAAACCACAGGCAGACATACGACTCAGATGTCCAACAGATCCTCTGGGACTCTTTGTAGTCCAAAGCCTGAAGTGGAACATGTGGTCGGCTCTCCTACCGCTGCTATCAAGATGTGACTAGTTGGTGACAAAATATGATTTCCACAGAGACATTTATAAACACTGTATATTGTACATGCAGACTCATCCCATTGCTACACGCATATAAGCAGAATACATATACACACTAAAGTGCAGTGCTTGAACTTGAAGGTAAGGCCTTGTGGTTTGTGTGTGTAAAAAATGACATCCAGAATCTCTGGACTGCTGCTGTAGTTTGGTGCACAGCCCTGTGTGGAGATTGCACTGTACAATTTTATTATCTGAACAAAGTAACCAATAAAAAGAGGCTGACCTCATTAAAAGCAGGCTTGCACAACTTTGCAGCAAGAATGCGAGAAGAATCTTATGATTTGAAAAAAACATAAAAAAAAACAGTGGTGGAGGGTCTTTATGAAAAGTATTATGAAATCTGAGATTTAAAGCTTGCCACAGAAGAACTACAATTAATCTTAAAAAGAATTATAGATGTTGACTTAGATGGGTTATGAGGTATTAAAGGGCCTTGATGTGGTGAGCGCTGATGATGTGATTAGTGGGAAACTAGCTTAAAACATACATCATGTTTTTCATTTCCACCCTGCATTTGTTTTTGTTTCTCACTGTTTACAAGTAAAAGTGGATGAGGAAGGCACCCAGAGAAGATTGAAAGATGGAAAGCTTTTAAACCTAAATCCTTATTACACTGTGACAGGGATTCTTAGAACATTCACCAGAATTTATAACTAATGCTTCAATTTGGTTTTTACATTGTCTGATTTCTGCCCTCTTAACCTGCAGCAGGTGACTCTGAGCCAGTTCTATGACACCACATTCCTGCTAATTAGAAGGAATTACAGAACAAATCTAAAAATGACTGCTTACTAACTAGCATTCAATTAACAAATAACTTTCTAGAGTATGAAAATTACAATTGAGCTCTATGTACTTAAATCTGGCTACATAAGAATGAGGTGGTTTGATCTGAATTGAATCTGGGTGAAATAAGTATTTCAACAGATCAACAATGTTATAAAGCCCCTTCTCCATTGTCAAGTCTCACTCTAGCCATTTAATGTCTTGTTCGATTCTAGCCAAGCTGGGTGTGCCTCCATTGGCAGTGTGTTCCTCACTACGTGGGCGTGAATATGGGCAGGAAGGTGGGGGTGAAAGTGGGAACACTGATGATGTCATCCTGCATGTGTACCCTTGGGCGGCCAGTTTCTCCGAAATCTCTCGGTATATTTTTTCATTGCGGGTTGCCCCAGCTCCTCAGGCACAATTGATAAAAAGGTTGGAACCACGAGGTTTGACCAGAGTTATCAATTTGCCGTTAGCCGTCTCAACAACTACTATGGTTTTGCTTAAGATTGAAAACTACGGTGAAAATGTTGATGTAAATCCACAGGACAATCAACGAATGCAGTCTGCTGCCAATCACATCGCTTGCGCGCAATACCTGGCTTGTACCACCCCTGAAGTTGGTCCACAAAATACGCGGGATCTGAGATGAATCTGGCTGGGGTTCACAAGGAAAGATCCAGTTATAGCCATGCCCAGGGAGGAAGGGTTTATGTTAAAATATTTTTCAAGGCGCTATTAACGAACACCCAATGTCAAGAACAACCCACCTAGAGCTTGCAAAGAGATGCCTTCAGATGATCTTTGTTTAGAATTTCAATTGACATAAATAAAACTTAAGACAACAAAGTTCAGGAGGGCGTACCTGTCAGTGTCCTTGGTGACATAAGGCCATGGTGACTCTGTGGTGGTCTTGGGGCCGTAGAAATCAGCCAGGATGTGTTCCGGGTTGTCTTCATTCCCTGTCTTGTTCATTATCTGTTTGATTAGACCGGTGGAGATGGGTACGGCACAGTGTGACGCATCCTTATCCTCCCTGAGGGAAAACAGCACAAACTCAAGAGTCATCATAGATCCTTGATTCCTTGTCAAAACACACACCGTTTTTGTCTTGCTACATAAAACATTGAAAGTGCAGTCTATGCACATCAGTGCATAGACCGATCCCACGTGATCTCCTGCTCGGTGCAGGCCGTGATAAGTCATTGTTTGAAAAGAGAGCTAGAAGCTGCTGTGTGTGCGTATTTCTGCGAATCTGGCATGGAAGCTTGTTTACTTACATTATGCCAGAAACAATTCAGCAATGCTCTTTTATTTCACTATAAAACAAGACATCTCCTGACAGCAGCTAACTGTTCCCATTGCGACCTTCGGCTAAACTCCATTTTTACCCTTGAACCTTGAAGTGGGTGGAATCTGTCTTTTGTTATAGTTTTTTTGTGTGTGTGACATGGAGCTTGCCTTACAAACACTAATTCAAAAAGATCACAGAGAGAGCTAAATGGCAGTAAATAATCCGATTGGATACCTCATCTCCATTCGTTGGTCAATTATAGACCGGACTCAAAAAAAGAACCAAAATCCAAACAATGTAATAGCATCTACTCTTTCTCTGGGAAGCATCCAGTTCTTCTTGGCTGCAGCAGAGAAGCCCCCATAACCCAGAACAGCAGTTTGTTAACAGAGCCCATTGTGCTATAAAGGGAATGCAGAGGGCTACAGCTTATGGATCTGGAACAAGACTGAGGAGAGGGACAAGGTGTTGACAGGAAGCTTTTCATCCAGAGCGGTCCCTGAGGGGGGAAACTGGACGAACTTCTGATTTTAACCCACCATTTTCCTATGTGGCGGCTGGGATGAGAGGAGCAGGACAAAACCGTTCTGGTTAAGACTTGTCTGTGTCTCTAGCATTGTAGACCACAACTCTGCTCCCTACCTCGTCCATTAAAGTCCACAGCTATGTGTAATTACAGGATGGAAAGATGAGCTGTTGACCAGTGAACATTTACGATTGGATCTATCGTAGAGGTTTAGGGTAAGCTGAAAGGTTGGGTTGGAGGGGGGGGGGGTGTCTCTGTACATGTGTGTATGTTTACAGTTGTGGCTTGTAGTGTGTGTTTGAGAGGATGAAGAGAGATGAGCGATGGATTGAGTTGGGCAGGGGGTGTGGGGGGGTAGCAAAGAAGAGAATGTAAGTTTGTGCGGTCTGAAAGCAGCTCAGACAGGGGATGGATTGTAAATACAAGGAGCTCTGTGGTTGCAATCTAGAAGGACAAGACACTTGGTTTTTTTTTCAAAGCTTGTTTTTTTGCACGCATGAAAAAGATTTCTGTAAAACAACATCAGCCAAATATATTCCCAGGGACAGTATGCCCACTGTGGTTTCTTTATTGCAACTGAAACCAAAACAAACATTGTTACCAGATATCTAAATACAACGGTTAACAAAAATATCTCAGAAGCAGTCGGTCACGTTCAAAGATTTATCCTGTTTGTTCCCATTACCGGCAAATGATACCAAAAAGAGCTATAATTTTTCTGCAAGGGTGCATAAAATAACAAGAATTAGAGATGTTCAAATACTTTAATCAGTAGCAAAAACAACACAATAAATTCACTCGTGATTGCGAGATCATAATCTCGCACCACAAAAATAAAAGGAGGAAAACATGCAATGAGAGTAGATTTATTTAGTGAGGGAAAAAAATAGTTTCAGAAATAATTATTTTCAATAGAATTACTGGTGCTTTAATTACCCCTGCTGATATTACCTTATATACCCTTCTTTTAAGACGGCACTTAATCTTCTCCAATAACATTTCACAAGATTGGAGCATATCAATAGATGGATTATTTATCCAGAGTACCCTCTTATGCTCTTTTCCCATTAGGATTTTTAGAAGATGACTCTGGAAGAAGGTAGATCATGTATCAGATAAAACTTTAAGATTTGCCACAGGTTTTGGATTAATGTCTTGTTGACCCATTTTCAGTTTGGTATCCTCAAGATTTTTAGTTGAAGGAGTTTGTGATGCTGTTCACTGGATTTCCAAGGTCTTTGGAGGAGAAAAGGATGGACAGCATTATTGATGCTTCATCACACTTTACAGTGGGTATGAACTGCATTCCTACATATTCATTCTTTGGTTCAGACCTTTTGTTGTCCAAAGTGTACCCCCCCACTCCCCTAACTCCCTACTCTGAAAGGTTAACATTTAGCCAAGTACAGAGATTCCTAAAACTGTTTTACCCTCATCAAAATCTGTAGGAAATCTATTTTGCTGGTTTATCAAGAAAGACTCATCTGGCTTCTCACAACCTGCATCTGATTGACCAACCCTCTGAATTAGTCAGACTGAATAGTCTCACATTCAACTACACCATGTTCCAAATTATTATGCAAATGATATTTTTCCCTGATTTTCCTAAATGGTCGATGCAAATAAGCCAGTATAATAAAAGTCATCACCCATTAGAGTATAAATTGAATGTTATTGAACAAACCTCCCAATGATAACTGTATATTCTTCAAAAATAAAAAAAAAGCTCAAAATGCACTGTTCAAATTATTATGCACCACAGAGTTTCAAAACATTTTATGGGTCGTAAAGAACTGAAAATGGTCATTTGTTGAATTTGAAGCATTAGAAGGTCACAATCACTAAAATCAAAAGCTATTTCAATAAAAAACCATCCTAACAGGATGAGTTTCTTTCTCAATTAAACTCATGTTTAATTGAGAAAGATAAATTATAGTGTCATAAAGATAAATTATCTTTATGACACTTTGATCCAATTTGCATACTAATTTGGACGATGGTGTAGACCACACCCATTAGCAGTAATTTTCCCCCTACTTTACAAATCGGTCTTGACTCTGAACCAGGTATTATTTAGTGACTCGTATGGAGGCCAGTGGTTTTGTTTTACTAACTTTGGACTTAAGGAACCTTTAAAAACATTTACATACATTTACATGTGCAAATGCTTTTTTTCTGGCACCACAACCCATTTAGGTAGCATCTAATGGTGGTTTTTGTGACTTCTTAATAAGACTTGGTAACCATAAGATAGCACTCTTTGCAGCTCTCTAAGCACTGAAGATGGTCATTCTGCTCAATGTGTGACTCTCATTCAGCCTTGTGGTCACTGGCTAAAAAAAATGCTAGTCTGTGTTACCTCTTGTTTATGGAAACATGCAGTCATGGATTACAAATTAGAAGTTCCTGAACACTCTGATAAACTAAAAAAAAAAAGTATAAATTAAAATACATACATTTAATTTATTTCAAATGAGAAATATTTAGTTATGTGTGGCTGCTGAAAACATATGATTTGACTATAAATTTTGATTTTAAGACCAACTGTACTACTTTTTATGAAGAACTGCCTGGAAACACAAATATATGAAAAAGATTAGAAAGTGCAAAAGAACACTTACAAACTTTGACAAAGTAACAGAGCACAACAGTGATGTATGTGACAAGCTTTGACCATAAATGTCACACTTACACTAGCACTTAGCTAACCAACACATACATGGACCACACACAGATACAGGACATATACTGTACTCTTCCTCTACACATCTGTGTGGGTATGCACACACACACAACGCACGCTCAGCTGCTCTGTGCTACATCTCATATCTACAGTAAGTGAGGTGTAATTACGATCCAACCTGACATGCTGGAGTTAGAGTTGTGTCACAGCTGCAGCCAAGACAGCTTACTGCTCCCCTGAAATGTGCGCAGATTCTCATGGATCATGTCTTCATTAGTGGCTCACAGAGAGCAGAATGTGCTGTGAAGGGTTTGACTTTATGCTACATGTAGGCACACCAAAAACCCATTAAAAGAGCAGAGTTGCAGTTTCCCTTGCAGCTGTATGAGCTAGTCGCTCATGATTTAAGACAACCATGCACTGAAAGAACTAAATTGTCCTGTGAGTACATTCTACTGGCTCCGAACCGGGTATGAGCGATGGAAAGAGGAAAGGAAGTTGCCTATTTGAAAGTAGGTATTGGTTCATTATGAGTGTTTGACAGATCTATGTTGTACCTTTAGGTGTAAGGCTACGTGAGTGTTTTGTTCAACATACAGAGTTTTTTTGTTCCACTCTGCAAGATAGTTACAAGATTTTCGCTATCCTTTAGGCATAAAATAGTTTAAACAATATAAGTTTTGGATTAGTAAGTATTTGTCAGCCATAATAATCATTAAACAGACTTTTCACTCACGTGTTTTGTGCAATAGTAGTAAATCTGATTTTAATTACCTGGCCTGGAAAATCAGGTGGTGGGTAAGTTCTGCCTCGGTGTTTAAAAGAGGTTCCTGGTGGCCTTGTCCAGGAATTAGCTGAGTTTCTTTCAGCCCTAGACTCCTTTTCTCTATGTGGACAACTAGTGGCTCTGGCAAATGGCTCCTCATGACAAAAAGTGGACTGAAAATCACCTGAAAGAAGAGAGTTTTGGAAAAATTAAAACGTAACTGCAAATTTAGGCTACAAAGAGGAGTTGATCAGTTGAGAAGACAAATTTATTATTATTATTTTAAGGTGTCCTGTCCAGGGTAGCACTCATAATTGCTGTCAGGGTGTCAAGGTGAGGCCCAACAGATTTACTTATAATTACTCATAATTGAAGCGATACGGCTTTCGCTATAATACTCCACTGGTTATACAAGAAAGCACTTTGGATTTTTTCAAATGTAATAGACATGGAGACATAAAAGAAAGGAGGAAAGAAAGGTGGGGGAATGGTTTCAGAGGAAAGAAGGAGAAAAAGAGTAAAGGAGAAAGAAACAGAGAATACAAGTCAACACCCTAGAAATCTGTTCCTGCACCTGAAGAAAGAGAGACAAAAACCCAGACAAACCATTGCAAAAAACAAAATATACAGATCTAACAACAATTACATCACTGCAAAGTACATGGTGCGAGTTAAAATAATATGCATTTAGTGTCAAGCGCAGCCCAACGTATCGTATGTGAAAGTGAAATTCTTAGACAGATGGTATGTTGGATCTCACAATTTCCTATGTCTTTTATTAAAACAAAACAAAATATTTATATACACACACACTATATTTTTAAAATATCTTTTACATAATAGATTTTTTCATTTGCTATGCAGTAAAGCACAGATCAAATGTTTGACTGAAATATGAATTAATAGAATGTTAGGCTAAATTTTAAAATTGTGTCACAATGTGGTGCTAAGGCTTGAATAGAATAGAATAGAATATACGTTATTGATTCTCAGGGTGAAATTGCTTTTATGTTGACAAGCTACTCCATCCAAAGTATTAAATACTAGCAAATTCAAATATAAAGATGAAAGAGTGTGATGCTGTGCATTACGTACCAGTCTCTGCTGCATGTGTGAGTCCGGCTCAACGGTAATCAGAGTACACCAGACGTAAAGCAACGAGCCGCTGGAACAGGCCACCTGGAAGAGCACAGATCTGTTCTTACTGATCAATTAAGGTCCTTTCCTTTTACAAAGCATGATTTAAACCAACCCCACTGCCACTGGAAAGATCTAGTATGTGTGATACCTCTAATCTCTTACAATAGCTGCAACAAGTTCAGATTGATCACAAGAACTGAAAATCAACATGTTTCTAATTGTTTCTGCTTGGAAATAGATGCATTCGTCGCCTCCATGTTTATAGTCCTCCATCAGTATTGCGTTATGATGCTTTGTCCTTAAAACCATTGTTTCTTGGCTTCCTTCAGTTGTAAAATATTGAGCCTCCCTAATGCGATATTACAGGCTGAGGCGACAGACAACTGCTAGTGCTGGATAAAGGAGTATCAGAGGCAGTATAAGTCCAACAAGATTTAAAAGCTGAGAATGTGCCCGACAAAAAGCTGAGGGCTCTTCAAGTCTCACTGGTCTTTGTCCCACTTACTTCTCCTTAAAGCATTGAGATGCCAAGATGCATTACAAGTGGTCCAATTTATGACAGACAGGGGACTTCATTTAGTGCTGGGGACAGCACAGAGAGCAGAGAGCTTTCAGACTTAATATACGAGGCTTTGCATAACTGCCTTGTTGGGCCAAGGGAGTGAGACTCTGGGAAACGGATATACAGACCAGATCTGGTGAAAAACAAAAAATAAGATCATGATAATCTTTTGTGCTTTGTTAGAACTACAGGACTGCGGCAGGAGAGATGCAAAAAGAGGAGATGAATGAGAGGCAAAGGAAAGACATTACCTCAGAGATCTTACTGATGAAGAACAGCATCAGACAAATGAGAAAAAACACAGATGCTGGCATAAGAGGGTGAGACAGGTGGACAAGCCTGATGCAACAGGAAGCAGTAAAGAGTGTTAACAATTAAAAGATGGATGAGTTGGAACCATCTACTAATCTGGATTTATATCTAGTCTTTGATCATTTCAGTCAGAGATGATCAGACCTAGAATCTTAGAATCTGGAAAAGTTTTTAACTTTATAATGCTAATTTTTTAAAAAAAGAAAAGGAAAAGTTAAAGGAGAAATCACACAGGAAAAGTAAAGAGCAGGGAGAGCGGAGCTTGAGCTGGGGTTAATCCAGCGGTGCGAAAGTGCCTTCAAAGCCTTTCTGTGTGCCCACATATCAGCTAGTGTTTCCTGTCTATGGTTAGTGTTGTTATGAGAGAGCATAAACTGTGTTTTCTACCTCTCAACATGGTCAGCTTATGGGCCGGAGGGCCTTTGTAAGCCTATCTGAGGGGAAGATCTCAATCTGTTTCCTAACAGTGAGCAGCAACATGGAAGCTCAGCAACTCCGGCCACCCAGAAGAGGAGGATCCGGCCACAGTTGGTGGTCCAGTCCACCAGCTCCAAACATGCGTGTGGACAGAGAGCTAGCCTTGGTGTGTGCAATGTTTGTATGTATACTTTTTTGTGTCTGGCTACCACATTTGGACATTTCTGAGCGCAAAGCATTGGCTGCAGTCAGTACAATGGCCCTTTTCCATCGTTCAGTATAAACCAATTAGTCCATCTTAGAAAAGACGTCTAATGGAAGCAAGTGTTGCCTCCAACTCCACAAAACAGCCAGATATTTCAGAGTTACATCAGAACCCCATGGATCTGGGTCATTTTGTGTGGATCTACCTGAACAACAGAGCTGCTGCTGCTGCCCTTCTCCCTCCGCTCCAGCTCTACGTCCTGCGACCAGTCTTCGTCTCCGCGTGCTCTCATGCAGAGCTCGGTCATCTCTGCGTCTTCCAGCACGTAGGAGGGAAGTTTGGCCCCTGCTTCCAGGCAGTCACAATGCTCCCTGACCACCGTCTGACTGTCGGCTCCCACATAGTGCTGAACGACTCGCAGCTCGATGTCCTGCGTCAGGTAGCTGCACATCACCTGCCGTCCGCAGATTATTATCTGCAAGAAAAGTTAAAAGACACACCTGGCCTTAACAACAGAACCCATGTTGTAAAATTATAGATTTTATAAGATATGTAGGTCATATATCAGGGCTGAAACGGTTTATTGGATTAATCCTGATTAATCGATTATTATTGCTGAAGGAACAACACAGTCAGAGCAGTAACTAAGCCAAAACTGTACAAAAATATATACATATTGCATTTAACATAAAAAAAACTTTGCAAATATGTTTTATCCACGACTCATGTAACATTGTTTTAGTTTCACCTGGTTAAAGTTCCATGAAAAATACAAAAATCTTTTATTAAGCATCCTTTGCTACAAATAATCAAGCTGTGTTGTTGCATTTTAGACAATTAAATGTTATTTTTTTATTTTAAAAGGGAATTGATGGGTTTATTGCATCTTTTCATGCATTTCTAATATTATCTAAAAAAGGATATTATAAAAAATCTGCAGACTGTTTACATTTTTGTATCCGAGTATTCAGTTAATCACCGACTGTCTGATTAATCGATAACAATTATCGTTAGTGGCAGCCCTATTATATGCTGTATATTTTTTTAGATTGCAGGTCTTATGGACCAATCAGAATGAGCTAAAATCAGTAGCAGCTCTCTCACCGAGACAACTGCAGTTTGCGACACGTCACAGAACAAATAGAATCAGAAGAAAATATAAGCTGACCAATTCTCATGCATGTAGTTATTTACTTTATCTGTCAAAGCTACCGCTGTAGCGCTGTGGGGTTGGTTATATGTTGGCGTCTGGTTGTGGCTGAAGGGATCAGATTTATTCAAAGATAAGGACCGAAGGAAAAATGAGTGTGAACTGAAAAGTCAGCTTCGTCTCCAGGATGAGTGGGAGATGTTTGACACTTTACAGCGTTCACATAACAAACTGTCACTACTATGGCATCTCTGCGTTTTCAGGACTTTCTCTTGCATGTGTGCAGGAAAAACTCAGACATGATTCAGCCCTGCTCTTGTAGCAGGCGGCTGGCTGCTCTGTGATCTGGCTTTTGATTCCCCTGTGATCCTCTGTGTGGATTGATGGGACACATTTTATTGCTGCAAAACAGATGACAACAAATTGACAAAAACAGAAAACATTCAGTTGTTAGCTAAGCAACTACTAAATCACAGGATGCAAACAGAGGGCGGGTTTAAAGTGGCTAATCCTGACGAGGGGACTTGGACAGACGCCAGGCTTTCTGTATAATCCTACAAACATGTTGTTGCTTTTTATTTCAGAGATTTTCTTCCGTGGTTTGGCGCTGGGATCTGACGTCTACGTTCTTCATGTTTTTAAGCTTTGATGTAAACTTACAGCATGCTTGTGCTGTAAATGCTTTATTTAAGTTTTTTTGGGGGAGATGGGGGGCCGGGGGGGAAATGAGAGTAAAGAGTACCTGCTTCTGGACGCCATTGAGCTGCAGCACCTTGATGATGAGGGAGGCGGTGCGTCCTTTGTACTGAATGGTCCGGAGCAGCGTCCCGACGTTGTCCACGCTGAACGGCTCGGACCAGCGCCAGTTCCCCCAGCCCTCGATGCAGATGTGCAACAGCTAAAAAATAAAGAAAAAGAAAAAGAAACCAAGGCAACCAGAAAACACACATTAGTTTTTCTCAAAAGAAACAAAAACTAAAATAAAAACGAGTCTTTGTTTGCATCATTTTTGTGCGGGTAGGTTCGCTGCGGCAGCAGAAACAGAAGGTTGCACACATTAAAGCAGCTGGTGGAAACCAGCTGGGGTGGAACGTCATCATCAGGCCCCGTCTGTGTTTGTGCGCCTGGATGTGGAGGCTATTTTAAATAAGAGGCACTTCTTCTCCGTCATTTCAGAGGGCTAGATATCCATCGCTGCTCTGTGGAGGCCATCAATGTGTGTGGCTGGGTGTAAACACGCAGCCACACAATGACAGCAATAAACAGATGCTTTCCTGTCTTTTTCACATCCCAAACCAGTGTGGAGTGGTGACGAAATGCCAACCATTTTCCATAAAAACTCCTTGTATTGTGGGTCTCAAGATGGCAAACGGGGATCAAATTAAGCAAAGCTGCAAGACATCTGCACTGGATGAAGAACACTGTTTTAATTGCACTTTCTGTTGCACAATATCCATGTTGCAAGAGTTTCAGCTGCACATTTCTGCAGACTTTTTTTTTCTCTCCCTTTCTGTAAACACAAAGTGGAAAAAGGCAAAGGAACTGGTCAGCTATCAATCACACCTCTGCTATGCCGAGGTCATACAGAGAGCACCTATCCACTATTCACCACAGCTCACTAAACACCACAAGACAAAAACTCTCATTTGTCAAACAATGTGAATGTTGTCATAAGATTATGGTAATAATACAGGAGCAGAATCATAAATATGCAGGGAGATCTAAAGCGCCGTTCCCTCCTGAGGCCCTGCGGCTGACCTTTAACCTCAATGAACTTTCTCTGTCAGCCCTTCTGCCAAGACAATGTCAAACCTCAGAAAAAAAAAATAGAGGAGGACAGACCAGGAGAAAGACGAAGAATACCAATGGATCTAAAAAGACAGGCAGAGATGACGAGGGTTTACAGGCTCAATAATCTAACAGAAAGTTAGCGACCGGATCAAAACACAGAGAGAGAGAAAAAAAACCTGTTCTGAACATTTACACTTCAGGTCATTGCTTCAATGTGGCGAACATTTAGCCAATCTGCTTTAAGAAAAACAAATTACCCTGGAGGTGAAAGAGCATGTTAGGACCTTGGTCAGGACCTTCTATGTTTCTCTCCACTGCAGCCTTTCCTCTCTGTTTGAAGACAGATTTCTTTACAATAACATTCTTAATCAAAGCCGGCGCTGGCTTTCTGCAGGATCGCTCTCCGTCAGTGTTGGCTGCGTAGGAATGACTTCAATTTCTCGCAGGACGCACTCGCGGAGCAAGTGGCAGAGCAGTGTAAACAGCCAGGTGGTGCAGGTTAAGGTTAAGCCCGAGGGCGGGGCAACCGTCAGGCTTCCTCCGCCAACAGCGGCCTCACAACCAGGACCGGTTCGGATTAGGACAGCTAAAGGGAAAGTTAAAAAAAAACAACTGTAATGTGGGATTTTCTGCTATTTTGTTAAGAGTTTCTCGGCCAACGGTTTGACGCGAACGAGAAGGAACCCGCCTTGTTTCCCCTTTGGGATGAAAATCGGATTTAAGCGTATTGACTTCACCTCAGCATTACAGTGTAAAGTTTGTTTTAAATGTGGAGCGGGCAGATCCAGTGGAGATCCCAGCATAGCCGGAGCGCCATCTGCGAGAACAGATTTGTTATTTCAACACTTCTCAAACCCCCCTTCACTTTCCTCCCCGTGCCTCTGCAGACTTTATCGTGCCTGTGGCTCAACTTGACCTTTAGGGGAGAAGTCATAATAACGTCTCTGCTCACACTTCAAACGGCGACTGCCGCTTTTGTTTTAATTCGGCTAATTCTGCCCCGACTCAAGCAGAGGAAGAAAAAGCAGCGGTGACACAGATGAACCGAACACGTAGGACAACAAGAATGAAAAATAAGAAGCTGTTTTGCCTCTTTGACTTACGCAGGAGGTTGTGACACTGAGAAAACCCAGTCAGCCATATGTGGTCATTTTAAGCACATTCTTTAGGCCCCAGCCTCACACTTTATTATTCATTCATTCATTCAAAAAAAAAAAAAAGGATATTTTGAAGAATTCATTAATTGACGTCACGTAAATAGTTACTGAATTACTTCTGTTGATAAAATGCAGTGATTTAATCGTAGTCCACGTAACTTCATTTTATTTATTCATTTCCAACAGAAAAAAAGAAAAACAAGAAAAAAATGTTAACTAAAACAAATTATCATGCCCAATGAATGCGCAATGCAATTTTACATGATTTGTTAAAAAAGGAGGAGGTAGAAGATACAACATTTCCTGCCTCTCTAATACTTATTTACTTATAAACATTTAAATCTCTATACACCAGATAAACTTAAATTATTTCCACATTACATGACACTTAAATCTCACATTCAATGTCCAATTATTAACACATTTTTAATATAATCAATGACATTTTTGGTCTCTGAAACACTCACCTTGTACAACATATTTCCCAATAAGCTCCTATTTAAACCGTTTTTTTAAGCTGGTTTATATTTGTACTTTGGCTTCAGGTTGTATAGATTTTTTTTTTAAAGGTTTTATTGGCTCTAGTGGCCTTTATTTGACAGTGACTTGACAAGAAAGTAGATAATGAGAAAAGGGGGAAGACATGCGGCAGGAGTCACCAGGCCGGGAATCGAACCTGTGACGCCGCGTTGAGAACTAAGGTCACTATATGTGGGTTGTGCTTAACCGCTGCACCACCACAGCACATCCATGTTGTATAGATTTTAAAGTATGGAATGAGAAAAGGGAGAAACTGCTTAAAATATGTTTGAATGATCATTTTTTTCTTCAAAACAAGAACTATTGTATTGTGTAAGACTGATGTGAAACAAAACATTGTAAAAATACTGATACGCTCTGTACAACGTTGTGGTTTTATTAATCATTTAAAAACCATTTTAGCTCCAGGGTCGTAACATCCGATGCTAGTTGAATTCTAATCTCCTCTGCTTAGAAATATTTCGAAGACTCCTACACTCACCCGCAGCAGCTGGCCCGCGGTACACACTTGGCTTCCAAAACCAACTAAAAGCATATCTCTTACAATATTTTCCCAGGTTTTCTATTGAGTGTGAAATAAAAACTTCCATCTTTCTTCATATCCCTTTAATCCCAGGAGAAAGTTTGCGATAAGGTTGATTTGTGGTGGACATCAAGTTTCAAGGCTGCTACTTTCAGAAGAGATGTTTTTTTTTCCTTTCCTAAAGAGAACGTTCTCTGTAGGCAACCTAGATTGTAAGTAAAATAACTTACAATCTAAGTTATTTTACTCACTTGACACACATTAGAAAATGTTATTTAATTGCCAAAATAATAGTGTACTTTACACCTACTGGCATTCCTGGTGAAGCTTAAGTCTTAAAATAAATCCATTTTTTACTGCGGCAGCATAATCTCACACTGAAATGTTAAAAAAAATCCCTTTAGCTTTAGAACATATTTATTAGGAGGGGGAGGAATTGCATTAGGAAATAATTTTTTTTGGTACAAATTTACCTGTTCAGTGCTTTTTCAATACTTTCGACAGCCACTCTTTTCAACTCTCCCCAAAGGTCAGTCAGGTGGATTTATGTCACAGGACTGCGATGTCCGTGTAGGAAGGCTTGTGTCAAACATTTCAGTCACAAACAATTTCGGTTTTTATTTCAGAGTCCGCAAGATTTTTATTTAATGTGTCTTTTTGCTATTTCAAAGTGTTCATGATGTCATATGCTCTAATAAGATTCCCAGGACCTTTGCAAGAAAAACATGGCAACGGAACCACAGAGCCTCCACCACACCGAAGGGGTCGTGAGGTGTTTTTCCATATATTCATCTTTTTGTTTCACGTGTTTGTTGCCAATCATCATCTTTATCTCATCTGGGAGGAAGCACATAGTTCCAGGTGAAATCCTTGTGGAATTAAGTAAACTTCACATGCTAACATTTTCGATGATGGACACAGAAAAAAGGCTTTTTTTCCCTCTGGCCTCCACCAAAAAAAAGTGGTTGACATGTAAACAGCATCCTATTGTTTTGGATACTGAGTAATCTTAAAATGCCATCATTTGTTGCAGCTCTCAGACAATGAGCTTTTGGACATGTTTTTTTTTTTTTTTTTACCTCATTTACTGTATTTATCTTGCTCTGCCGCAAGATAAATACAACTTTTAAAGTGGAACTAAACAGTAAATTAACTTTTTTGTCCTGATAAACTGTCTAAATAGTCATTTAAGGTTCTATCTTTATGCTTCTTTGTGGAATTTGACATTTTTATTTTGACAAACACCATCTCACACCTGGAATCCTGTCAAACTGTGCTGATGCAGTTGGGTTCTCCTGTTTGTGTAAAACGACACGGCTTTTTGTCACTCAGCCCTGCATTCGGGTAGAAAACCACGTCACAGCTCTCGCAGATTTTCTTTCCTCCTGACCGCGGCTTCGCTTTCCTTGCCCACACTCGTCCGTGGCTCTCAGTGTCTCTTGGCTCCGCCCACTTTGCTGGGGTTTTTCAAACTTTGTCAGGGGCGAGGGAATGGCCAAATGTGGGGATGAGCGCAGGGGTGTGATCAGGATGAGGGGCAACACTGTTACTAACTTTGCTGCGATATTAAATAAAGACTAGTTAAAATGAGTTATTTCATAGCAATGTAGAATGTAAGCCCATATACCACCTAAACCAGTGTTTAAATGAGTAAACATCAGGTGTCCCAATGTAAGTGAATGTAGCGCATAATGATTGGTGAGGTATGTAGCATGCCCTTTAAGATCCGTTTGAACCTGGAGCTTGCACTTCATAAACAATGTTTGGTGTACCTACAGTGGGGCTGTGTGGTGAACTTCAGCTAAACTGAAAGCAACATAGATGGCAGCATGCTCTGTGTCTCTGAATAGAAAGTAAATATTGGTGACAACTGAGAACTGTGATTTTTTTTTCTTGTGTTAAAACTGGCAATAGAACTGAACCTGTATAGTGAGACAACAGGGGAAGAGACGAAAAAAAAAATATTGGGAAAGAATTATGATCACTGCCTGTGATTCAGAGAACAGAGTGGAGCATGCAGAGGAGCTCGCTTTCCAGTCTGACCGCCTGCTTTCTCCTCGCTCCACTTCGCTAAGCCGCTGTTGCACAGAGCATACAATACCAATAAACAGATTTATAGAGTACAGCAGAGCCGGTGCCGAATTTAGTGCGCAAGATCCATTACCGGGTTATGTGAACAAACAGCGTCGGATAACAGGAAAACGATGAACACAACTTTAAGAGTAAACGTTACAGAACGGCCCAGCGCTTAAAATCTAAAACCGGAGAATATCGACGACGTTAAGAAAAAAAGCAAACAAGTGAACACGTGTTAGTGTTGCAATGCCAGCAGAACATTTTTCGGGTTTTACTTTGACTTTTGATTCAGATGGATGGGTGAGGTGTCAAGGAAAATACACTAATGTGTGGAGGATTTAAAAGTCCCATTTCAACTAAAATGTAGCAACTGTAAAGAGTGACAGAGAAAGGCTTCTGAATATAGAAGCAGAGAAGCAATGCCAGCAGTGAGTTTATTTTTTTAATGGTGTAGAAAGTGTGTGTATCTACACACGTGTGTATATGAATACACACTGGTAATAAACCAAAAGCAATATTAATAACAATAATAATGACTTTTCATATGAGTGCATCAGTACTTGGCTGAATCACGGCCAAGTGACAGAGACTGTGAACATTAAGAAATGGTGTTAATTTGTGCAAAGGCACAAAATTCCAGCTGGCATTAAACGGTCATGTATTATCATAATACAAATTTGATTATTTTATTGATTCAGCCATGAATTTATTGAAACTGAAAAAGTTTGTGCATTGTGTCAGATATCAGTATTAGATTAAAAAAAAGGGAATAAGAGTCATTTATAATTACAACGCCTTTGTTTAATTGCACCCCACCAGTATTTTTTATATATTGCAAAACATATGAAACATTTTGATGTTTCATGCTGTCAAAATCTAACCAGGTACATTGGTGTATTAATATTTGCTAGTATCTGATTTTAGGAAAGTCCCCTAAGATGGACCCCCAACACTTTCCAACACTTTCCAACACTTTCCAACACTTTCCAACACTTGACCAGCCTTTTCCTATCTGCACTGTCATGTACCCAGTTTAAAATGCAGCTCTTGGTTTTCTTTTTTTCTTTGGCATTTTTAAGGTTTGACACACTGCATAGTTTGGCATCAGGATACATTTGCTAAGACCTCCACTCATGGAACAATTAGAAACTGTAAAATATATTCCATCTGTACATATTATAATTCAATCCCAGTTGTATAGAAATATAGAAATGGATTCCTAACCCAATTCGTTCCGGCACCACAGTTTTTTTGGCCCACCTCAACATACACCTGACTGCCAACATATGACATATATTACATGTAATATATATGACCGTACTAAAGTAGCATTTTATGCATTTTACCAGCATCATTTATGGTTATGTGCTTTAGAGTCTACGAGTATTTCTGACCCCTTTGCGGTAAAGCCTTGACGTCCGTTTCTAAATCAAACACTGCACAAAACTTGTGACTAATCTGAAAGTAACAGAGAACACCTGCCTAACAAACAAAATATCAGATGGACAGATTGATTAAATTAAATTCCACAAAAAAAATCATATTGGAGCAATAAATGGTCTAAAACATCAAATGAGTACCATATGAACTCTCCGAAACCCCAAAACCCGAGATTTGCGATTGCCATGGAAACCCAACCCAAACATGAGACTGTGAACATTAAGAAATGGTGTTAATTTCAGAGAAACATCAACCGCACCTCAGTTCTGAGTCGCATGGACTGAGTCAACCGCGCGCATCATGTGGACGATGTCACTCCTGCTGCCTTTGCTCATTGCTTGATCTTGTGCTGGTAGAAAGTTATTACTAACAGATTTCCCTGTGAAAGACAGTAGGGATATCGGTCATAACTTAAGCAATGACTGTTAACTTCCTGGTAGAACAGAAGGTCATTTTAGCTTTTACTGGGAATAGCTCATATTTCAGCTTTAATAATGAGTGTTAGATTAAACGCAGACACAGTGAGAGACACGGGGGATTTATGCCTCCAACCCATGGGCTCCTGCAGACAGACTGAGTCAGTCCTGCCTCTTGTAACCGCTATCCATCTATTGTCCTCAGGCAGGAATTTGCTGCAGTACACAAAAACACAAATTATGCGTCTGTCCGTTGTGAGAATGTAATCAGCCATCCTGGATGCTGCGCAGATGGCGCAAAGCTGCCGTGGTCATCGGTTGTTTATCCTTTACTACCGTTTATTCTTTCTATTTCATTCAAACAATAATAGGAGTCTTGAGATTTACGGACATGTGGAGGTATAAACAACACCAGTAGCTTTGCTCACAAGTCCCCTAAAAAAAAGAAAGAAAGAAAAAAAAAGCCCAAACAGTTCAGACACATCTTTGATGGTTTATTAAAATCATGTGAGTTCAGTGTCAAACACTGACAGCTTAAAAATAGTTTGAGGAGTCTCTGTACTGCCAATCTTATTTAATGTTACACAGGCACAGATGAAAAGAACAGAGATGTGAAGCAGAGGCCTGGTCTTGTCTAGTGAAATTACTCTGGGACAAGGGACTTAGCTACCCACCTAACAAATTGGAAGCAGGTTGAGATTCAGACAGCAAAACAAAAGAATATGGATTGTTTTGTCTTTAAAATAAAATAAAAAAATTACTCTGAAAAGGAATAGTACAACAGTGCAAAGGAACAGCGTTTTAACCCATGTAAAACGTGGGGATTATGGTGGCTTTCACAGCTGTCTACAATGCCTTTTCCTCCTTAGTGCTCTCTTTCTGACAGGAGAAGAAAAAGCTGCGCAACATCAAAGTCAAGATTTGCAAGTCTAAGAGGCGGTTTGGGAACTGGAAGAAGGTACAGAGAAAAGACATTGTGTGGGTCCATTGTTGACAGGGCGATGTTAAGAGGTTTATGCTTGGCTAACATTGTTCCATCGCTCCTCTGGTTTCTGCTAAGGCATGGTGGACGTGCGAGGGCCTCGAGGGCTTCAGGATACGCAGAAGGAGCAAGTGCTTGCACCAACCAAATGGGATTTGACAAAAGGAGTACTGTCTCACTGTCTGAGGGGAGAGAGGTTTGAAAACCACATAGAAGGAGAATAACGGAATTAGTGGTCAAAGACCTTCAGAAGGACAGACACATAGTCACAGTCTGGGGAGAAAAAGAAAGATAAAACAGCCGACCAAGATGAACACAACTGAGGGAGACTTCCTGTATGTGATGTACACTTCCATGTTTTTTCATTTTCAGATAAATTACCTCCTAAATGTCACCCTTTTGATCTTCCTGTGACATCGTCATGATACAAAGTTCAAGTCAGAACCGTTCAGCTCACTGCAGGGGAGACCTCAGTTGCTCATGCCATGACCACAACTCCACTGTGCTTCCACTGTGGGCAGACTGTAGTCTAACTCAGACAACATGTATGCAATTGATATCCTCCCTTGTTTGATAATGCATTGTAACACTTGACAACAGAAAAGCCTGCTACCATGTAGCAAAACCACAAGCTCTCCTCCTAAATAAGAAATTAATCATTGCTTGACCCCACACAGCTACCTCCAACCACAAAACTGAAGATTGGATAATGTGATTTAAGTCCAGGAACATATAGAAAACATACCTCCACATCATGTTCATTCAATAAAAAAAAATATATCCATAAACTATGTGCATGTGTGCTACGGTAATTTTCCGATCTTTTCTCTTGGTTCTTTTTTTTTTTTTTTTTTGCAACCAAAACACATTATTCTGATCCCAGTACATGGAACTGTTTCCCCCAGGAGTCATGTGTTGTAAAGACACTAAAGGTACTACAGCTTTTGGACCACTACCCAGCACCAGGGTACTGTCCATGGTGCTGAAACCAGGACGGCATCGTCAACAGGAACTGCAGGGCTAATAAATCATTCACCTTTGCTTCCTTGTTGTGTGACGGAATAATATGGAGCGTCGAGAAGAGTCAACTACCTGACAGGAGCTGGTGGGAGATTTTTGCTTTTCTTCAATGGACTGAGTCTTGTTAAGTCGTCCTATCATTGTGTCTGCTTGTAAGAGCAGGCGAAACCTTTACAACACTTGTAAATACAAGTAATTGAATATTATTATACTCACCTACCAAATACTGTAGCTTCTCAAATATACACATGTATTTACGCAACATAAGTTGCATGGCAGCTTGGTAGAACAAAACGCTTCTTTCACCAACTTCCTCTGGTCCGTCTCTGATTAGGGCTGGACCATAATGTTGAAAAATCTATCAATGATTATGATTCACGTTTTTCTTTTAAATATCTGAAATGCTGCCAAACTGTTGCCATGACGTTTCCTCTATTGTACAGTTTTCACTCCACACCATTGTATTTTTTATTTTTAAGCAGTTATGACATGAAACCTGAAGCTGCTGCTGAGAAAGGTACTCAACAGATTGTTGCTAGGTAACCAGAGAGTGAGCAAGTTAGTTGATGCAACCCAGAGGTTGAGCCGCTTTTAAAATCCTTTCATCTGCCTGCGTCTCTCAGATAAGCCTATTTATTAAGGATTTGCAATTAGGTCCAGCCTTATATATTTTGATTTGAATACCGTTTCTACTAACAGTGAGGAAAAATCCCAGATGAAAAAGAAATAGAAAAAACATATCTAAAAGAAAAACAAGCCTTATATCATCATCAGTATATGTTTTGTATATTTGACAGTATAAGGCAAATATGATTTACTCTTGAAAGTGGCCACTTTTGAATTTATTACATACAATATAAGTAAGTACTCAAATTATACAAGTTTCATTTTGTAAAAATGTACTAAGGATCTTACACTTGGCAACAATGTGTTATGCAATAAATATAAGTTTTAAAAAAATAGATAAAAATCTTATAAGAATTACATACATCTTTTTCATATGGGATTATACATACAGTTTTCAGTAACACTTTATTTGAAGGGCTTTGCATAAAACTGACATATTGCATAAAACTGAATATGAATGACTCTTCATAAATGTTTCCGACTGTTGTCATGAAGTGTCATTCAGTAAATAATGACACTTTTAATGAAGAGGTGCACTAAAAGTTGCAATAAAAGTAAATTAAACGTGCCAACTTTGCATTAAAAGTGTTTACCAAATGTCACGTCAGTCTCATGACAATCTTATCTATCTACACCCCTTCAAATAAAGTGTTACCAAGTTTTCTATTGTACTTCTATTGTGTTAATTATTGTCAGGAAGTATGCTGTATTCTCATAACAAAAAATCTGATTCTCTTAGATACAACCAACTCTGAGGTGAAAATGATGGGAACTAAATTCAGCAATTACCTGTAATATAACATAGTTTTGGCCGATACCAATTTTTTTTTGTTTGAAAAGTAGCTAAATATAGTAATATAACAATATACGTTGTTAACTGCACATGTACAGATGAGATCTGGTGGACTAATTTACTGAAACATCTTCCTTACCTAAAGTATGTTAATGTTTATTGAAACATTGTCCTTCTGTCAGTAGTTCCACAACTTACATCATTCCTGGATCCAAGCTGACATCATTTTCTGTCATAATGCAGCTGCGGTTGTTGTTCTTTTAAAGCCAGGAATCTGATGGAGGTGATGAAAATGTAATATGTAAACTGCTAATATGCTGGCAAGCTACAGTGTTTTATGCATCTCTCATCAAACTGGATTGACTGAATTAAACTTCCAATGTCAAAGGGAGTGTTTCCTTTCAGGCGAACCACATGAAGGGGGAAATCACACAGTAACACAATGTGAAAACAGTCCCAACATCACCTAAGACGGAACAAACAACGTTCTAGAGTTTTGAGTGAGTTTTGGAGGAACGTGGCACATATTGAATACTTTACGTTGATCAAGAAGGAAAAGCTCATTATGAGGAGGGAAGCCATGATTATGGGGTGGATCTCAAATGTTGACACACTTCTGTTAAAATGCCAGTTATTTTTTGATATGAAGAATTGGACAAGAGTAAATAATTTCAAAACATTTTCCAAATAATGTGTCATTTTCCCCATGCAACTGAAATGAAAACAAACAAATCTGTTTGAATGAACACTATGTGGCCAGTCAAAGATCTCCAAATCTATCAGATGGTGAGAACGAAGTTGTCTTCAGGTGAGCCCACAGAGTCTAGAATGTGATTCTAGAACTCACACGAAGCCATTCATGTCTTAATTTGGATGGATGCATACTCAGGGATACTCAGGGTGAATGTGCAAAATCTAACCAGGCATTTTTCTATGTAGTCATTTTGATTGTTAAAAATATTATTTGTTCATTTCTACAGCAAACAAGCAGCAGGGAGGAAAAGAAAAGTCTGTCATAAGTCTTGTTTTTTTTATGTTCTGGCTCAGATTCTGAAGGAATTTTCTTTTTTTTCTCATCCAACACACAACAGAACAAAAGTTTTATATTTTCAGGCTTTTCTTTTTCCTCAGAAAGTATAAGCAAAAAAAAAAAAAGCTGAAGCAAAGCCCTTTATATCTTTAGATTTTTTAAAATTAAATTGTCTTGAGATGACATGTGTTGTGAATTAGTGCAATGTAAATAAACTGAACTGAATTGACATAATATTTACATCTCCTATGTAGAACTTTTACTTTTCAGCCTCCTCTCCATCTCAGAGTTTGGGTCCATAAGCCAGACGTCCTGTCTACTTTTAAGACTCGGGTTAAAACTTTTCTTTATGATCAAACCTAAAGTTAGATGGGCTTAAGTTCTCCTGAGCTACAGTATCTCTATAATTATGTTGCTACAGGCTTAGACTGCTGGAGGACAAACTGAGCACTTTTTCTTTCTTTGCTACTTTCGGCTACTTCTCTCCTATTACGCATTAAATGCATTTACTGCTGCCATTAACTTTATGTTCTCTGTATGTTTTTTTTCTCTTGACATAAGCTATGTCTGGCCTGGCATTTTCTAATTAGTTGTGACAAATTCCTGGAGTGGGCCCTTGGCTGAGCTACTTCTGCCAGTAATAATTTTATGTTCTCTTTCTATAGATAATACACTAGGCCCTGTCTTTCTGTGTTTAACCCCGGGGTTTAAGACTTAACCCCCGGCAGCTAGAATGCTCCCTCTGTTTGATTTTTGTAGTGTTACTTTCCATCTGAATGAATCCCTCATAAAAAAACAGTCAGAGAAGATAAAAATGCTTCAGAATCTACTTTGGAATCAACCAAAAGTCACTTGTCCACGATAGTTTTCACTAACGCCAACAAATCCCTGTTTAGATTTATCTCTACCTTAAAGTAGGTGCTGCTAAAAGTTTTAGGTTGATTAAAACACAACGGATGTATTCAAACCTTTGAAGCTAAAAACTGTGTTCAGCACAGTTTTATTGCTGGCTGATATTTGTAGGTACAAGAACATTGAAGCAGGTTTAACTGTATAATTTGCAGTTTAATCTCCACTAAGTACAACGATTAATACGATGAGCGTGTCAAGAAGGGACACCTGGGTGCGACGCAGGCTTACTGTGGCTGTGCAGACTGTAACACGAAACAAATGAAACAATCGTAAGTGTTGAAAAAACCTTAACAGAGGTAGTCATTTAAGTTTCTTTTTTTATTTTGTTGCATTTACAAGATAATTTTACAAGTTCTGACAGCTTTGGCCTTGATCTTTCTCTTGTTAGTCCTCAGAGGTGCTAAAACGTCATGCTTTATTTAGCATGTGGTACATGTTGTTACAGTACAGGTGCAGTATACCGACTGTTTCCACCCTGATGAACAATTAACCAGGCCTTCGCTGGAGCAGATTCTTCATGCATCATTTGATCACGTCCTCATTTAGTAGTTTGAACTTTAACTAAAGTCATAACAAACCTTGAACTCTGTGGGCTTCCAATATAAAATGTTTCTCCAGCAGTGGTATTGATACTAGCATTGTTCTCTATATTTTCACCATATTAGTTAACATAAGTTAATTCTCACAAGTACAAATGTAGCATTTGGCATACACAGTAGATGTTAAAGATCCAGTTATGCATAAAAAACCCAACTAAAGTTTCTATGAAGACAGCATTATATAATAAACTAGGAACAACAAATAATTCTATCAGTCAGAAAAAACACCCAACATATAACTACATTCTTTTTCAATGAATCATGAGCAGCAATTACTGCCACATAAATGTTCAGTTTTTATACTGACAGCTTCAGCCAATGAAAACATTCCCTTTCAGTCCTCTCCCTGTCACACAGTTTCATACCAATTAGCACTCTGGCATGCCTTCTGCCAACAACACAGTCATTCCAACCACAAACTAACAGCCCTGGCTCCTATCTCTTGCCCTTTGTCCTCACGGGTCCCAGAGAAACAAAAAACACCAAACCGGTGCAGACACACAAAATAAAATGACACCTGTTTCAGATAACAAAACGCCCGAAACATTGAAGCAAGCGGACATTTCTAAAGAGGGGGGAAAAAAGTCCAGTGGAAGTTTGCTTCTGGAACAAATTAGAATTTATTCAAACTCAGTAATATTTCTTGTAGATACTTAAAAAGTCCTTTCCAAATCCAGGGGGCTTTTTACGCCCCTCTCCCTTCTAACCACAGTAACCACTGGGATTTCCATCAGCCAGGCTGCATCCTGTACTGAGCAGCCAGATATTTCAACCATCCACACCACACCACAGGCTAGAGCCCTGAAAAACAGAAGGGTGGGGATGGTACGTGTCTCAGAGTGGGACGTTAGGAGTCTGCATACTTGGACAAATGATCGTTCTTCTTTTTTTTTTTTTTTTTATTGGTGATGAGTTACGGTAATCCATCGTCACGTTTCGCCGTTTTATCTGCAGAGACTGAAACGCACATAGAATGAAAAAAAAAAAATTCTGTATTTCTAAACATTTTATTCTAGCAAAGTATGAAGGTATGCTGAGCACTTCACCGGAGGACTCAGAGTCCGGGACCCTTCTCTAGCCTTCCTAAGTGAGGATCTGGCGTGTGTGTGTGTGTGAACATTTTTAACAGGTTTGAAGAACATGACTGCATCATTTGGGCCTTTTAAAAAAAGTGTTACAGTTCTGACTAACAGAAGAAGCACAGTTTGTAGTGAAGATGGAGGGGAGAACCGAAGGGCAGCTCCAGTTCAAATTTCAGGCCAAAAACAGAGAGTGCTTTTCTGTCAGAAAGAGACAGATAGTCCAAAGTACATCACCATCACTGGAAGTGTACATCGGATAGATCGGTCGGTCACACAGGATACTGACGGACTTCTGGTGTGAATCTTTTGGTTTAAGCTTAAACAACGTAGTTCTTTAAAACTTTTTCAACATTTATTGCAGAAATGTTGTTATACTATTAACAACCCAATTGTTTTAAATTCCTTGATGCCTTGTGGATCTATTAGGAGCTGTTAAACAAGCAGAGGAGAATTGAGAGGTGCATGTTCCCACTGTCAAGATATCTAAGCCAATCTGTGAGTGTTAAGTGCCTGGCTCATGGAGTCTTTGCCCCCGTTTCCCCTTTTAATAGCCTTGTTTTTCTCAAGTAAAGCTGTGCAAGGTCCCTCCTGGTGATTTATGCAACCCTTGTGTCAGATTTTTCATATTTTTCTTTCAATTCTTTTTTGACCCATCTGCCTCCCTCCAGAATGATCTCATGTCCAGTGGGTTCTCCAGGGAGCTCCTGGGACAGATAACTTTACAACAGCAATTAGTAGCTCTGCCTGTGGGAGAAATCAGCTGGGACGCTTGCATCATTCCAGATCCATGACAAGATCATGCTGATGGTCTGCCCAGTCATGCGGACCCAGACTTTATGGAAAATATAAACTTTGGACATCACGAAGGGACCGTTCTGTTTCTAATATTTACCCTGTTCTCCCATTTGACCTGCCCCCGTCTGATGGCCAAGTGGGAGAACAGGGTAAATATTAGAAAGTACCAATATTTAAACTTTAGGGAAAGCCAGGGCATTAAAACATACTTTGAAGTTGTGAGGATGGAAAACAGGCCCATGCTTTCCTGAGAGGAGGGAAAAGAAATAAACCAGAACTAGTGACTGAAAAACTCCGGGTCAAATCATCGTCTTGCCAATTTGTACTCACACCTTGCCATTCAGTCCCTTCCCATTTACATTTTGTAAACAAACAACATTCATCCATCTACTTAAATCGTTGAATTTCAGTTTATTTTTCTTTACAGCTAAACATTTTTAATATTTATAATAAACTTTTCCGTATAAATTTCTTTGAATTGTACATTACATTATAAAAGCACATTACTGCTGTTCCCTGAAGTAGAGTAACGAGGTACAACACCAGGTATGGTATGTCGACCATGTGGAGGTGTGACGTACCACACTTTGTGTTATACTAAGTGAGTAGTATTAAAGACAACTTTGTACATGCTCTTTCCATTCACTGAAGAAATGAATGGAAATAGTAAATCGGTTTGACCGTCCGATCAGGACGTCTTTCCGGCGCCACCCTATGGAGGTTTTCAGGGTGTTTCCAACTGGGAGAAGAGCGTGAGACAGAACCAGACCCTGCTAAAGGGATTACTCCTTCTGACCAGGGAACACTGTGGAATTCCCTAAAATGCTTTGAGCAGGGTCATTTGGGAGAGAGTTGTCTGGGTTTCCTTTCTAGACTTTTAATCTAGGATAACATAAATAATTGGAGTAAGTAGGAATGTGGTTGGATGGCTTGGTTGACAGATGGATGGATGGATGTTTTTAGGTTATTTTGGTACTAATGCCTCTCTTATGACATGAGGCAGATTTTGACGCTTGATAAAACCTGAAGGTGTTTTCACATCTGATAGTCTGGTAGATTTGGTTCGATTGGGGACCAAAATTGCAACATCTGTTCCACTTTCATCTGGTGTGGTTCGCTTTCACACTGCTCTGTGTCAAACGATCCACACTAATTGGAAAACCTGTTCCCCCCCTTGCCTGTGGTGGTGCTGCACCAAGGACCACTGAAGGGAACGACAAAACGTCAAAAATCAAAAAGATGATTGTGCCCTTTCCTTCTTCACAAACTGTGAACAAAAACAGAGTGGTGTCAGATTTTAGGGATTGTAGGATTCTCTTTGGCAAAAGACCAAAAGCCATTTCTCCCGCTACTGCTATACTGCATGTTTGTTTTAGTTCAGTCCACCCAGAATGCTCTGTTCTCTAATCCGCTTCCTGCTTTTGGAGCGGTTTCTAGTTTGCTTATGAATTTGAACTGTACCAGAGACCAAGGTCTTCAGTTATGGTTTGAATGAACTGGACTTTCTAAACAAATAGACAAGAGTTCGATTAAAGCATACTGAACAGAGCTGGTGTCAAAGCATACCAAAATGAATGAACAACCCCCTACTAGTAGATACTTCTTAATCGTAAATTACATTGCTGGAGATTATGAGAAAATTGCAGAAATACTTCAATTCACTAGTTGCTGAGGAAAAAAAAAAACATTCTCCTGAAAGGTGCAAATTGATATCAGATGGCGCCATTAAAAAACGTGTGTACAAAACAGCCAAGAAGGTGTGAAAGACTAGCATCCAACCGAGCAGTATCCCTGTGAATGCTAGATAATTAGCTAAAGGGCAACGACATGAAACTAAAAGTGACTTAATTTTCAAAAACTGTGTGAGGGTGTTTTTGGAAGAAGATCTGAAGGGATTGTCACGTCTACAATCTTGGAAGTAAAGATTTTTTTTTAGGTTAATGTAACTGAAAACATGTTTTTCTTCTGAAGAAAAAGTCTAATAGATGGCAGGAGAAAAGGACTAAAAAGGCAAGGGCCAACGAGATCTGCCAGGATGACCATAAAACACGAGAACACATGGCTTTGCTTCAGGAATCAGAAAGAGACAAGAACAACATAAGAAAGCCGTGTGTTGTAACTAAGCAGAGTTAAGCATGAAGGGACAAAAATGCTCAAAGCTAGTGTGGACGTAAGAGAAAGCCTTGGTCTACTGATCTCACTGAGCCGATGAACTAAAGAGAACCAGGCTAAACCAACATCATTCTACAGCTATGTGTTGACCTGCGTTTTAGGGTGTGAGGTCTGAAATGAGTTTTGACCTGAAGCTGGTAGGTTGCTACGATGCAGGGCTACAAACAACCCAGGAGACCGTGACTGAGGTAACTGCACCGTAGGTCTCGAGAAGTGAAGTGTTTACTGATGGGCTTGGAAGGGTTACAATAATGGAAGATGAGGAAGGAATAAAAGTATGAGAAAACGTGGATGGGAACATGACTTGGCTGCAGTTTCAATGGAACGCTGACAACCTGAAAATGGTGACATAGGTCTGCTGGCTGGACAAATGGACCGAAGAAAAAGAGGACTGCTTTGATAAAATCATAATCATTTCTACAATAAGCAATGTGGCTGTGGATTCTGAAATCACATTGAGAATGACTGAAACTAAGTGCATTAGACCAAATACCAGCCAACCAATGGCTCCTGAGTTGTACGTAAGCAATATATAACAAAGATAAGCAACAAAAAAGTCAAAGAATATAGGAAAATATACAGTTATGTAAACAGTGTAGAAGTCAGAGGATAAAGAGACAATGTACTTAAGTACACATCAAGCATGTAGAAAGAGAAAAACCTATAAGGAAGGGTGTGAAAAATAGAGAAATAGCGATGCAGAGGGATCAGATTTGTTTTTGAATCTCCTTAGCATCGAGGGACTAAAGCTAACAGCCCAAGCATTTAAAATTCCACCTGAAAGTGGATTTTTATGGGCTCCAACAACACTTTGCAGGACCATGTAGCCATTAAAGAAATAAAATCCGCGCCCTTATCAGTGTCGCTATTTTTATAACCCTAAAATGTAATTAGGAGTGTTTGCTACAATTTGCTGAGGCGGACACATTGGCTAGGTTTTTATCACCGCGCTTAACGTTAGTTAAGCTGTTTTGGCAACATCGGCGCTTCGTATTTTATCTAGTTTCTCAAATCATGTCCATCTTAAGAACACACTTTTTTATATTGCACAAACACATGATGGAATAACACATGACAGAACAAGCCTGGAATCGCATTCTTCATCCATGATGACATTTGGCTCACTCGGACAATCTTTCATCCAAAACATCCCTGGAAACGCAGAGGTCATTTTTGCCTCGCTGCTAAAAATGAGTTGTGGTATTTCACTGTGCCGATATGCCAGATTGCCACTCACAGAGTGTGTGAGTGAGAGTGAGGTAAGAGCACAGATTAACCATGGTCGATGATTAATACAACTTGACTTACTGACTTACTGCGAGCAATTATGGCCATGTCTTTTCTCAAGCTTGACTTTCTCACACTCATTGTGGAACACATGGGGGTCCTGGAACATGTGCGTACCACATACACACACGCAAACACTGCACACACATGCCACAGATCACCAGCCCACCCTCCACTCAACCTCAAAACCACATAGGGTTAAATATAATCAATCTTCTTTAACAATGCTGTCAGGGAACTGTCTGAGATCGCTGACAGGAACACTCTGATAGCTGCAGCACATTGATGAAGGTGTGGGGGTGTGCATGTGTTTGAACCTCTCAGGACAACATTTTAATGCCCTGCTCCAGGCAAACAAATTCCTGTGTGCCATTCAACACATGCAATAGAAGTATATCCACAAGCAAATGAATGTGGCACAATCTTTTTTGTACTATATAGTGACTCTTTTGGAACACTTCTACTGTCTTCTTGTTTTTTGTGTCTTGTAAATCCTATTACACATTCACACTGGATCCATACAGGAATTCTGAATTGTTTCAGGTAACCAAAGAAACAATTTGACGTGATTTCAAAATTAAAAAACTTTCAGATTTTTTATCAAATCAAAACCTACTGTATGTTTAAAATTTAGAATCTGAATTTCAATTGCATTCAAGATCAACTGTGATTCTTTTGCTACTAAAACACAACCAACTAATCAAAACCACTCTGATGTAAGCCATCAGAAATCTCCCATCCTCTAGACTATTTTGGAATTGTTTTGGAAATGTGTGCACTACCTGAGGAGACTTGTGGGACCTCCAGCTGTACTGGTGGCTGTGGAGGCTGGCCAGCAGAACGTTCTCATCCGTGTCCACCTGACCAAAGCGCAGCGTCTCATTTGTGTCATTGCAGATCACGTAGTGACTGTACAGCAGCTCCTCTGCGTCTTGGTTCCCATTCTGAGGAACAAAACGATATGAGAGATTGGAGTAAGAATTGCAATGGATAAAGAATGTAGGCGGTAAAACAAAATCTAGAGGCCCTTTCATTCGTTCACATTTTGTCACAAGCCTACATGAAAATTGATTTGTGTAAAATATTAGTTTCCCCCCCCCCCACTTACATTGTTGGTATTATGTTGGTAAATAACATCCACCGCTAAAGTGTGTTTGATAAAAGAAACTCTCTCACAGAAAGCCTCAAACAGGCAACTACTCATTTGTTAACTTGCATGCAAAAAGGAGAACTCACTGTCTTGCTATTAAAACACAGATGCAACAAGAAGAGAACAGTGTGTGTCAACTCTCCTGGATTAAATAACACCAAACAACGGCGCCCCATATGACTTAGATTGTAGCTGTTATTTGAGCTCCTACTCAAGACTCCAGTGACCTGATGAGGGTCCCTCTCGCTCCGCTCCCGACACACCAACATAGCTCACATGACTTCTCGATAATTACCCAAATATGTTAACAAAGAATACGGTAATCTGGCTAGCTCGTTTCTGAAGAGAAAAGCAGAGATGGTTAAGAGAAGCTGGCAGTAAAATCTCAGAGTCTGACTGCCAAGCACGTTCAGGATCCTGGGGTGGTTGATTAGATTGAAAACGGATGGGAAAGTTTACACCACTTAAAGAACAAGTGATGATAGATGTGTGCGTGCGCATGAGAGTCGGAGAGTAAAATATAGAAAGGACAGCTGCAGCAGCGGGTTTAAAGGCATTTCCAGTTTTATTGTGGAAACACTATCTGTGCCTACTTTTGAATGTGACACTGCGATTTACCAACTTCCTGCTGCCATCTTAAGATGCCATTGCTAAGCCCACTCTGAGACCATATCGTCTTTCTCCCCTGATTCACAAGCTAATGTGATACACTTATCAGAAAGCTTCTTTTTATAATCATACTCACTCTTTAAGTATGTAGGGGCTTAAAGGGGATAAACACTAATACGAAGAAACCTAAACACTTGTCTCATAAATCTTGTAAAAGAGCACAAGATGACAGCTTCTTCTTCAGAAACTGTCCTACTACTCGTTACTCTAATCCATCCAGACTCCAACCCTTAGCTGTATGACCCTTATAAAAATGGAAAGGTTCAGTAAAATGTCTGGAAAACTGATTGCAAACAATGGTCACCTTATAAGTTGCATGTAAAAAAAAACCAAAAACAAAAAAAAAACAACAAAAAAAAACGATGTTGTGGATGATACGAAAATACCGTAAATGAGAAAATGAACCCAATTCCGATCTACCGAAGATGATACGCTCGTCAAAAAATGGCCCAAGCAGGACATAACTCTGCTAGGGCCAGAAACTCAAGATCTGTGTTCTTTTCTGTCCAGTTGCAAAGAAAAACAGAATTAATGAAGCATGGGAAGAACAGAGAAAAATAAAATAAAGCAATAAAATTATCAAGAGGGAAAATTCCTGCTGTCTCGGTTGCATATGGAACAGCCTGTGACTGTTCTGTGAGAAAAGCACATTGTTGAAACACTACTGGGCTATTGTGTGGCTGTCCACCAAAGCCACTTCCCTTGAGTTAGGAACTGGAGGCAGCAAAGACTGAGGCCGGCACTCGGGACGAACAGTTGAAAATGGAGGCATGGGGCCTAAGGGATTGGGGGGCTGGGGACGCACGAGGCCACTGAGTCTGAGGACATGAAGCAAAAAAGTAAAAAATAAAATAAAAAAAAGGAAAAATCTGTACCTTTTTGCAAAACCTCTGAACCTAATCGTTCTGTCCTCCATCTGAATGAGAACTCAAAGTTTACAGCACTGGAACAGGTCAGCCTTGTGCTGTGATGTTATGGTGTGAATCGTAAATCGATGTTGACAACAAGAATTTGGCTCGTGCAAAATTATGGAAACCGATTTTATTTGAGAACCAAGAGCCGTGTATCGCGGACATATGGAACATTGCTAAGTGATCGTGTGTTCGGATCATAAAAATCTGGGTTTTATGGCTATTTATTGCAATCCCTCTGGAAGACAGCCATCTCTTCTGTTTGTAGTGGGTCTGTTACGACCATGCCTGGGTTGTAAGGTTGCAGCCAGATTTTAATTGAGGAATCTGCTTTGTTTCAGTGCTGGCCCCCAAGTCGCTCCTCAACCACCCTGCCTGTTAGCCTTGACCCAAAGAAACAGGAGAATTATTGAAAGAAAAAAAAAAAACTATCTTTGTAAGACAAAGACTTTTTTCATGTCTGACTACTACTGAATAAATAAGTGGACCATTTATTTAAAAGAAATGGTCCTCATCAGTTAAGATTGTGCACATTGTTTCTGCTGAGCTGCACCCATACAAGATGTCACAGCAGCAACAGAATAAACAAAAACTCTTATGAAATTAAACATTTTACTTATTATTTTAAAAATAGATTGGCCAATACAGTATATAGTAATTCAGCTTTTTTTTTCTTCAGACCGTCAGAAAGAATCAAACTGGATTCATCTTATTTTCAGCTGAAATTTATGTATCAGAGATTGGTGGGGACCGTGTCAGCGCTGGAGGCTAGCCTTTGTTTCAACAAAAATAGTAAGCTGCAAAATGCGCCACACACTCAAAATGAGCCTCAAATGGCCTTTTACTTTATTATTAGCAACAGCCTTAAGTTATTTATGACTTAAATAACTGGCATAAATAGGGAACAATGACTTGTGCTATGATGACGCCACGGATCAAACCTGACAAGTCGGTAAACAGTCAGACAGTCTTCAGTGATGACCCTGAGTGAAAACCAAAGTAATAAACCACGAGCCAGAGCAATAATTTCATGGTGTATTTTTATATAGCTTGTTTAATTTTATTTTCCACAGGTAAAAAGATCACAGCTGTTTTTAGAAAAACATGAGCTATTGCTTTTTTTTTTCTTTCCTTCACCTGGCACTGAGTGTCTACATGCATGTAAAATCATGAGAACCTCGTGTCTCCAGAGGCCAGTATATGAGTCAGCACAGCTACGCAAAGAGAGCCATGATACGGGATCTAAAGCCTGTCTGTGCGTGTGTGCGTGAGTGTGAGTGTGTTGGTGGAAGTGTGTACAGAGAACAAACATCTGGGTGGGGAACCAGGCCCAGATGAAGTCTTGGCAGGTGCCACCACTCAAGTTTTACCATGTTTTTGTGGGCATCACTTCACACACAAGTATCCTGGCTACCAGAAACAGTGCTGAGAGCTGAGATCTGGGAAATGATGAGGACCAAACACTGGTATCCTCTTAGTCACAATTTACACCAAACAGAAAGGCAATTCCCTTCTGAAAACTTTATTGCCGCTGGCGTACAACCTGAACCAGTCTCATGGAATCCGCTCTGTTTGTCAAATTAACTCATATTTCATCTGGGACAAAAGGCAGGCTTTTACCATATTCTCTGGATGTGCACACATTTCTGAGTGATTTCCAATGCTCTCTCTTAATAGTTGTTATAAACAACTCCCCATGGAGTTGTTTATAACAAAATAGACAACATAAACAAAATAGACATAAAGCAAATGTTTCCCTGGCTTTCTGAGGGATTCCAAAACATGAATCGAAAAAGGATAAAGTTGAGAATTAACTTTGAACAAGAAAAAACAGATCAGTGATTATTTAATCACTTTAGGCAAACATCCTTATGCAACAATGGCGAGCTAAGTCAAAAAATGACTATTTTACTTTTGGTAATTATTTTTTTCTTTGATTTATAAACTGTAATATTGATTGAAAATAAAAAGAGCCACAGCTGAGTGACTGACTGGGTGCTGCAAGGCTGGACAGTAAATTTATGTTTTTTTAATTTCTGAAATGTTTCAATAAATGTAACAAATGTTTCTCCTTCAAAGCCCCAATCTGGTGCGCACTGCTTACACTGGATACACCAGTTTTTTGCTCCCTTTGACTAAGGAAGTTTCAAAACAAACATGGTGGATAAAGCACATGACATGAGCATTGCATTTTTCCAACCTTTTTAAATGCAGATATGGTCTAAATTATGAGAGCAGTTCAGATTAGAAGATGAGAGCAGGAGGTTTCGGTATTTCTGTGAACCACAGCAGCAAAGGTGTGATGCATGAGCTCCTGACGAAGAGAGAAATTTGGGGGCTTCTGGTGAGCTGACAGAGAGAACCAATTCATGGCCGATTTTTGTAAAGATGATGAACAGAGTGAAACTTGGCAGGTTGTATGTCTGGAACATTTTCCTACAGAATAAATGTTAGTGGGAATCTGTTAGACGTCTGACTGTATCAATTGTACTTCACCCCATTTACAAACACTTTTAAACGCTTTTAATTGTGTAGATAAAATCTACATGAATCAGTAGTAGATCTCTAGACTCCACCATCCCCCCATACATCTGCTGTCTGCCACTTATCCTTGCAGGGTAGTAAACTATCTCCAGCGATCGTTGGGCGACAGGCGGGCTTCACCCTGGACAGGTCGCCAGTCCATCTCAGGGCAACACAGAGACACACAGGTCAAACAACCATGAACACACACTCACCCCTAAGAACAACTTTAGAGAGACCATTTAACCTAACAGTCATGTTTTTTGAACTGTGGTAGGAAACCGGACAGGACCCACACATGTACAAGAACATATCCAACTTTATCAACTCAGTAAAAACCATAACACATGATTAATGTACCTGCTTTTAAAAACTGTTGTCTTGTGATAGTACATTTGGTCAGTATAGATGGTTGTGTTTTACTTTTTTTCTCCATTTTGTTGTATCCTTTTCTTTTCTGCTATGATATTCTGTTGGATGATGTCTTGATGTTTTCTGAACTGGACGCTGTTGACAATGAAAATTTGTTCTCAATCAACTTACCTGGAAAAAACATTAAAAAAATGTGGCAAACTTCTTTTTCTTTTTAAAAAAATCTGAATCTAGAAACTTTTTGAAAATGAATGCCAAGCAGGTCATTTGGCTTTACTGACAGTTCATTTCCACCCATTGAGAGATGTTTTGTGAAGTGTACCTGTTGCCAGCTGAGCAGTGCAGTGTCCACAGTATGGATGGCATACTGGCTAATGTTGAGGAACATGGGATCCACAAACACATTGACAGTTAAAGAGCTGTTCTGGGGGCAGCTGATGGCAGTGGCCTGTCCCTAAAAAAAGGACACATCAAATTACGTTTCAGATCAGTATATCTTCATTTTTAGCAGAATAATTAAAACATGCAAGCAGAGTTTTGGTAAGCCAACCTGCAGTGCACAGGACTGGAGCAGTTGCAGGTGGGTTAGGTTTCGATACTCCAGCAGTCTGCAGTCCAGCCGTGTAGAAAAGCTCATCTCCTGACAGTGACGAGGTCCGTTGCTCCACTGGCGCATGAACACCTGGGGCTCCCGAGAACCAATCACCATGAACTCCTGTTCTTGAGGTAACTTCCTGTCTGGCAGGAAGGGATGAAGTTTCCTTGATGCAACTGGATGAAGGAAAAAACATTTCTAATTAAAGATGATCAAACACAAATGTGTCAATAGTCCATAAATTAATGAAAATTATTTACATGTCACCAAATAAATAAAAATGTGAATGAATTGGACTGATTACCTATCGAGACTCAAACTTCAAAGGTTGTACTCTGGGGGAACAGAATGGGTCTTAGCCAACTGAATGTCTATTCTCCACATGTGCATTAGATTTGGATTTATTCTCTGCAACCTAAAGGAATCATACTAAAATACCAGTCATGTTTTTTGATCTGTTTTCCTTGCCATCAAGTTGTAATCTATGTGATCAAAAAATATACATATATCAATCAATCAACTTTATTTGCATATCACATTTCAGTAACAAGGCAGCTCAAAGTGCTTTATATCATAAAAACACAATAATAAGAAGCCACAAAAAGAGAAACCAGTGGCAAAGATTACATTATGACCAGTGCTATCATCAATACATGTCGAATATGTTGGTCAATGTTCCATTTATTATCCATGCTGTCTTATATTTATCTTTGTTTAAAATCCTAAAAATAGAAATAAGATGCTGTTTTAAAAAGAAAAAGAATTCATGCGACATGAGATGCTGTAGACGAAGTTTATTCGGCTGAGAGCAAAATGGCTCTTTAGGTTGTAGAGCCCTGATCTAGACAGCCAATCAGAAGGATTCAATGTACAGTCCCTGCCTAAAGCATTCATATCCTTTGAACTTCTTTCGATATTTTTTCACGTTCCAACCACAAATGTTATTAAAATTTTATGTTACAGAACAACACGAGCATGGGGCACACCTTTACAAATAAAGATAAATATACTATGTTTTACAAAACCTATTGCAAAGTAGGTTTGGTACAGTGTATGTCATTTAAATCTCTTTCCTGGGTGAACACTTTGAAGAAGTACCCATCACTAAAATTACAGCTGTAAGTCATTTGCAGTAAGTCTCTACCAGCTTTGAAAATTCTCCCCATTTTCTCTGCAAAAAAGCTCCAGCTCATTTAGATTGTATGGAGGTCGTCCATACACATCAGTTTTCAAGTCTTGCCATCGATACTTATTTGTATTTAGAAATGGACTATGACTTTTATTTAAATCACCAACATGTTTAGCGTTACTGTCTCTACTTCAGCCCCGATATCAAGTGTACCAGGATCCCTGGAAAAAACGTTTTCTCCATCCATTTTACTGACAGTCTGGTTGGAAGATGACAACATGTAAAAAAGCTCAGCAGGCGTCAATACTTCAGGAAAGCACTCCCCTGCTGCAGATTGTTTTAAACTTTAATTCAGATAATAAAGTCTAAATGACCAACATGTTGTGAAAGCAACTCTTTCTGCAGGTTCGTGCACTTAGGGTCCATTTTCAGGTGACACGTGAGACCTTGTGATGCAGTGCTGTTTGATGCAGCCTACCTGTTCCCAGCTGCTCCAGGTGGTGGCAGAGGTGAACTTCCAGCTGCGCTAGCTGCAAGGACACGCCCAGCGACGGGACGAACCAGGGAGCGAAACAGGAGTCCACACGGGTGCAGGCTGCCAACGCAAGTGGGGACACCAGCTGATCACACGGGAGCTGGGAGCCACACTCACTGTCCGAACTGGAGGAGAGAAATGTTTCAATAGAACAGCTCATCAGAACGATGGCGACGCTAATAATCAACATGGACATTGTTTTAAGTGAATAACTCCATAGTATTGATAAAAGAAGAACCAGTTCAACTTGCAGATCCTTTTATTTATAACCAAACATTATCTTAGCAGCAGTGGAATCAGCTTTAAGGAATTATTTGCTGAAAAGTTACTTTTGAGTTGATTTTTTTTTTTCAAAAATTTTGACTGTACTAAGATATTTGGACTAGAAACTAGACCAAAAATACTTGGTAAGACTTAATACTGAAACTGTTGGAGATTTTTCCAAAAAGACTAATATGTACAGTATATATACCCACATTGGTTCATCCAATAAAAGAAGGTGGAAAAAATAACAGTCATACATCTTTCAAAAAACTGTGTGAAACAGTGACATAAATCCATTCTGAGATAAACACCAGGACTTTTCAGGAAACCTGGAATGAAGGAGACAATAAAGCAGAGAGGGCCTCCTCACTGTCCAGGGCTGTTAGGTAAGTTATTACAGCCACAGTTTCCAGGAAAAGCCCTCGGTGGACATTAATTGCATGTCATGGTTGATGATGTTGAAGTGGAAGTAATTGAAACGAATGACCATTTGCTCTATAATTTGCTGCTACCATGATCCACTTTGAGAGGGAAACTCTCAAGAAGTGAAAAATGTGGGTCCAACGGAGCGCTCCTTAAAAAGATAACCATCATATGTTGACAATTTTCATTACTTCCAGTTGGCGGGCCAGCCAAGTTATTTTTCTGGTGGAAACTGAAGTATGGCAGATGAAATGAGAGAGTAAGGAAAGTGGAATCACTTTTGATCAAAAAAGACAAATAATTTAAACATAAAGGAAATGTAGTGTTTGGGGTATGATTGTAATTAAATACAGATGTTTGTTTTACTATACGGTCCTTAAGAGAGTTCTGTTTCTTCTTTTAGATTTTTTTTTTCCTTTTCTGAAGTTGTCTAAATCCCACAGAATGTCGAGCTTGGTGCTTATTTTTCCACAAAAAGTTTCTCTAAATCCCAAAAGGAGCCAAAAATGGACAAAGACATAAAAAAAGAATGAAGTAAGATAAAAATAAATAAATAAAAAACGAAGGAGAAAATGGCAGACCAACATATTTCAGAAAATCGTCTAAACCCCAGAAGGCGAAGGGAGACACAGGAGAGGCGGGTGGAGAAACCAGTGGCAGCGAGAAGACTGAAGTCAGAGCATGCTCTGTGAAGTGTTAGAGTTTGGTCAGACCCGGTCCAGCCCAAACTGGGCTAAGAACGGCCTAACGGCTCACGGGCCAACCTGAAGGGGGCTTGACTCGTGCTTCCCCTGAGCTTCCCCTCGATTAGATACACTCAAGGTAAGCAGGAAGGAATCCGGATGGGCCCTGACAGGCACTTGGTGTGCTGGGAAATCTCATTAGGCCTATCTGAACGCCTTCCAAGCCCGCTCCCTGCTCCTGCACACCAGATGTGGGGCGAGGGACACATTTTAGATCTTTGTGCTCTGCAGTCTGGGAGCACTCTGCCTCTGTTTTTACTCACACCCGATGGGAACGGAGACTGCAGATCCACACACATACCTGATGTACGTTCCAATAAGGTTGGTGTATGTATTTAAAATCAGCTAGAGGTGCATAGAGTAAATATGTTTGTGCTCTAATGAGGCCCTTTTCTAATCTCATCTCCTCCTGCTTCTACCAGGGGCGTAACAAGATCTTGACCCATGAAATCTCACAATATTACAAAACCATTAAGCAGTACGTAATTTTCATGAAAAAATCTGTTTAAATTTTTTTTTTTTTACATATTTGTTAAAATGATCATAAATGTGATAATATAAGATAGATATGTGAAAAATTGAGCTTCTCTGCCATCTCCCAGTATTAACTGCAGAAATCCATCACTCAGTCAGAAATGACCACTCAGAGCCAGGAGGAGGGTCTTAGCGCTGTCAATCACTCTTGTAGCACATTTTCTGTGCTACGCTACAAATGCTCCCCTTCAACAAAGTCTGACATGAATGCTAAGGCCAGTCAGCATAGCAACCAATGACAGTATTCCTGGAACAGTAAGTTGGTTTTCCTGTATGCTGCACATTTAGCAGCATACAGGAGGTAGATTGACACACTCCTCCTGGCTCTGATTGGTTGTTTTTGATCAGGAGGGATGCATTTTTGCAGACCAGATTATTAGCACTGGGAGGAAGTAGAGGGGGTCGATCTTTTCACAAATGATCTGTCTAATATTATACTGTTACGACATGGTGACAGTTTTAACGTATGGAACAAAAAAACGTTATTTGTAAATGTTAGATAGTGAAATTTTAAGCTTGACAATGTTTGACACCATTGTTCTGAAGTAAGAAAACAAGGAGGTCCCGATTTGATTATTAAAGGCAACGCTGTGTTCCAAGCAGCCCTCACAGGCCTGTACAACCAATGAGCTTTGGAGCCTGTTCCGGTTCCTGAACGTGTTTTCCAGCAGGTGTCACAACTTTTCTGGTAAAACAGATGTTTGCCTCACCTCTGCTCATCTCCGCCTTCTCCGTTGTGGTTGAGCACGATCCTCCAGAGGTCTGAGGCCACCAGCTCCTTCTGCTGATCAGTGAGGCTGAGGCTGGGCAGCTGCAGCTGGCAGGAACAGCTTTCTGACAGGCTGAACTCCCTGTAAGGGACAAAGGCTTGCTGGAGCTCGTCCCAGTACTCCAGACTGCATGGTACCTACAAGAAATGACACAGTCATTTACACAACTTCCAAAAGTAACTTCTACATGTGCATCTTATTTAGAGGCTTCATTTTCTGTTTATGTCAAGATTGGCATCTGGTCTGTGGTTAACTTTATTGCGTGATTAAATATTTTTTTAAATGTCTTATTCTTCTCAGGACTACCTTTCATGAAATAATAATAATGATAATAAAAAAAAAGAATTCCCAATTTAATAAAGAACTTAAGTAGAATGTGGAAAAGGAGTGTCCGAACAACGGCTGCTGCCTGGAAAAGTGCTCTGTCATATCACGGGTTGCTCACTCAATGGTTTTGACTAGATTTCAACATCCATTATATGAGCAGAACACATAATCACTTAAGCATGATGGTCAATCATAGTTCTTCCTGTTCCCTTTTGCCTTCCAAACAAACAAAAAAAAAAAATTAAAATGGACAGTGTAGAGATTCAGGTATTCGTTTTTGGAGCACACAAAGATGCTCGACTGTGATTTTCTTTTGTTTCTCAACAACTGTCCCAGTTCTAAACTCAGTGATAATTCTAAATGTTTAACACCAAACACACATTCAAAGTGTTACTTTTCCCACCTGATGTCTGTTATTTATCGTCAGATAAATAACAGACATCAGACATTGAAAGAGAACTAAACTAAATACTCTTACACCAGTTAATCGCACAGATGTTTTCATCTGCACCCTGGCTATGTCTACTAAACCATCATGATGTACGGAAAACTAGGACTCAGACCAAATTACTCATTTCAAACCAACAGGTTTCTATAACAATCTTTGGTGGAACCATTGTTACTCACCAGGAACAAGTGATTTTCTTGGACTCTTGGAGTTACACAATGATTAAGGAAAACTGTAGTGGACTTCAAAACCTCAAACACAGATGCTTTTAGGACTCTAACAGGAATAGGTGAGGATTTTTAGAATGACAATATACAGTAGCTGATAATATCTTATATGCAGCAGATAACTTTCCTAAAATCCAGATTAGGAAACATATGCTGACAGCTTACAGGTTTCATACGGAACCCCCTAGGGGACATGGAGGATTTTTTTTTTCTTTTGCGTTTTCTCACAAAGCTTTTGCGTTCTCTTATAAATAATGTACTGATCAGTTCATGTGGCGCAATTGAATACTGAAAGCTTTTCTTACGGTGGTGATAGGGTTAGGGTAACCCTAAACCCGTTGTGAAATATTTGAAGTTTTATATCTTTTTCTTTAGGATAGAGATGCACCACAAACCTATGAACAGAAACTTTCTGTAAGAAAAAATACATCCAAACTATTTGGATTATTTTTGAGTTATTATCGCGGGGTTATTATCACCAAAGAATTAAGAATATATAGACATGTTTTCACCGAATCTCTTTAATGTGCATATATTTTAAACTTTAAATTGTCATTTGTGACTGTATACAGAATAGGCCGACAATACTGCAGCAAGCAATATTTGGTTATTGCGGGGGAACGCAGAACATTTGCGAGGCAACGCAAAAATAACATTTTTCTCCATGTCCCTTAGGGGCCTCCGTAGTATCACTCCCAGACATTAGAAATTGGGCAAAATCAGATCCAACTGATTGAAACCTCAATAGAGTCCAGACTCCAGCAAGCAATTGTATCTAAATATCAGTCCAGACCTTCTGTACGAAGTATAGCAGAGAGCAAGAGACTGGTTTTTACAAGGCTAGTCCAACTGGGACCAAAGCTGACTTCTACTGCTTCATAACAACTCTCCATCTGTTTTATCAACCTTTAAATCTAATCACATTTAAAGTGGGTAGTTATTTAAACATTCTGGTTTTGTACATAGGATAGATGGGCTGGACACCAATCACCTCTGACTGGCAGTCACTGAACACAGAACATGAAAAGTGCAATAAGCAATTACATTTGTTTTTTGCTTTTTACAGCACCCTACTTCTACATCACCCAGTTATTCTACTTGGAAACACTTGATCAGCTCTCAGTGTGAGTTTGAAAAGAAATGTCATTAGGGTTGCTTCAATTTGTAACCTTGATTTTTGCCTTAATCAGACAAAAAAAAAAAGACTACCTACAAATTTCTAATCTTGTCAAGAAATGACAGAAGACCACCAACACAGTAGGACTGCAACTCATCTCCACCATAACAGCACATTGCCAGATGCCTAAAGCTTGTCAAGTGTGTGACAGTCATCAGCGCTGAAAAGCTGTGGCTGGTTTTCACACTGAATAACAACAGCTCCTGCTCATGCGTTCCTTTAAAGAAGATGTGATGAATCGTAGGGTGCCGCGCCAAAACGAACAGAAATGCGTCCCGTTCTGCTGTGTGAACTAAACCAGCTTCTCACATTCCCCTTGACCGCCTGCACTACTTTGCTACTGATGGATCAAAAGTGGCAGAGCACTCCTGAGAACACACCTGAAGAACAGCAGGCGGAAAGTCATGAATACATGTGTGTATGTTTTGTTAACAAGTGAATTGTTCACCGCAGGTGTACAGCTCCTTGGACAACTACCAAACTCTTGGGAATGTCCAACACACAGACGCTAATGTTGTGTGTGTGTGTGTCCATTTGTCAGGCGAATGAGGTAACTGGAAGCTTACATCATGTATGAACTGTCACACAGGTTTTCCTAGAATCAACTCTTCCTAATTGTACCTGACAGAGTTGTGCACCCGCAATCCCAACGCCGAGCAACCGGAGCGGAAACTCACCGAATCCCTTTTGAGAACTCCCAGAGTCGGTTTGCTAAAACACCATGCGTGCTCTTTCTCTGCACCTGTGATATCCTATCCACATGACGGCATATAGAAATGGATATCTGAGGCATATATAGTAGAGTGGAATACGTATGCGCGGCTGAATGTGCGTCATGTTCCCGTCCAATTGCAGTTCTGGCTATGGAGAGAAAGTGGAGATGAATGACAACCAATTCATTGGTGGACAGGAGACGGAAAAGGTTCGGGGAGGTGAGCACACCTGTCAAAAGTCCAACGGATTGTATATCCAAGAGCGGGACTTTTCCAGTTCTGGGAGAGACAAAGGAAATCATGTGTGTATACACAGGTGTGCGTTTGTATGCAAGTACACGATGCAGCGTGGGCAGTGTCAGCTTCCTCTGCCTGATTGTGTGTGTACCTTATCTGAAAAACAATATGCAAGTCTGAATAGCTGACATTCCCCCAGCTGGATGAGTCCAATCTGTGTTTTCCTCAAATATTCAACAAAGTGAGCCTGGCAGCCCGGCCTTGGGCAAAATATCAGTCGAATTGATGTGCCGAATGTTTTGGGTCTCATTTTCGGACGGGCGGTTCAAAGGCCCTGAGCACCGTGTTGAGGAATTTTTAAGTTTTTAAATAGTCCAAACTGCTTACAAATATTTTGGGATTCAGAAGTGTTGGCAGCTCGCATAAATCTTTTCATTCCTGACACCCAGCTCTGTTTAGGAAAAAACTGCAGCCTACCACTCGGCGGAGATTTATTTTTCTGGATCTGTTTGAGTGATCGCAGTTTCTCAGAAGGTTAACTCAAGGCAGGCACTCTAAAGCAAATACACAACAGAAAGAAATTATTTCAGGGTTCTGGGCTTGGCCAAAGTGTGATTGCTGCTAAATTTTCAAAAAAATGTTTCTGCAACTGAAGACTCCCTCAGCTCACTCGGAGGCCGTGGTTGCTGACAAGCACGGCGTCGTGTGCCTTTATTTTTATTAACAATATCAACACCGCTATTATGTTATTTCGCTGATGCCTATATGCTGGGGGGGAAAAACAATCTGCAGCGAGCTACTTCTTATCAGCTCGAAGACAAATTGAATTGACATTGTCTTGAGCAAATGTTTATTCAGCAAATGCAATGAAAATTGTTCTGAATATGACTCCTGCTATGCTGTGTCATATGGGCTGATATATTTTAACATTAATCAGTGTGGAAAATCAGGAATAAGGCCACGCTGAGATCTTTGAGCTATTATTTTGGTTGTTTTTTCCTACTTAAAGCCAAACTGGAAACTGGAAAAGAAGCTGAGTTTTTGGTGGATGAGGTGTAGAAACTCCAAGATCAAATTAACCACATGGAAAGTCTTTTATTTTTATAGTGCTTTAGTTGGGACTAACGCAGGCCTGCTCGCGCACCATCCTTCTATAATAATAGTTATCTTGGCTACAATAGAACCTCGCTCGTTCTGATTCACCGTGTTTATCTGAAGCGACAGATCACAACACCTGACATCCGATCCAAAGCTCCCCGTCAACAAGTGCAATATCTCTACAAACGGCATAAAAAGCATGCTTCATTAAAAATAAAAAAAGGTGCGTTGTAAGTGGCAAATGTGGTTGCAGAACTCGCTGTTATGTGTTTCTTATTTATATTAAAAAAAATATGACAAACAAAGCAGCTTGAGAAATGGTTATAGCTGCAGGTTGCTCGATCATCGCAGGACATTTTTATGGCATCTGTCTCAGGCCAGCAGGGCTTCCATAGCAACAGAGCCTCACTGGCACATGAAAGGCAATCCTTACACTGTCATCCATAAAATCAGCAGCGGGGGAGCGGATGGTGTGAGGTTTGTCTGAAAAAGTCAGAGCAATTTGGAAACTTTCTTGAACAGCAAGTGGACGATCACATTAACCTATTTCCACACAGAACAAAGCTGGTGTGGGGAAAAGGTAATCTAATTGAGAACAGAATGTACATTGCACTTATTTTATGAAGTTAGGTTGTTGTTCTCTTTTTAGCGTCTCCTCCTCTAGTCCCCCACGGTGGGATCGGGCTGATTTCCTCACCACTCAAGGAACTCCAGTACTCTCTCTACAGGTGGACCCTGTCGGTTCTTAGCTGAACCCCAACAAGCCGATGCTTATGATATCGGTCCCTTTGTACTGTATACAAAAAAACCCCCAAAAAAACCAGCACGGCCAGCAATTTCACTTTGAGTAATGAAAGGTGGTTTGAATTTCCCCTTTGAGATACTGGAACCAGTTGGGAAACCGCAAGTATTTAAATGCAGGAAATCTTGATTTTATAAAATGTTAATATGATCTGCTCTGGGGACGAGCAAGCAGCAAGGCAAGGAGTGAACCCCCCTTGTTGCCTCCATGTAGCCCCTCTCCTGCTCATTTATTACACTCGGCTGAGAGAGGAGCTACAACAAAAGAAGAGAGGTCGCGTCGTGTCGGGAATGACAAAAACTGAAAAACAGGTGACAAGGAGGTTGAGTGGTATAAAAATGTCAGTGTCCATTTAGCTGCTCAGGAGTTCAATCCCCCTGTCTCCATTTATAAATCATCCAAACATTCTGTCTAAATGACAGAGAATGATCAGACAGTTTAATGCTAATTTCCTCTCTCTTTATTATACATTACGTCTCTTTTCCTACCTTTACAGTTTCCATTTCTTCACAACTATCAGTTTCCACTTCCAAATGGCTGTATTGTAACTTTATAGGCCTGAGAAATTCAGAGCGCTGTCTCTTTTCTCTTCAGGTTCCCTCTCTGCACAGACAACATCTTAGATATGTGAGATTCCAGCAGAGGAAAAGCCCGGCTACTGCTCTGTGTGGAATTTTATGGACTCTATCTGGGCATTTTAGACCGTTAATCATTCAAAAAAGGAGGATCAGTAATGGCTGGTTTACAGAAAGTCAAACGAGGTAAATCTGGGATGTAGAAAAGCTTTAAGACAATATTATAACGTTTATGAAGGGAAAGACATTGTACTATTAAATCATGTAGAAAAAGCATTGGCTAAGAATTATGTAGTTATAAAGTGGTAAAAAAAGATCCAATAGCTTATTTTTTATATATGGCTTTATTGCCCACAACATATTATTGAAGTGACTGGAGAGTTGGTAGGACTCTCCGGTCCAGTACTCAACTGGTTCTGACATAAAGATCAAGAATTTCTTTGTTTCAATAGGAAATTTGTCATTGGAGCAGACAGAAGTCGCATGTGGGGTACCCCAAGGTTCAATCCTGGGACCCCTCATTATTCAATATCTATAGATGCTTACACTACCTCAAGTTATAGTAAGTTGTAAGATTGGTTACCATAACTACGCAGATGATACACTGCTTTACATTATGATGTCAACAGGTGACTCAGAACCCAACCGAGTACGAACAGATGTGTCATAACTTTCTCCAGCTGAACAGAAACAAAACTGAAGCTATTATCTTTGGACCTAAAGCAGAACAATCTATAGTCAACACACAGCTTCAGTTATTACAGCAGGAAACTAGAGATCAGGCCTGAAATTTGGGTGTAGTGATGGAGTCTGACCTGAACCTTCAGAGCCAGATAAAGACAACTACAAACTCGGCCTTCTATCACGGTTTATTGATGATTTAGATCGGGGTGTCAAACTCCAGGCCTCAAGGGCCACCGTCCTGCAGTTTTTAGATGTGCCACAGGTACAAAACACTGGAATGAAATGGCTTAATTATCTCCTCCTTGTGTAGATCAGTTTTCCAGAGCCTTAATGACCTAATTATTCTGTTCAGATGTGGTGCAGCAGAGACACATCTAAACGTTACAGGGCAGTGGCCCTGCAGGACTGGAGTTTGACACCTGTGATTTAGATGATGGCATTTGACAAATTGTAATATTAGTTACTGGTTTCACTATTTTATGTTTTTAGATTTTTTATTTTATTTTTTTATTGGCTCTAGTGGCCTTTATTTGATAGCTAATTGACAGGAAAGTGGGTAATGAGAAGGGGGAAGACATGCGGCAAAGGTCGTCAGGGCGGGAATCGAACCTGCGACAGCCGCGTCGAGGACTAAGGCCTCCTTATGTGGGTTGTGCTTAACCACTGCGCCACCACAGCACATCCCAGAATGTTCTTATGTTTTTATTGTGTAAAGCACTGTGAACAGTGTATATTATTGTGATGCAATGTTGGGCATTTGTGCATTTTCAGGTCCCTTTTTTTAAAATCTTTTATTTCCCATCTTAAAAATAATAATAAAAAAATGTGTTGTTTCTTTCAAAATTATAACTACGGTGTGAGAAAATCTACAAACCAACCCTCTGTGAGTCTGTGGAGAGAACTGCACACCTTGGTTCAAGTGAGAGGAGTTGGATCAACTAATATTTATAAGTCAAAGTCCAGACAATCTGGGCAAAAGTTGAAAATGATCTGCAATCTGAGCGAGTTCCAGTTGTTTTGCAGATTCTCTGTCCCCAGATGTGAAAAGTTGTTTGAGGTAATACCAACAAAAGCTGGTTTTATAAAATATTGAATAATGAAGGGAGGGGGGGAAAAAAGCACAACACACTTTTCAGATTGTTATTTTGAAATTGTTGTACTGTGATGGACTCACAACCTCTCCTCCTCTACATTCTTTGGTTCCAAACTTGCACAACTAAATTAATGATTTAATAGCTATTTTCTTATTTCTCAAGTACACAGATGCCAATTTCTCTACTTAGTTAATGTTGACTTTAAAAACAACAACAAAAACATTGCAAATATCTGCTTCTAATTCCCAAATAAAGTGCTTTCAGTAAAAGATGTGTGCCTGGAGTGTCATCTTTTCAGCACTGCAGCATTTACACTCTCATTACCTGATTCCTTTTAACAGTCTTGTCGCATGCAATAATTCTTTGACAGATGACAAGAGAGGCGCGATATGGAAACCACATGTTAATCAAACCCCGTTTCCAATAGGCTGCTGCTGTAATGTTCTAATGTGAACATCCAAAGAAACACGTTAGTCACGTTTACCTCAGTCGGGAGTTAAAGACATGAGCTTTAAATATAAATAAACTGTCAAGCCAATAATGAAAGACTGGCACTACATACTGTTACCACAGTGCATCATTAGCCAGAAAAGCATATTTTTCACATTTCATTGATGGGTAATAAATCATCCTCTTGTAGAACTTACACCGAGGCTTCTGTTTGTCTTGGAGAAGACGACAAATCAGTATTTCTTCGCCCCCTCCCCTCGCAGAATCTTTATCTGTTCGACTCTTCCTTCCCAACCTAACCTCGTCCTTACTGTCTATCACTGCATCTTCTCCGCGTCCCACTTCCAAGTGCCCCAGCTCCCACCAGTCCCTGCTGTAACCCAATACGTGGCCAATCAGCGAGAGGCTTCGGCGTTGCGCTCGCCACAGTCCTTGCAGCTGTGGGGGCCGCACTCAAAAGTCGCACAGCTGCAGCACCTTCCAGTGCCCTGCCTCTCCTGGGCCGGCACGCATAAACAGAGCGAACATCTGCACTGTAGGTGGAGCGACTGTGGGAGTCCAAGAAGAATGAGGGAGATAAGCCATGATGAAAAGCAGAAGGGAAAGGAGGAGGGAACGCAACTTAACATTAAGAGTGGATTTTTTGGGGGTAAAAATAGCCATGAAGGAGCTGAAAAAGTAACAAAATTGGGTCTGTCTCATCTCTGGACAAAAACCCAAAAAAACAGACATTTTTTTTTATTAATAATAGGAATCTTAATAACACATGAATAAGAATTAACAAAACTTTGTTCTTGAATTTCCCTCCCTAACTGTCAAAGCCCTTGAGAAACATTATATTGCTGCAACAATGTACTGTTTTATCCTAATCTACTTTTTTATTGGACTTTTAATGAATTCTTGTAATATATCGCAACACATGGGGATAAATCGTCTCTTGGTCTACAGCTGCTTTTTATAAGTAAAAAACAACAAAAGTATAAATCTAATAGTAAGAATGGCATTTATTCATTTGAAAAAAATCAGGGTTTAGATGCAATGCTGAGAAAGACAATTACAAAAATGGAAGGTTTCAAAATGAGCAACAGTTGCTATGACAGCATTGTGTTATGGCTTTAGGGGGGAACAAATGAGCTTAAATGAATAAATCGGGTTCCATCCTTTATTCAAAGTAATTATCCGGACAGTGAGGCGGTGGGTAGGAAGACGGGGATGAGTGATGGGAGGAAAACAAGGATGTTCTAACCCCCACCGAGGCCCTGCAGGCTCAGTAGCCGCAACAGACCTGCCAAAATATAACCTCATCTGGGGTTGAAGGCACCTGGCTATTCACACCAGAGCGCGGAATGACTTCCACAGCTGTCCGAACATGTATTACAAGTTTGGAGAGACAGCAGAGGTCTCGGTCATTCCGTAACATGAGTCCTGACAGGGGAATCGTGATGGCGCGCAGCCCAGATCTAAAACCGTTTTGCTGCTCTTTCAGTGCAGGTGATGTTAGGCAGGGACCTGGGAGAGGGATGTGTATGTACTCTTCTCGTCTTACAACCCCAACCTCGCAGCAGACATCCCAATACAACTGAAGCAATAAAGATATACATGCAACACGTAGCTGCTTGATAAATCACCAGCCTCGCTTTGTTGCGGTTTTATGGCGAAAAAAAAAAAAAAAAAAAAAAAGACGCATGAAAAGCAGAAACTGAGAAAGTGTTGAGTGTTTGTGTTGGTGACATGTGAGAGCCCCACGCTACCTGTAGGACGTCACCCAGGTCAGCCGTGCTTATTTCAGGGTCCTCGGTGGTGTTGAAGGGGACAGGCGTGATCCTGACAAAGGTGAGGACGCGCGGCTCGGGGTACCGCCACAGCATCACCCCGGGGCTGTCTTCGGTCTCGCTGTAGAACACGACCTCATGGGGTCCCGGCAGCTTCTGGGATCCTGGGAGATGATATGAAAAACAATAACGACAAGCTGGATGTGCCAGTGCAAACAGAAGGATAATCAGGGGCACAGCAAGAAAACAGAAAACATGAGTCATGATGCTGCAAGAAAACAAAATGAAGGTCTAAGAGATGCATCAGATCCATCAGGTCTGACTTCACTTAAAAAAATGTATTAATGGGCCACATGGAAAAATAATAATAAAAAACTCTAGAAAAAGCATTCGTAAGCCAAATTACACAGGAACATCAGATGCAACATGTCTCATTACCAAGAGGTTCACACATGTCACCAACACATACATCCAAACGTCATGCCAATTTAACTAAGTCAGAATTTTGAGCAAACTTTTAAAATGATACAAAAAGGAAACAAAATCACAAAAAGTAAAGTGGAAAAAAAATTACTCTTTTCCGGAAAAGCCAAAAAACTCCTCAAGTGACTAAAAACATTTTTACAAAACTGAGGAAGTTATTTTGAATTTTGCAGTTTCCATCAACGTTTTGTAATAAGATACTTGAAAATCTGCATTAACAAAAAACACATGCCATGAACAACTAATAGATTTCGTTTAAACTCATGTCCATAAGAGTTTCAGGAGGTAGATGTAACTATGACTTTATACAGTAATCTAACACTGAATATGAACTGTAGAGTCACTTCCAAGAAAGCTTAACTAAATAAGCTCAGGCTATAAGAAAAGATACACAATGGACCTAAAATCTAAGTTGTACACAATTAAAATAGTAAACACAATTTGAAATATTTTATTTGGATTTCTGGTGGAATGTTTAAACAAATTGTTCGTATTTCCTTTCTTAGAGATCAAGACTTTCTTAGTCAAGACTCGTGTCCACTGCTGCACATAAGAAAAAAAGAAATGTAGAAACCCTGTATCTGCATTTTCTGAATGTTTATGTGAGTCAGAAGCTCTGCATAAACAACGTACCTTAGTAAACATTTTTGCCATTCTGTAAACATGTACAGATTAAACCGTGCCAAGCACCTGCAGCAGCTGGACAGCACAGGACCGAAGCTCCAGAGTGATGTTTGACTTGCGTCTCAGCTGCTGTTTGGGACCCGTGTTTATTCAGGACAAGAGAAGAAGGCAAACAGGGAACTGCTGCTTTTGTCTGACCCACTCTGCCTGGGTCCAATTTTACTCTTTGCAATGAGAACTTTTTCACTGGTAACTTCAGACTAGTTAAAAAATGGGGATGAAAGAAAGGGAGAAAGAAAGAAAAAAACAGTTTTGCTGTTTTGTTTGCTCTATTCCTAAGGGTGAGTGAGTCACTGTCTCACCCACTTACCCTGTGAGTGAGTGAGACAGTGACTCTCCCTTCTCTCTCTCTGACCACCTTTCATTTACGTTTTGCTCGTGTAACCCAGCCATGTCTGAGCTGGGCCCTGGGGGCACCCGTAGCCCGTCTCTGTACTTTGGGGCACTAACTTTTCTCACTGTTGACAACATGTTGCAGACAGACTGTCCTCTTGGTTCCAGTTCACCACTGTACGTTCTTCAGCCTCAGCCAGAATATTAAATGCATCAAAGAGCAGTGGAACAGTGCAACAAACAAAGACTCAACCACAGCTGACAGAGTGGAAGGCTGGGCTTCAGCCAGAGAGAAGTTTGATCCTCTGTGTATGTTGCTGTGAGTGTCTGTCTGTGTGTATGAACACAAAGCACAAAGAAAGGGAATAAACACAAAGTTACTTAGAGTGGAAACAGGCAGACATGCCTGATGAAACTTCTTTTAACAGAGAGCTTTGATCTAACTTGGTTTTAAGCTAATGCACATCTTAACGGACTTTTAACTCCCAAAGTTTTAAATTTTTAGTTGAAATAATAATTAGGATTTTTTTTGTTTGGACAAGAAATGCACTGGACCATCGATCATGACAGGGAACAAGCTGCTGTCTTAATGTTACACTATCTCCTGAACAATGTGCTAAAAAGGACAATGTACCTACCTTTAAAAAAAAATCATCCAAAAAGGCAAAAAGTATGAAACAACTGCAAACCCACCAAGACAAGTGATGGCAACCTACTCTTCAGGTAATCACACAAGCAGCTATGAGGATCATGGTTACTCTGGAGGAGCTGAAGGGATAAATAGCTCAGGTGGGAGAATCTGTTAACATGACAACGCTGAATTGGTCACTATGCAAATCTGGGCCAGTATTCTAAAACAATCCTAAAAGAAGCTCCTAGTTTAGGAAAATTCTAAGAATTTCTGGAGATCTAAGATTTTTCTTAAAATTTTACCTTGGTAAGAATAAAGCTATTCACAATTAACCTTAGACATGAAGGAGATCAGAAGGTGACAAATTGTTAGTAGTGAGGACTGTTAGTGAAAGTACGTGTGTCTTAAGCCGGACAGATGGAAAAAAGACCAACAGAAAGATACTGTCCATAAAATGGATGGAACTGTGACAAGAGCAGCTACTGCATGTTGATGCTATGTGGCCGCAAAGTCAATTTTGCATAGTGTCATCATCATGACAGACTTTTCTTAATCCAGTCAAGATTCCATTATAAATTTCTATTCACTGATTATTGGGGGTATATTTGTTTTTTGTTTTTTTTGTGTGTCTGTTATTTTGTTTTGTGTATCAACCAATCACACCCAAAACCGGCTGTGATTGGTGAAAGCTACCGGGTCATAATCTATAGTGAAGACATTTACCTGACAGGGTTATGAGTTTGGTTTTTTTGTTGTTTTGTTATTCTGGCAACATCTGGACCAAACTCCTTACTAGTTGGTGGCAGTAATGATCTATGAAGTTTTTTTTGCCAACCGCCATTAAACAAGTAGAAGAATCCCTTGAAGACACACCTAGCAACGGGGTCAACCACACCTAGCGACAGGGTCAACCACACCTAGCGACAGGGTCAACCACACCTAGCGACAGGGTCAACCACACCTAGCGACAGGGTCAACCACACCTAGAGACGGGGTCAACCACACCTAGCTACAGGGTCAACCACACCTAGCGACGGAATCTACCACACCTAGCGACGGGGTCAACCATTCCTGCATTTATCATTTTGACATTTAACATCCACTTGCCAATGGGACTATACATGGAAATTAGCTGCCTGGCTAAAATCTCATGTATTTACATATTAATCTTCATTAATACATACTGTCCCAGTTTTAAAAATAATTTTGAACTTATACCCTTTGTGTTGTTCTATGTCAGTGGTTATAACATCAAAGAAAATTAATGCTTTTGGAAAATGCTTTACCAATATTGTTTAGTGCATGAACATTTACCTGAGTCTTGAATGTACTGAAAGTTTCCAGTGCGCAGGTCATCTGAGCTATGCTCTGTCCTGGGGGAGGGAGCGACGGGAGAGGGGGGAGGCTGGGTGTGACAGGCCTTTCCCTTAGACCAGCTATTGTTAGAATCCTCTTTATGAAGATGGAGGTAGTTACGAAGATGCTCTTCAACCAGCATCAGGCAGTTCAAATGTTCCTGACCCCAAAAGACCTGTTGGGAAAGAACAAGAGGGAGTTGGGTTAGCTGTGAAAAGAATGCCAACATGTAAGATCAGATAGCAAAGAAGGAAAGGGAGTTCTTTTGAAAATAATAATAAAAAAAAGTTGCAAAATAACCCTGACCAATATTTCATTTCATAAAGCCTAGATCAGGAATAGCAATTCCTTTGCCAAAACAAGGAGTCAAACAGTCAGGGTTGGCCTCCACATTTGCCCTTTCACAACCTCATTGAGATTACACAACAGCGCCTGATTTTCTCCTCACTCACCCATGGCATTCCCCTTCCTATGTGCCATCAAAGTGAGTGTGCCTGAGATTTGAACTGAGGGCTTGGAATATTTGAGTCAAAGATTTCACACACAGAGCTGCCTGCGTGCTTGCCCACCACTTACTAACTTGCGAGAGTGGGTTGTAACTAAACTCTAAAAACAGGAAAATTTGGGGATTTTTTCCCCAGGTTTTTGGAGACGGAGCCCTAAAAGGACAAAAAAAAATTCGGAAGGAATTCCGGTGGTTTTGATGCAGCAATTGATCAAAACACCACAAACTGTAATATTTGGAGAGGGAAATGTATGATTACATATTAAGTGTTGAGTTGGAAGTGATTTCCCTGTTAATGGACATGCAATAAAAGCATTAAGGAAACCTGAACATGAGTAAGGGTGTTCCCCCTGTGGAAGTAATGTGGAATATTATTTAGAGAAAAATGTGAACTGTTAGTCACATAGAAAAGGGACTTTTCAGTTTGCATTATGTAACTTCTCACAAGTAAAAAAGAAGGGAAAAAAAGGCAGAAGATCACCCCAGACTATAAATAGATTTACAATATTCCACTACTTAACCAGAAGATATGACTCAAAGCTAAAGAAGTCCCCATTTCAGCCCTGAGAAGACAGAATCCTCTGCAAAAAGGAAATATAACTGCAGATTTTAAGTGTTGTCAGATTGCAAAATTGATATAAAATGTATCTTTCGGAAAGAAGACAGTTCCAGCTACAATATCCTCACAGAAACATCGAGTGACTCTCACTCATTCTCACTTTCTAACAGGTGCAGAGGCACGTATCTAACCCTAACCCCCGTGAGCTGAAGCTGAGCGGGGAAATAAATCTCATGATTTAGAGAGATGAACTGATGCCATAGGCGCACAAACCTGCAGGAGACCTCCCTTCAGGTCCAGAAGCAGCTTAGGGGGGCCGGGCTCTGGTCCAGGGCTGCCGCTGTGCCGGCACCACCGAGCTTCCAGGGAGCTGCTGCAGGAAAACGGCCCCAGGAACACATGGCCCCGGTCCCGCAGTCCCGTTTTCACCAGCGCGTCTTTCACCGTCAACAGCACAGACGCAGACTCGACTGGGTCTAAAAATGCAACACAAATATTTAATGAAATCTGTTACCAGTAGGTTACTCTGTTTTATTCTTTCAAAAATTAGAGAAATGTTGGTCATTCTTTGGAAGTCTTATGGCTATTATAAGACTCTATTTACTTATCAGAGAATAGACACAGAGTGCTAATTTTAGTATTGCTAATTATGCTGAAATCATAGTAAAGTCTTGCGTGGAGAGATGTATAGCACAAACTGCTGTCTCACCACCTGCTTCTGTATAGTCATAACAAATAAATAAATGTTTAACAAACATATCTGTAAAAAATCTGTTATATGTTTTTTCTTTCCAGATATTAAAATGAATGCAGCCATTTATTTTGAAGGATTTTGTACATTCCATTTTGAGATGTGCAGAAATGACATGCCGTTCTTTTTAGTTGGATTTAATTTGTTCAGATACCGTGGGGACACAGCTGTGTTACATTTTTCAGAAATTCTTTTTTTAATTTTCCCATAAATATTTAGCTGATTTTCAAGTCCAGAATGTTGAAAAGTAGTACTTTATTGTATTCTGAAGTTCCTATAGAAAATACTGATCTATCCAACACCAGTGTCTGCATATCAGAACTCCCAAGAATCGGAGATTGTAAATTGGCCACAAATTGGCCATCTAGTAGGAAAACATCTGTTAAACCCGAATGAGCCGACCTCTGGAGAAAGGTTGCTTCTTACACTGATATAAACATGACATGGATAAACCTCACTGTTTTCAGTAACGAGTGGCTTCGCTGGGCTTAGGGTTCACTTGGGGTAAGAGGAGGATAAATAGGGCCTGAGAAAGAATGGAAGGGAATATGGAGGAGCTGAGGAAGGAGTTGATAAATGACAAGATCAACAGATACAGACGAAGATGATGGGAAAAAGTGCGAGAGTCAAAACTAAAGGGTTCGAGAAAGCAGTGATGGATGACATGATGAAATGACACACAGGAATACTCTGATCTTTCCAGGCTTGGTGGATTGACTCAGAACATCTTATTAAACATGAGCGTGCACTAACGCAACAGGAGTGATGCAGTCAAAGAGGGCCTTGCATGTATAAAACAATCTGGGGGAAATATTACACTGGGATGACTCATCTCTCTCAGGAAAAACATTGTTGATACAAGCTGGCAGTTTACCTGTTAATAACTCCTGGTGATACAGCACAGACAGAGTTGTTGGATTACTTATAGGACTTTGGACATTGGGCTTATTTTCATGGGCAGGATTTATTAGACAGCCCAAGGGAACTCCCAAACGGACTTTAATCGAGACTCTCTAACAAATGTATATATGAGCGAGTTTAGGTTAAATGAAGGCGTACATCGGCACACAAACACAGAAAACTACATCTAAATGGCTGCGTACTGTACATGCAGATGTAAAAACAAACGGACTTCACACCCAGGTGAACAAGTGGAAACACATATTCACACGTGTATATTCTCCCTCGCGCAGGGAATGAGCAGCAAACCAGCTTCTCCTGTCTCACTGTGCGTCATTTACAGCTCAGTTGACCGCAGCATCCTGGTGCGAAAGCCAGCAGCAGCAGCCAGCATGCTCCATAATCAACCAAGCTGGGAGTGGTTTTAATGGGGGGAATCCCTTTCTTACTGGCTTTATTCTTCCGTCCAAGTCAAATAACAGTCCGAGGCAAGTTTCTCCATCCTCCCTGTATCTGTTTTTCCTCTCTATGACCAAACTGCCACCCTGGCTTTGCCCTCAAAGATGTGACAGCCAAAGGACATTACAGCTAGAGTTTGAAGGTGTTGAGTGAATGTAAAGATGTTCAACAAAAACGGACGGACAAATCGCTGAACTATTAGAGAGAAGGTGCCATCTTTGGGCTTGTTAATGTATATATTAATTTCTCAATTTAACTAGCTGGGTTTGGCAGTATGAAGCATACGTACAGGTTGCAGGTTCATCTGACAAAGCCACCGTGCAAACAGATTAACTCACACTAATAGGAATTTAAGGGTGTTTGCACTCCTGACAGTCCCGTAGACTCGATTCGGCTGGGCATCAAAATTGCAACATTTGTTACATTTTTAGTTGGTGTAATTTATTTTCACACTGCACTGTGTCAAACTCCCCAAACTCTTTGAGTAACCTGTTTACCTCTATGCCTGTGGTGGCACTACACCAAGAACCACAACACAAAAAACTGAAGAAGACACTGAGTGTAACTTCCTCTTTCACAAAATGCAAAAAAAAATGGATTGGTGTTTTTAGAGGTTGTAGAATCTCTCTTTTGTCATTGATAAAGGACCACAAGCTATTTCTCCCACTAGCTCTAGTGGCGTGAGCCTATGTTTTGGTCATAGTTACCCAGAATGACCTACACTATAGTTTGCCTCCAGCTTTTTGTGTGGTATTTATCCACTTGGCATTCGCATGTGCATTTTGAGCTCACTATAACAGACTGAACCAAGACCTAGACTTGTAGGGCAACCAGAGTAAGACTTTTTGGTGCACATTCACACCTCCCCAAACCAACTGGACTTTCTATATAAACGAACCAGAGTTAGATTAAAGCGGACTAAACAGGGCCGGTGTGAACACATACCAAGACTCCCCAGTTGACCTTCACTCTAATATGAATGTTTTGGTCTTTAAGATGAAGTTGGTGTATCCCGTAAAATCTAAACACAGCTACACCTTGCAGTGAAGCGTTTTGAAAAACCCTTTACAAACTACTGGTAAAACACCGCATAGACAAAAGAAAAAGCAAAGGTAAGAAATACATTTGAGGGGAAAATCATGTTGCTAAAGAGAGGAAGAAAAATGAAGTCCAACAACATTTTAAAGCATCTTCTCCTCAGAGACATTATAGAGTAGGAAGTACAAGGGGGTTGTACTCAGGAGCTGGTTGAATGCCTTATAGGCAAGAAGCAGGGATTAAGTTACTTTCTCATTTTTAGTTTTTTATTTCACCTTACTACATAGTTCATTGATCCATCTTCTTCTATGGCAGGACTTATTCCATCCACTGCATGTACTCGGACTGAGTAAACTTCCCTGTCTGGCTGCAGTCAAGGCCTGTCTCCTATATAAAATATGTGTTGCATTACAAAGACATCTGATATTGTGAAACTCAGTAGGATTTCTTGCTACTTCTTTGGGAAACCTATGTATATATTTTAAATTCATAAAAACTACACCTGCGCGACTAATGCAATAACTTGTCGGTAATCAAGTGTACATGCACATATCCCCTGCAGGCTGATGCTGTGAATAAAACAGAGGGGAAACCTTCTGGGTGGTGGGAAAAAGGGTGGATGGAAATCATCCTAAAGTGAAATCCATCTATGGCAAACACCCGGGTAAGATGAGATAGGATCGGAGACTGATTTACCGTGTCGGTTTCTCCCTGGCAGCCGTTATCTGACCACTGCCTGGCTGATTTATACCCCACCGTGTACTGGTATCAATTAGTAGAAACCTAAAGGAGTCATTACATAACTAGCAGAGGCCCCTCAAGACCTTCTGGGATGCTAAGAGTAATGGCAGTCATTCACCACAGAAATACACTATTCACTCACCACAAGACCACTATAGGACACTAGAGGAAACTGGTTTTGTCGAAGAGGACACTGTCAGCCAAAATGGCACAGCGCAGGAAGCCGTGTGTCATCCAGCCAATTACAAATACAGAGCTGATGATTGGTGATGAGCAACATATGGGTTTCATGACATAAGCCACGCATGACCTAGATAACAGATATGAGTCTTTAAGTCTGAATCTAAGACCAGAATAAGAGAATTTCAGGCTGCATAAACTACAGGTTAGGATTTATCTATTTGTTCCCCTTTGTTTATCACAAATGATATAACAATGATAGCTGTATACAAGATGTTTCCACAGTTCAAGCATGATGATACTGAGCAAATATCAAAAAAGCCTTTTTTTTAATCTCTGGCATTTTCTATATTTTTGTTTTTATACTGAACTTAATAAGAAATATGTCTGTTCAGTATAGATCTGACTGTGTAATACAGAACAAGGTGCAAGCAAGAGTTTCCTAGAGCATGAAAGAAAAAAGGAAAAGAGAGAATTTATTGATGTTTTTATGTACATATGCTTATTTGATTTAATAGCTAAGCTGCATGTTTGATCACCTGTCAGTGTTTGTTTAGAATGAGGTCATTAGTCGGTTATCTGTTTAGTTATAATGAAGAATAAAACTTATGGCTAAACTGGACTGTAGTTAAGTAGTTGTAGCTATTGTTTTAGTACAAATTCAACAATTTATTCTTATGAAGAAAGTGGGAGTCCTAAAAGTTAGGCTGGATATAAGTAAAGCAAGTCATTATTACTTAGTTCAATAATCTTGAAGAAAAGAAATAGTCAGATTTAATATGCAATAAAAGCTTAGAACAACATTATGGTCATAAGCGTTATAAACACCGTCATGTTACATCCTCATTTGTAAGTAGCTTTGGATAAAAGCCTCTGCCAAATGCATAAACATAAAGCTCTGTGAACCTAATCCAAACTCACGTCTCCAGCTGCAACACACACTTCATTGTTCAAACGCTTAATCAGCAAATTAGCCAATCAAATGGCAGCAACTCAACACATCTGATAGGCATAGTTAGGACTGCATGGTGAAGTTCAAACCAAGCATCAGACCGATGCTCCAATAAGAGAGAAAATATACAGTGAGCTTTAGTTGTGTGGATCAAAATGCCTTGATGTGCAATGGTGCTTTGAGAACAAGTAGTTGCCCTCAGATGATTTACCTTCTCTAGATGATTAGAACCAATACATCAACTAAAGCCTGAGAGAATGTTCCTTTCAGCAAAGCAATCATATGATCATAACTTCAAAAAGTGGTTTGGGAAATAATAATAAAAAAAGACGACACATATTAAGTGTCTTCTGTGTCATTCACAAAAAGAAGATTTAAAATGACCAACAGGGGGTCCACAGAAGCAAATAACTAAGGAAAAAGTTTTGCACACGTGTGTTTCCCCAATACCATGCACCAACATCAGTGGGCGTGTGTGTATGTGTGTGTTTTAAAGGAAGTCAGGGGCACGGTAAGAAAGAGAGCTGAGAGATTAGGGAGGGTCCCGTTTCATGGACATCTGTTCTCCCTCTTTTGCCCACCCTCCTCCTCTCTTCTGTTGAACTATAAATGCCCCCCTACCTTAGGGAGTGGTGAGCCACGGATGGAGCTAGGAATGCAGGGCTTCCACTTGCTTTTCATTAACACAGGATCTGGTAACACACCTCACTGTCAACCTAATCCCCGCTCTCTCCATCTTGTCCCCTGGCTGAAGGGCTGCTAACCCAGGTACAGAGCCCCAGATGTTTCACGGGAGGCGAGGGGGTTGGGGGGATTGCTGATGAAGCCAGGTTGGAATGGGGTGATTGAAACGACAGAAACAGAGAGACTCTGCGTACTGATCACATAGAGCGGTATTCTGTTTCAATGTCCATCCTGTATTACAGCAAATCTCATGTTGTCGTTCATCCAGCCCTCTCTCTTTTCTATCCTCCAGCTTCTTTTATCCTGAGTTATGTCCCTCAGTAGCTCATCTATTCTATTTTCAGACAACCTTTCTCATCATCCAATTCATTCATTAAACCTTTTATTTTCACCAACTACTTATAAAACACCCTTTGAATTATTGTCGCATCACTTCCTTTTGTTTTGTCTGTTTTTTTGTTTGGCCTTAAACAAAAACATAACCCTGATACCTGTTCAATATCTGGCCCATTAGTCTGAGTTTGGCATTAAAGACCAGCAGAGAAACAACAGCAGAAGCAGTCGTGGTATTCCATTCTTCTGTCCAACATCTCGTGTACAGCCCCTCTCAGGGGGGTACTTCCAGCTGACTTATTACGCCAGCTCAAAGGCTCAACCTTAGTGAACAGAATCCTGACCTTTATCTCTGGAAAGAAAAACCCAGGTATAATTTTTTTTTCTTTTTTTTTCTTTTAGTAACGGAGCAGAATGAGTGGTGAGTGATGGAGTTGGTGCAGTTGAGGCTAAAAGTCAGCAGATACATCTATTGTCACCAGAGATCAGGCTGTGTAATTGGAGACAGTTTGTCTTCTTTGATGCCAGTAAATCTGGAACCATTATTTGTCGAAGCCCTCACGGGAACTAAGCTATATATTTGTCAGATATCTACAGTGTCTCAGAAATTAATTCTTACTAGGGCTGGGACTTTAACTCACTTGTTTCAATTAGTTAATTACATAGATTTTAATGCAACTACTCTAGTTTTTTTCTTTTTTTTCCGTGCCGAGCCGGAACATTTGTATTAATACGTTTCAAAGTAGCTCCATGAATACTCAGGAATTTTTGAAACACTGTGAAACACTAGACAGTTGAATGAGTATAACAGCACTTTGCACAAATTGGACAGTTAATTGACTTAAAAACAGATTGAATGCAAATGTCTTTGTTAATGAGCTCATATGTCTATTTATTCAATAATTTAGCTGCAAAAAGGATTTTTCATTTCAGAATGTTGATTATGTTGTTGATACGTGTTAATTTATTAGTTACAGGCCCTGCAATTAACTCAATTCAAAACGCTAATCCAGTCCAACCACTAATTGGAATATGTTTTTTTATAATGAAACCCTAATTTACAGTACAAAAAAGCTTTTTCCATGATTTGGGTGTTCTCTACCAAATCTGCACACACAACAGTTGGATTTATACTGATATTACAGCTAAACTATATTTACCAATTAGGAGACTTCTGAAGGCACTCCGTTGTAATGTATCTAATTATGGGCTGTCAGAGTAAATGGGGTTGGTATGGAAATGAATGCCAAACATTTTGAGATTTTTACTTGTAAAAAAAAAATTTGAAAAGAATATTTTTCCTTCTGCCTCACAACAATGGCATACATTGTTTTGGTTTATTACACACACTTCAAATAAAAGACAAAGTTTGAGCTTGTAATGTGACAAAATGTGAAAGGGAATAGAAGCTATTTGCACCTTTGGTCTGTGGCTACTACAACGGATACACTGACACTGTCGACGACCTGTTTCATTTTAGATACAAAGATGGAAGACACAAAACGACATGACGCCAGTCACCCCTCAATCTTGATGTGGTTCAATCTACATAGCTTAAGGTGAATAGAGTGCTGTAAGAAAAGCAAGAATTGTTTAGTCTTAGCCCTAGTTTGTAAGGGACCATGTGGCTTCTGGGTAAGTTAGACATATTATCCAGAAGTCAGAAAGTCACTTAATCTTTCTTTTTAGCTGTAACAACCAGGACGTTAAACGAGAGCCAGGGGAATGATGCTGGTGATGGTAATAAACATGGTTTCTGGGTAACGTGGAAAATCTTTAGCAGAAGTGACTCCTTTTATATTGCAGGGATGGAAACAAACAATATACATAAAAATATAGTTCATTCTGTCTCCACTCTCCACAAATCAAAGCACTTTGAAAAGTACTACTGGAGCAAAAGAGAGCAAAAGCCGTAAACCGATTAAATTTACATCAGAGGAGATGATTTCATGCTGCTTTCATGTCAGCAGAGTAGTGTCTATAATGCTTTTCACTGCTCGGAATAAAAACAATTCAAACCCAACTGTATTTTCTTTTTTCTTCTTCTTTTTTTTTACCATCACCATTTTAAAAACAGATGACAGCTGAAAGGCTGGTGGAAATCAGAACAGCTCAGCAGCACCGGCTATTGTGTCACTGTGCAGTTATGCAGATTTGAGTAAACAAACTGCAAATTGTTTGAGGTTTTAATTAACATTTTTGACAATCATTTTATCTGGAGTAACCCTATATTAACAACATCTGTAAAACAGATGCAGGCTCTTAAAAGAGCCCTGCTCCAGCTCTGTCCTTGAACCCCTAGGAAAAAAAACCCCAAAAAAACCCAGAGATGTTTTGCTCAGCAGCACTGAGGTATAAAGCATCTTCTTGCAAAAATGATGAAGCAGACTGTTTCTTGTTATCTACTACATGTAGCATGTCGGCTCGGTATTCCTCCTTTTATGCTTCTATTTCTACGTACTGTTCAATTTGAAAGACATGCCAAGAAATGAGAAATCCTTGGTGATTTGCTGCAGCAAGCAGCCTCACACCCGGCGGCGACTGCGAAACTGGATGCTTTTTCATTTACGTTAGCATTAAGTTCTGATTGTCATAATGGAAACACGGTGATGCCTTCTGGATAGCAGCGCTGATGAAGCCAGAGGTTCGTCCCAACACAAAACAAACATCTTCCTCTCACACACGCCGACATTAATGCACGGAAAGCTCTCTCTGAGATCCTAACACACCCCACACCAATGTAATCAAATCCACACAGTCCACCAACAAGCTGAGATCCAACACTAACACAAATATCTCACGTTACAGTTTACAGACGAACCTTGTTTTTGGCTGAGGATGGCTTTGGCAAGAACATGCTTTTAAAAAAAAACAACAAAAAAACAAAACAAAACAAAAAAAACATGAATATTCCAGAAAATACTGAAAGCATTACTGGAGATTGCTTTCTGATCTTTTTTTCTGAGTCAAGGACAGAACGTTGAATCTTCCCAGCAAGATTACACATCAAACATTCTTTAGAAAACAAAAATAACAAGAGGAAAGTTTGAACTCATGCTACTCTGCTGATTAACAAAGATTCACAAGAGACAACTCTCAACTAAACGCAGACAGACATATTAGAAACTAATGGCTTTTTGCTTGAGAGGTTGTATACAGCTGTGTGCTATCAAACCCTGTGTGAGGGAGGATGCTTTAAGGGCCTGGAAGGGTTCCTGTTGGCTCCGAAACTTAATCTGCTTACTAGATGAGTGACACAACACTAAAACGGTACATGCATAGGCTTAGTTTAATGCATTACTGAGCGCGCTACTCGGAAATGATCGACTCTGACGTATGAGGTGAGGTTGTTTTCCAGTCCTCCCCGTTTCAAGACTATTACTGAAGCAGTTTATTCAGACAGAATAAAGCAGATCACACCAAAGAGGTTAGATCAGGGGTGTCCAAACTTATTGCACCGTGGGTCAAAATCACCAAGCTGAAAACACTCAGAGAGCCACAGTGTTTATTTTATAGTAGATCTTTCATTTAATTTTAAACATGCAATAGTTCCAAGGAACAAAGTAGAAAATAACAATTTCTTATAGATCCTGAAAACAGTCCTTCATAAAACAAAGGTGTACAAGTTTAGAACTTTTCTCGCTTTCTTTTTTGTTGGTTTGGAAAATGTTTTCATTCTAATCTAATCAAGAACTTTCCTTCGATATCCTTGATGTGTTTAGGATAATTTCAGGACTGGCTGGTTTGTTGACTAATTATATATGTCACAATCAAGTAGCTAGTTACCCAAGTTGTTATAAAAATGCTACATACATCAAATATGACTTTAAAAAATTTGATTTTGTAATTTAACGCCTTGAAATTGGGTCTCTGCCTCTTTAAGAAACACTTTTTCCCTTGCCTTCAGGAAGTCATCACAACATGGCTCCTCTATTAAGCCTTTACATTTTTTTTTTACCAGTGTTTCACTGAGCAGTAGCTCCATAATGAGCTCAGCAGATATGCAGTTCCACCAGGTGTTTGCTAATTGCTGCTGGCTAGTCTGAAGGAGCTGAGAGGGCGAGTGCAGGCGAGGGCTACTCTGTGAAGCAGAAGCTTGGAAATTGCAGCTCAGAGGAGGAGCTTCATCCTTGAAGGCGGGGCTAGGTCCACCCAGGTGTTTTGCCTGGGAGGACTCCCACGGCCTAATGGTTGCCGTGGGAGATTAAAGGATTTCTCAAACGTGCATGAACAACACTTTGGGCAGCCCTGAGTTACACAGTTCCATTTTTAATAAAGTTAAAACCAGGAGTTACTTTAGGCTTTGTTGCTTTGACTGAAAAAGCGATAAAACATGTTTTTTACTTACCGTCTATCCGAGGCCCTGTCTTCATCGTGAGACACGACGTCATAGCCGACACAGATACCGTAACGCTGGGCTTCATTGGACAGGCCTCTGTCTCCATGACTACGACAATTTGTGCTGTGTGCAGTGAGACTTTGTGGAAGGTCAGAGATGTGGCCGGGCTAGCTCTACCCAGGGCTGATGCTTCGTGGTGTGGATCTAATCGGGGGGGAAAGGCTCGCTGTTCTGACTTTTTTGGAGACGAGTGAGGAGTGGAGAAGGCAGACGGTGTTTTGCTGGAGCTTTCCCATGTGTAGTTTGGCAGGACCTTCTGCAGGTAGGCTTTGGCCTGCTCCATTTTCATCAGAGTGGGACTGATTTTCAGGGGACGACACAGCTCCACGTTTAGCTCCGCTGAAAAGAAACGGGAAAAAAACAAAGCAGGCTTAGCGAAAAGGAAATCCTGTAAAACAAAATTAAATTGAAATAGCATTGCAAATAAACTTTTTTATTTCCAAGGACAGCTTCTGATCAGGCACTATTCAGAGAAGCCCATTTGTGTTCAACCTGATTTGTGTTCATGATGTGCTGCTGAGTCCTGAAAAAAAATCCCACCAGGAAGCACAGAGAGCGAAGCTTTTGGGAAGGTAATAAAAAGATGTTCTCTCAGTAATAAACAAATCTCTTGTGCTCTTTCAATTTGGGAAAAAAAGGGACTTTTTTTTTTACCACATATAAACATCTCCTGAAATAGACCAGGAGACTATTGAAGTTTCAAATGACTTGCAAACAATCTAATGATAAGCCATTTGACTGTTTTTTGTGTGTGTGTGTGTAAAAGCAGTTCCCTTTAAAGTTTGTAAAAGTAGGAACAGAAATAGCATAAATCCACTATTGGCGGGGGGCCTTGCTGTTTACAACCTTCCCTTCAAATTTGGAAAAGCCACAATAAATTGGTCACAATCCATCTGGGGGGTTTAAGACAAGGCAGGCTTCATGAGTGTCTCTCTGAACAGATCTAAAGCTATCTAACCCATGGGAAGTCTTGTAAAACAAACTTTGAGCTCTTCTCTTCTCCGATCACAAAGTCCGCATGCAACGAGTTGGCATGCTGAGCTGAACCCAGCACATACACACGCAGAGTTCCTGGCTGCCTCACTGTAACATCCTAACGTGGCAGCGCCGAACGGCAGGAGAAAATATCTTCTTCCTGCCTTCTACGTAAATCAGACGCTGCTCTATCCTTCTCTTCGCCCTCAAAAACACTTGACTGGAATTTACGGAGGCGCAGGAATTAACCCGATGCCGCTTTGCACCGCTTCCATTAGCACGTTTTTCCACTTGGTTATGATGATGGGAGAGGGGAAGCGGACGAAAGCAAGCGCAGCTGTTTTTGTTGCTCTCGTCAAAGGAACCGGCGTTTAAGCAGTTTTGAGGGGTTTAAACCTTCTGTCCGACTCCAACCCAGGGAAGGTGCACACTGCAGCACAGCCAAAGGTGCCACACATACAGACACACACAAGCACACACACACTTTACTTACGCACACAAAAAGAGAAGAAAAACTGAAATCCATCTAATTTATTTCAGTGGAAGTGGTGAAAGGATGGCTGCCAAAAGCCAGTGAATTCATATTTGGTGGAATCTGCAGGGCAAAGTCCTGCACATGACCAGTTTTACTACAAATAATATTGCAATGCTTTTGTTTTTTTGTAAAGTGCCTTGAGATGACATTTGTTGTGAAGTGGCTCCATATTTGTAAATTGTATTGAAACATTTCCAGCGGTGAAATTAACTGTTTATGTGCAGCTTTATAGGTTCCTCTGCTCACCTTCCTCTCCTCCTCTGTCCTGCTTTTATGTCTTTTTTCATATTCTGGTTCTTTTCTAGTCCAGTTTTTTTTAATCTCTTACTTTTCCTTGAGCAGCCACCTAATCAACTCTCTCTAACCACATAAATATGTCTCTGATCACCCAGTCAGGGCCAGAGCAGCCTTGACTCACTATACATTGAGGCCTGCTTCTGATTATTGGTTGCCCTCCTTTCCTAAGTTCCTTTCTGCCCCACCTTTAAAAAAAAGCACCCAACTGCCCCAACCCCAGGCTGCTTAAGGGTGATAGTAAGTGATTTATTGCCTGTTTGACCCATCTGAAATTCACCTGAGAGCAGAGTGACTGCACCACTCTACATTGTTTTTAAATATATGTTTTATTAATTTTATACTTTATACCAAATAAAAATTCATGGAAGATAATTCAAGTTGGAATGATGTTTATATTCTGTATATTGAAAATACCCACATATACAGTATATCTCTGTACAGCTTTACTTCTGCCACCACTAAGAGGTGAGAACTTTAGTAGCAGTAAGAAGTGACTTATACTGACTTCCAGCATAACATAACCCAATATTTCAGGCTTGAGACTCTGAACAGAGAAACACAGACTGAAGGTAGAAAGATGTGTTGGTGTTCACATATCTTTAAAGACAACCCTTTAATTTGAACAGGCTGTAGGGAATCATACACTGGCCCTTCTCAGTTGTCAGCATCTATTACTGCTGAAGAAAGTAGAACGTCAGGGTCTGACAGAAACATAAACACACAAGCATACACCTCTGCAAAAAGGGGTGTATGTGTGTGTGTGTGTGTGTGTGTGTGTGTGTGGGGGGGGTTACTGTATATGCTTGCATATACAGTAACTTACAGGATTATCATGAACTACTTGTTGGGAAGCAGAGACACACCAGAGTGATGGCTCCAATTTGTTCTAGCTAATCTATCAGCTGCTCTGTGTTCATAGAGAGATGGCTGACCTTTGGCCTCCTAGGGGGGAGTGGTTACCTCCAGGAGTCACACACTAGCTGTGTTTCCATTACAAACGTGGGCAAAACTTTGTCTATATTCTGCTACTGTCAAATAAACACTATTTACCAATTGCAGAGTTTCCATGGACTAAGAAACACAATTAAAATCACAGGTGGATACGTTTATTCACTCGATGAGTCATTAAAAAACATGCTCTGCCATCAGCCTCCTACAACTTCTTGTCATTGTCTTCTTTGTGGTTTGTGCCAGTGCGCAACGTCTGGTTGATCACGTGACCCGTGTGATGTGAAAAACGTGTTGCCATTAGAGTTTTACAAAATAATTCAATTTCAATAAGACCAAAAAAAAAAAAACAGCTCATCCTTGCGACAAAACGTGTTGTACAAAAAAACTGTTATTTTTCTTTTAATTGGCGTGTTTCCAATTAAGCTAATTTATTTTCGAAATGTCAAATTGCTAAACTATTTTTTGGACAAGAAAGCAGATGCTGACCTGTCCAAAGGCCTGAGGTGAAGAAGATGACAAAAACAAAATACACAGCACATCTGTGCTGATCAATCATTAAACTCCTGCTTCTGTTAGAAAAGAAAATACTGAGAAAGCATTTTACCTCAATCAACCTCAATCAACATAATGCACATATTTGGTGGTAAATTCTGTAACTGCCCGTCTTGCGTGTATTTGTACGAGCTGTGTTTATGGGAGTGTTGGGGTGTGCCTGTGTGTGTTTGATGAGCGGCTGCTGAGTGACGGTCGGAGCTAAAACACCATCCAGTTTACAGTACACATGTTACAAGTGTTTCCCACTCAGCATCCTTGGAAAGGGCGCTTTGATTGGTCCTTCAGAATAAATGCTGCTGAAATTGAGAGCATATTGCTGTAAACACACACTAAGACGTGGCCTCATGGCGGTCTGCTCTCTGTATGCGCCTGGTTGGAATAAATCAAATGTGAAGCATTGTCGAATTAAAGTAGCGCTGCCAAGCATGATAAATACACATCACATAACACACACGGATATTTGCAAAGGAAGAGGACAGATGAAGGAAAAGCTGATGGCACGTTTTCCTCCTAACAACGTCCTTCACATCTTTTCCGTTTATTCTCTCAATTTGTTGCCTAAATCTTTAAATTAGCTTCTTCCAACAACCAATCCCCTGAAGCCCTTTACCACTGATCCCTGATTCATGGCGCTTAGCTTTCTTCTGCCTGAAAGTCAGGAATCAATGGTTTCTTTAAAGAGCAACAACAAAGAGTTAATGGTTTCCACAGCTTTATCTAGTCCTTCCTTTGTTCCATCATCCTTGAAGAGGGTAAGTATCTCCTCCAGAGAGTCATCTGACTAAACAACATACAGTTGAGAATGTGTATGTGGATGTGTGCTTGCATGACTAAGTGGCTGAGGGGATGAAGGAGAACCAGTAGCATATGTGGTCAATTTTAGGTATTTCCACCAGAGCCTGACCTGCGGCAACCTCACAGAGAGCCTGGATCCTGTCTGAGGCTTTTGGGACCGCCTTGTTAGTCTGTGTGTGTGCTCGCTGAATAAATATGACTGACTATCTTCTAAACGGTACCACTAAGACAGGTCAAACACCTGGAAGATTTTTTTTTCACATGTTTTATTTTACGCATTACCCAGAAAATGAGCAAGGAATCTTACACATGAAGATTTCATCTGGTGTTCTAAACTATCACTTCTGTATTTGCTGATATATACAGTGAGTTTGCAGCAGTATTTCTGCCCCTTTGCACACACAACAAAATGGTGGAAGTGGAAAGAGAGAGATCCACAGTTGTTAAACTTTTGCACGTATACAACTCTGAAAAGTGTGGTGTGCATTTCTATGCAACTCCAATGAGTCAATGTTTTGCAGAACCACCTTTCACTCTTTCACTGCACATCTAAACTTTTACATTTTCTCCACGGACTTTTACCTGAATCTAGGTCTGGCCTTTGACTGGTCCTTTTTAACATAAATGTGCTTTGATTTGTCATTTAATGGTAGGCTGTAGGCTATGGATTAATATTTGCCTCAATCCCAAATCTTCTGCAGCCTCAATTCTGAGCAGTGTCGCTGTCCTGCTGATGACAAGTACATGAAAAGTACATTTTTGTTTCTTCTTAGGTATATGCTCTCCTTTCCCAGCTTCGCGGCTGTGACTGTTTCTGTTTTAGGAAGGCTGACTGAAAAGGCCTGTGGGAGATGTTCTGTACCTAACCCAGGATTAAACTTCTCTACAAGCTGTCTGCTCTGTTCCCTGGTCTTCATGATGATGTTTATTCACTAACGTTCTCTAAAAATCTGAGGCCTTGACACAGCAGTCATATTCAACAAATTAGAGTATGCATTACAATGAATCAAATTTGTCAATAAAAGTACTTTTAGGAAATTTACAAGCAAGTGTTGGACATACTTTCCATTAAGGCTACATTTCTATATTACAATGTTTTTTTTAATTGGCCTGATGTAATCTTAAAATTTTAAATGTCATGTTTTCATTACATGTAAGCAGAAAATGATCATAATTGACAAAAATAAAGGCCTTCAAATATCCATCTGTGTGTAGTCAATGTACATAGTGTGTGATAAAGTTCCTGAAATAAATGGACTTGCCAATAAAAATCTGACTTATTGAACGGGTCTGTGTATTGACATTTAATTACATACAGGTGGATTTACTAGTTAACTGACTTCAGTTGGGATTTTTCCAGAACTGTATCAGCTTCTCCTGATGTGTCATGTACAAAAAACTTGCAGAAATTCTGATGTACTTTATTCAATAAGGCAAAGTTGGATTTGTAATTTGGCTGCTCATGTCATCTGGCGCATTGACATTTGGACCGTACTGTATGTTCGCTCAGCCCTGTTGAGAGATGCATGTTGTGTGATTTCAGGTGGACAGAAACAGCTTAAGAATCTGACTTGACAAAAGGAGCGGAGACATGCGGAAGAGCTATTAAACAAATGCTGTATTAAAACCATCATCTGTAACACCTGGAGTTCACCCTGGAGCCCATTCCTGTAAATACGCTCAGTATCTGTCAATGATTGCATGAATGTGGAGGAAGGACAGTCTATATGTCAAGCGTTGTCTGTAGTTACCGTGACAGTGTGTAAGTATTTGCAACATCTGGCCAGGGCTCAGCAAGCTGAAGGATGACCTGCGCCTACACACTCTCTCCAAGAAACCCTCGCAGGGATGAAAAGGGTGCGCTCACTGAGACTCCAAAAACCCACTCGCACGTTTATTCACTGCAGTTGTATTTGGGCAGGATGTCAAACACACCCTAAGGTCAATGGGCTTTGCTAAAATCTGCTCATATGGATATCATATCAGCCTAAAAATAGCAAGTCAAAGTATATGGAAGGCGTATTTGACACATGCAAACATCCACATTTGGCGCACAGGAACTAGTAGCCTGTGGATCAACGTGAAAAGCACATCCCGGATTTCCTGTGACCAAAGATGCTCAGTGTTATTTAGACAACTTGATATACACAAACTTCCAGACAGTCAGTTAGAAGAGTCATTCTAATCCCTGTTGGGTTGGCCTTTGGTTCTGGAACTTTGTGTATCAATCTTTGATCCCATTTAACTTGGAATTGAAAGGTTCTGTGGGCAAGTCGATGCTTTTGGCTCTTTGAAATGTGGGTTTGTAGGGCACATGGCCTTCAAATATTCCGTGTTATTTATTTTAACTCTCTGTAGTGTTTATGATGCGATGTACCAGAGTATGGTTTATATGCATCTGCTGCACAGCTTTTCAGCTTTTTCCTTAAAAAAGGATGAAGTGTGAAGTTGGTGCAGTGTGTTGGCAGGAATGTACAGAAGGTAAAAATGTGTGAGACCCTCACCTGGTCCGTTGAGGAAATCTTTGATCTGAAAGCAGAGCAGAGGAGGAGGCACACCTGTTTTACTGTCAACCTCTGCAGACACCGTCTGCACCCAGCAGACGTTGTAGTCCAGGGTCTCTGGGAGAGTTTTTCCTGGATCTGGACAACAAAAGACAGACCAAAAAAAACCTTTTGGATATGGAAAAAAAATCTTTTTTGAGGTGGAGATCATGTTCAGCTTGATTAGAACTTGCAAGGAAGTGGCAGGTCAGATTCTTAAAGAGGCATTTGTTTTTTCCAATCATTATATTTAAATCATTCAAGGTAAAATTTACAACATTCTCCAATATGAATGCTTTTTCTGAGTTGAGACAGATTCAGTGTTACCTTCTTAAATAGCAGAAAGACCTCAACTTAATTTAACTAAATTGCTTTGTTTTGAGCTTCCAGTCTGTCTGACAAAGAACATGCTGCATTTAGAAATGCTCCCAATCTTTTGGAAATGTCACATTGTTGCATTTCCATTCACCTTAAAGTCGCACAAATTGGAAAATAATTTCTCTGTATGGAAACACCAATTTTGAAGAAATATGTTTTTTGATAAAATTTTTTTGTATTTGGAGGAGGAATTATTTTGGGCTCTACCAAAGTTAGTGTATTTCGCAAAACTGCAATGGAAAGACTTTTTTCGCATCAACAACCCGATGTTACTACTGACGGAAAACATGAAGAAGACGACAGGAAATGGTAGGAAGATGATGGCGCGGCATAATTTTTAATGACTTGTTGAGGGAACAAATGTGCAAATTTTCATTGCAATTTATTTTTTTTTGACACTAGCAAAATATCTACAAAGTTTTGCATACATTTGTAATGGAAATACAGCTAGATAAACATTTACTTTTTCTAGGGAATACACAAAGACACTATAATTAATGCTAACTACACAAATACCTAATACAAGGGACTGCAACCAGTTTAAGTAGTAAATTCTGCAAATTCTTTGTTCTGAAATACTTTTTTATCTAACATGAAATAATTATGTTTTCCAATATGACAGATCTTTGAAAAAAATCTGAATATGTAGGTCAAAGCTTTACAAAGCAAAGTTCTAATTGGTGCATTTTGACATGATTGTGAGAAAACTCTCTCACCTTGGCACTTGTAGTCAGAAGGTACTCCTCTCAACGCCACGTCAAAAACAGACAGCTCCATCTTTTGCTTTCGATGGTGGCAGCTAAGCAGAACAGAAGGCTGCATAAGCTGCACGTACAACAGGGGTTCCAACACCTGATCCCCTGTCCCTCGTCTCCCTGGCTGCCTCACTATGGTAACACCCAGGGCTTGGCGAGCCGAGGAACGGGTTGGAGTGGGTAGACCGTCAAGTGAGAGCAAGCTTCCTTTTATGAGTGGAGAAGGTGGCTGAGAGGTGTTGCTGTTCAGGATGTCATCTGCAGTCAGCCCAGCCAGTGAACCCTGGGCAGCTGGGGTTTGATCAGGGGTTGGTGAAGGCGAGACCGGTGGGGAGTCCGATATGATCTCAGGATGATTAAGGATGCTCTTTCCCACCTAAACATCACAGAGAATGATTAAATACTGGTACTCTGTGCTTATGACAGTTTACAAGCTAATTAATCTTCTTTTCTCGTTACCTTATCCTCAGGTTCCTTCTTCTCTGGTGTGCTTGGTGTATCAACCAATGTAGTGAGAGCCTTTGGGGTACTCGAACAAGCGTAGGTCATAACGGATAGCTTACTGGCAGTGAGAAAGATGTCAAAAGGGATGAAAGTGAGGTTCTTAGTGATGGTGGACTTGCGAGAAGGCCTCGCAATGCAGTGATGGCTGGTCCCACTTTGCTGCTCTATTTGGACGATGCGAATGCGGGTACTGTCACTGCCAAAGCCACTGTCCTGTCCCGTCCCACTGTGGCGTGATGAAGAGTCCCCACTGCCTAAAGGATCTGGATGGACTCCCTTTTGCTCTTGTCTCCTTACCTGTACAAAGAAAGGCAATATTAGGATGCGCGGGGGGGGGTGTTTGTGGACTCTGACGTCTCAGAAGGTAATGAAGAGGTAGCCATCTTTGAAGACGTAGACTGACTTTTAGCTTTAGAAAATAAGTGGTGTTAGTGACTCACCATCTGCAGTTAGTGTACAAGTAAAGAAATCTTTGTGGCATAAGTGAGCATAAGGATCCCAGATATGAAGGTGTGTTCCTTAAGCTTATCATCCTGCAGTATCTACATTTGACTCTAATTTTCTGAAGTGGGAAAGAAAGTAGACAATCATAGTAGATCTAGACAATCATACAAACTACCACATAAGCCTTTATCACGCCTGGACTGTCCACAATAACTCCAAACTTTTTAAAGATACAGTTGAGGTATTTCTTGCATTTGTATAAACAAAAAAAGGGGTTTTCTTAGTTCTTAGCAGAAATAGTTGTAAAATCTCATCTGGCTCTGTTCTACTGCAACCGATAGTTGCTCAGCATTTCATCTCATGAATTGAATGCATCACCGCACACTTCATAGCAGATATGAGTTTCCACGGTAATCCGTCTTGCTGTGTAAGCCAGGTACTCCTTTCCTTTCAGTCAATGTCAGTTTGTCTAGACTCACACCTCTTGTGACCCTTGTTTGGATAAAATGTGTAAAAGCTGATGGAAACATTGAGAATTTCTACATTTGTTTCTTATGTGGGTTCATGAAGACAAATACCAAATACCCACAGTCAAAGAAACCAAAGAAGAAGTGCAGGGTACAGCCACAGACGTATTCAAGGCATGCCCTGGGACTTTTTCTGTGGTCAAAAATCATTTTGTACTTTTTGTAATACTCAAAATGTCTTCAAAAAAATGGGACACACTGCCATTATATTAAATTGTTTTGTGAAGTGACTGTGGTATTGCCTTTGAAGCAGTTCAGATTTTATGCTTGACTCTAGTTAACTGTTGTCAAGAGGGTTCCTGCCATTGTGGCAATAAAAAGCTTTCAGTGACAGATGATATAAATCAAAAGCGTGGGGCTTTCTGGGTTTTGGGCGACAAAGAAAATGCTACCAAGGAATGTCATCTTAAAACTATGAAGATCTCTCAAGTTGAAATGATGAAACAGGAAGGAGAAAAAAAAAGACTGAACTCAGTGCAGATTTCCAAATTAACTGAAATGTGTAAAATAGATCTTAAGGAAACAAAAAAAAAAAGGTTTTTAAAATTGAAACCTGTAATAAATTGTAGACACCATGACAAAAGAATACACAAAAATGATGATTTTTAGAACCAGTGAATCATTTAAACTTCCCCTCTGCAGCTGCATTGTTGTAAGGAAAAATACAAAATAAATAACTTGGGCCTATTAATCATTATTTTCAACATTGACACAACCTTTGTGAGGCCAATCCCCATGTTCCCTTAATCACGATAATGGATCCCACGTCACTTTCAATTAACTACTGCTGTCTTTGAAGCGCGATTTTGATAAATTGCAAATTACAGAACGCAGACCAAAGGTGTGTCCCGTTCTATTCCACCCTCATCTACTCCTCCGTCCTGCATATGGTTACTATTACAGCATATATTCTCAGCTGGCCCTTCTTTTCCTGCATATCACTCCCTCCCTCACTCCCTCCCACTCAATGAGAATTTTAAATGTATATTATTGCTGTGGCGGAGATAGTGTTTCAAGACCTCCAGGCAAATATTAAACCAACTGGCAGCACATTAGACAGAATACTTGACTTATTAGATATTTCCTATTCAAAACAGTGTCATCAAAGGCTAAGAACAAGAGCAATATAAAACGCAGCAGCATGCCTGCCTGGATGTCTGCTCTGCTCAACCACGCTCATGTGTCGGACTTACATAGGACTGGCCACGCCAGATCCATCTCCTTTCGCTTGCCATAATCAGGACAGGATGTGTGCACTTCTTTTCTGCACAAATGTAAGATTTTCCAAGCTACGGGGAGGGGGAAAGGCAGGCAGAAAAAGGCCCGGACCTTTCGCCATGTGTGCTTTGTTAGGTGAGTGAAACATTGTATTGAGGTAAGGAAGGAGTTGAGAAGACATTCGGCGAAGGCAAAACATCCACTCTAAGAAAACGTCTCGAAAGGACAAACAAGCCGCACAGCATCGGGGAAAAAAGAGCAAAAGTCAGCTGAAAAGGCAAGATGGTCTGGAAGTTTCTGTGTCGTTTTCCCAAGCTCAAGCTGCTCACATGCATTTACAATTAGAACAAATACCCCATCTTTTTTTATAACCACCACCACCACCAAGAAATTGCCCCCTAAGCAAATTCTTGGTCTAAATTTAGCTTGAAAGTAGAAAGAAGGCTTCAGGGGAACACAAACAGGAGCACAGAGACAATGAGAAAATATGCCACAGCACGCCGTGTTCAGCTAGTATAAGTACACACAAGCAAGTAGTCCAATCACATACCTTCATAGGATTTATTCTAAACGTGGCCGAACACTTAGCAGCACATACCTTGCTTTTTATGTTAGTCGGTCTTTCAAAAAGAAAAGGTACTGTAAAGCTCTATAACATTAACCCTACGCCAATTTATTCATTTAAAGAAGGCAATAAATTTAGAATGCAAACATTGGCCGAATCCATGGGCCGGATCCCAGCTGAACTATTACTTATACTGTTGTATAATAGCTGTACTGAAACACTATTTCCAGAACCCAATGTAATCTTTCTCTGGACCTAGTTGATCATTGTTATGACCCCTCCTGACCCAAACATACTGACACACACACACACACACATACAAAAAAAAAAAAAAACCTAAGCCAATCATGAGATCATTCCCTCAGAGTCTCTAGGCAGGACTTTCTGGAAAATGGAGGATAATCCCCAAAGTGTGAAACCACGAGTCTCCCGAGTGCCAATCACATCAGAGTGCATCTGTATGACTTCTGACCCCATTTCTGTCAGTGTAACTGAGAACAGCTTGACTGGAAGATGGCTAATACTCGGAAGCAAATGTCACATCATCCAAATGCCAGCCGTTTACAGTGTTGGCAGGCCAGTCAAATATGACAACATGACTTTTACGTTTGAAAAACCACATATGTGATTGATTGTTTCCAGAAGAATATTAAAAAAAAGGGTTGCAATTTGGGTTCAAAGATCAGGGAACATGGAAACTTGGATGTTTTAGCACAGTAAGGAAGCCGTGATGGTCACAAGAAAATAACAAAATGAATACACTCAACTGAGAAACTAGACTATAACTCTCGCCCTAATAGTAGCTTCAACAGCCAGATAGTCTCACTGCGGTCTGAAACAAGTCACAGATACACACAGAAATGAACTTATGACAAAGGAAAAGGTTGATGGAATATTATTTAGAGGTGACAACAGGACTAATTTTGGTAGCGAATAGAGAACATAGCATTAAATGGCAGATATGGATGTATTCCAGTAGGTTTAAAGAAACCTTTTCACACTTAACATATGAGAATGCTGACACTGTGATTGAATGAGATTTTCAGAGTGGTCAAAGAATCTGAAAGATAATGCTGCTGTAATGTAATGTGCCATTACAGCAGCCAATATCAATATTAGATATTAATATTGCTGTTATGAGTGCTAACCAATATTGACTGATATTGTAAATATTTCACTACCCCTTTTAAATCTTGAAATAAATGTCCTTACAGCTGACTTCATAATTGCTTCTCTGCTTCAGTTAAGCTCCCCACAATCCTGCGATGCATCACCATCACTGATACATTTCAACAAGATGGAAAAAAATCAGTTGTTAATATCAGCCAAATTTTATTTATCAGACTGATATATATTAAATATTGACGATGTTAGAGTAGAAATGGAGGATACACCAAAGCTTCTGGAAGCTATTATAATCCCCCCCCCATGTTTTCTATGATGGCCTCCATTTTATTTGGGATGCTAATAGAGACAGCCAGACGGATTAATGCTCATTTTGCTCCTGTATCATTTTAAGCTTTGTAGTTTTTGTCATGTAGTACCAAACTTTTTCGGATTTTAAAAAGAAATGGGACTATATGAGGGCGCAGTAATCAATAATGACAAATGATAATTCTGTAAATTTTAGTTATTAAAGTGAACTGGTGTCAGCAGGCCACAGTTTTAAAAACTGAACTAGTTCTCATGAATGTCTTGTGGACCAGTAGTTAAGAATGTTCCCATGTAACTCCAGTAGAATTGCCATTGAAAATTGTAGGAAGTCATTACTAAATCTTTTTGACATACCATTCAGTCAAGCTACTTACTTGCAGGATGCTGAGATGGAAAATTAACATCTGTCTCTTGAATACATCAAAGTTTACAGGTTAGGCCCCTGCTGTGCTAACCACTTTTGTTTAGCAGAGCTATAAAGTTGAAAGCAGCCCCCTGTGCTTTTGTATTCAAACAAGAAAGCCACAAAGCAGCAATATCTCATTTAAAAAGAAAATTAATAACAATACTCAACCAAACTCCACAAAGATTTCTCTCGTTTTCTTGTGGAAAACAGAAGGGGGAAGACATTTATAATATGAAGTCACTGCTTCATGTGCCATTACAGCAGACAAAAAGCATACAAGCCATCAAAGGCAGGCAGCTCATACACTGAACTTTGTTTCAGCTACAAAGGCAACCTGCTATGCACTTCAACTGAACCACAACAAAGATGCAATGGAAGGTCACAACCCTGAAGCCTGAAAATGAATACAGAGAGCTTCACTGTGACAGTCAGCAGTACTTTAACCAGTGTACTCTAGAGTTCAGCGCCAAGTGGGGTCATTTTAACAAGCCCGCTCTGACATTGATCGGTGGGTTTACTCTGCATGAGGAAAAGACCATGTTTCTGATACTATTTGTTCCATCACCGGGATCTATTTGTCAATTTGCTTAATTATCAAAGAATCAGAAGATTCAAATGAAAACAAATTCATATTTTGTCCGCTTTGAAGGAGCATTACTTTTCTCTCTGATCACATGCACCAAAGTCGCTTGTCAACATTCCTAAAGCACGAGGTAAGTTCGGAAAAGTGCAGTGATGGCCGGTTAAAAGAAAGGAACTTGACAGAAGCTCATGGAAGCCTTTGTGCATAAACAAAGCAAAAGATGAACAGACTAGAAAACATCAATACTGTGATGATGTTGTGCAGCGTTCAGTTGCTTTATGGCTTTTAAATATTCTGGCTTACAAACAAAGATACAGAATGATAAAAGCTGAAGAATAGAAAAAAAACAATGTGAAAAGAGAGAGTTAATGTAGTCCATGTGGGAAACTACAGTATGCTGCTCAACAAAGGCCTGGCTCTGGGAAATGTGGCAGCAAAAGCCTCTGTTTTATAATTGATTGAAGTTCAGCTCCCTGCCCCCATCTCCCATGCCTATGCACAAAATTAGTTTACTTACAAATATTTTTTCACAAATAGAATGCAGATTGTCTCTGCTTAGCAGAATGAAGCTGTTTGCAGAATGCTGACGCTCAGCAGGCTGCAGTGGTGCGCTCAAATATTTGAGTTTAAGACCAAGGCCTTCCTAGCGACCGACTCTAGGCCCTCAGAGACGCTCGCCAAACCCACTGCGCCCCACTCCTTATCTTTGGCAATCGAGAATGATTTAAAAGGTTTGACAGCCACCTCCCTTACAGCTAAATGGGAGACTTATTGCCTCAGTCATCCTCGACAGAACCACCAATATAAACCAAAACCCTAAACTAGAGTCCCCAATCACATCCAATAGTTAAGGTTAGGGTGAGTCTGAGGACATGAAGGAACTGCAGCACATCAATAACGCTGACTGTCAAAGCAACTTGCAGCGCAGCAGTATTGAGAGAGTGTTTAAAAATCCCAGAAGACCGGTCCTAGATTAACACCATGACTGTGTTACTGAAAACAAATAATACGGGGAAATGCAGTGAGAAGTGCTTACAAATGACTGAGTAAGTTGGCTCCTTCAGCCTAATAAACTCTCCCATCGTTAATAACAACCAAGACACAAGATAAACAACAAAAAAAAGGGAGAGAAAACCTCAACTTTGAAAGCTTGATGGAGAAATTGGCAGAATGACGGTGTGATAAATGGATTATTAGACTTTACATGTAATAGGAAAACACATTTAACTCAAATTAAATCCCTAAACATCTCCAGCCAGCTCAGCAAACGTTTTCTATGCCTAAATAATTACATTACGGTGATGGCCAGGTATAACAGAAACAGGAGATGCGTCAGCAAATGAAAGAACACCTCTTTAGTCCTCTATTTTGCAGAAAACGTAGCAGAGAAAAATTGCCTCCTATTAATTCTTAATCAACCTAACTTCCAACCAAAAAATATTTTATCTGGTATTATTTCTATCTTTATCCAAGGCCCAAGGAATTCCTCAGCTCTTGAAATGCTGTTTATAATCGAGACATGCTACTAAACTTCTAAAACTCTTGTTTTGGAAGTTGCCCATTTACTGACAACGCAAGTTTGATATCACTTTTAAAAATTGTTTGCAAGATAGTTACTTGTTGGTGGAGCCCAACAAGGGCTTAAATGGCCTTGGAAAACCTGATAAAGAATGATTTTTCAAATTTGACTGCAATAATTCAAACTGATTCAGAGATACAGTACATTAGCTACCATCAGCTTCAAAAGTCTAATTAAGTAGAGTAATGACGCTGAACTAGATCATAAGGTAGTTAGCTCAGAAAGGATTTTATGAACTTTTTTTAGAGTCAGATTAAGACTTTAACTATCAAATACTTTGACTGTTCAGTGCCATTTTGGAAATAGTCTCAGATAAATGAATGTAGACAAAAAAGTTTAATCAAACTATTATAAGCTAAACTCCTCCACATTAAATGTGCCGATATCTGGTGTCTCTAAAGTTTAATACAATGGACCTCTAGTATTCGTACTTGTACCTGCTTAAATTAATATTTTAAACACCAAATAAACTTTAACATGAATTAACGTACACATTAGAAACAGTCATTGCTACCACAGAAGATAACAGTCTTCCTTACCTCTGCTCTTGGTGGTACGGCCAATCAATGCCAAATGAAAGGCGCTCGTGGATTGGCTGCTTTGCAAACATGAGCTAGTAATGTGTCAAGTAGGTGTTAGGTATTTCAGCTTCCCAAGCTGCATTGTCTTTTATTTTAGTTATGCTGTATGCAAAAATCAGTGAATACTGAATCATGGATAGGCAGGGGTCCACTGTGCACCATATTCAGGATGCCAAATCTAATTCAGGACATAATCTTCATTGAAGTAATTCTTACAATGTGTGTGATACCCAATTAACCCAGTAGCCAGAGACTTTTGATTGTACTCAACTTATAAAGTTATCCCTTACTTAGCCACGTAGCAAAGAAATGAACGGAAATGGCTGCGGCCAAGCCCATGTGATCCTGTGTCATCCATAATGGTGATATATCGCGTTTGTTTGTGTGACCAAATATTTATGAGCTATAAGCCAAAAAGTGTTGGACCTGGGTAATTACCGTAGATGCAGTATGGCATTTATTGATGGAAGAAAAACAAACAGAATGAAAACAATTCGGCTCCACACTCCACTGGATCCATGGAAAATTGGAGCCCCTAATAACGGCAACCCCAGGTGAGATGAGATTGTTTAAATCAGCACAGGCTGGGAAGTGTAATAAGTTCTGGGTGGTCTGTTAAATCCACTGCACAAATGTAGGCTTTGACATGACATGCTGCAGGAATACGTATATATATACTGTATATATATATATATATATATGGAGAGATTAGAAAGCACCTTAAAGTACAACAAAAAGAGTGTGAACAGAGGAAAGATCTGAGAAACTGGAAGGCAAAAACGATTCTGGCACAATGTCACAAGAAAGCTGAAATTAGAAGGATTGGGAGAACTGAAGTAATCTTCCTTTAATTTCTCCCTGGATGTGTTCCCAGCACACAGTGAAACAAAGTCTGATGTACATGTTAGGTTGCAGCAGAGAATGTTAAAAGAACCCGTATCCTTATCCAAGTTAGCGAGGAGAGTTTTGACAATATGAAGACATCGGCCAAAAGTGCACAATGGTGGAGTATAATCAGAGCAAAACAACCTACAGACAGCAGAACACCTCAGCTAGAAAACTGATTTCTGCCTTGTCAGGATGCTCAGTTATTTTAGATTTAGAAATAAAGTTTTAGGAGGAAATGCAGAGGAATTCAGAAGCAAAGATTAGGAAAGATAAATGATGCTGGTGTAAAATCGAAGTCAAACCAAACATAGCTAATATTGTCAGGAGAGGAAACGCAGATAGGAGTGGAGCGTGAGTCATTTTTTGCTTTCGCCCCCACACACTATGCTAGACAACTGCAAGCAAGCGAGGAAAAACAATGACTAAGATCTCTTGTACTGATTGTTTCCTTACACATATGAATTTATTTATAAGTTATTTTATTGGTATTAGTGTTTTTTGGTTTTCTCTACAGCACTTTGTGATGGTTTTGTCTGTGAAAGGTGCTTAACAAATAAAATTCACTTAGCTACACATTGATAATACCAGATTACATCTGCCTTTACTTTTAGAACTTCTGGCAAAGATTCAACAAGGCCTCAAAACATTCCTGAGATATTTTGGTCCACATTGACATAATAGCATCTCACAGTTTGCTGCAAATCTGTCCATCTCCTGTCAGATGAAGATGGTGACAGTGGGAGTCATTGGAATGCTGTCAACAGATTGTCATATTCAACAGACCAGATTTGACATACTGCATCAGAAGATGGGTACACTGTGTTCATAAATGGATGAGCATGGCCAGAAAGAAGATTCAGGTAAGCTGTGACATTTAAAGTGTCAAGAAAATACTCCCCACTCTATTACCTCTCCACCACCACAAGACAGAAAACTGACCCATAATTTCATGTTTCTTACACCAAATTCTAGCTCTGCCATCTGAAGGTTTATGCTGAAGTCAAGACTTATCAAAGCAGAGAATGTTTTTCTAATTGGTTACTCCTTAAATTGGGTGAACATGTGCAAAATTGTAGTTGGTACTAAGTTTACTAATCTGTACTAAGTGTGTAACCAACAGAAGGTGTATAAGATGTGTGAGAGGTGTTCTGTATATCTCCATTATGGACACAATGTCGTTTTCATTAACAATCACAGTAATAAAATTATTTTTAAGTCCCTTTTTTTTAATGACATTGATGAGAAAAACATGAGTCTTTGATGACTAAAGCATGACTAGACTTCTGTGAGTTTTTGTTGAGACGAAACCAGACGAAAATGCTATTGGTTGGTCTGTCGGACGTTTCTGCTTTTTGTGTTTCTAACCTGTCAGTCAAAAGTTAGAAGGTGTCAGGAATTCTCCAATTTAATTTGTAAAGAATAATACTTTCTTTCACTAAAACTGAGTAGAAGTTGATTCAAACTTTTTGTTAACATGAATTGGACTAAAACTATTACATTTAGAAATAACTAAAAACTGAGAAGCATTTTTGCCCAAAAGACCAAGACTAAAACGGCTTCCACAGGAATGGATTGTACTTTGTAAATCTGAGATGGTTAAGCGTGAAAATACCAGCCGATCAACAGTATCTGAAATAATCAGAGCAGTTTGTCTGGCATCAACAAACAGGCCACGTTCAAAGTCACTTGATTACCCTTTCTTACCAATCTGATCTCTTTTTTAACTTTAGCAAGTCTCCATAATGCCTAGATACCTAAATGCACCAAGTAACTGTCATGTGTTTGTCTTTATCCATTATCCATTTGTGCAAATAACAACCTGGTTAAAAACCATTAAATATACTAAGTCTACTAAGTATATTTATAAATGAAGTAGGCGGTGAGTGCAAATGTTAAACGGTGTTTAATTCATTGAAGATGTTAATAAAAAACCAAGAAACATTAATGAGATGAAACTTTCTTCAACACGTCCTATTCAAAACAAGGTTAAACTAAATAATCACGGATGGAAAATAAATGTATCCGGTGAAAACAAAACATAGCAGAACCTTGGAACGCAAATAATGAAAAATGTCTTAAAATCATGCAAAATTGTGGTTACGTCTACTGGACAAATGAAGTAGAAGGGAAACAGCATTTATACCAAATTCTCTGAGTCACCCAATAGTCTGCATCAGCTGTTAGTTTAGTTGGAAACCTGCTTACACAGGTGTAGAGAAAAAAGGCTTCCTCTTTGAATCCCTCTTGAAATTCCTTACAGATTCTTGGGTACTTTTCACAGAACAAGTCTCAGATGTACGTTTACAAATAAGTCTACTAGCTGGCCTGCCATGTCCTGGTTTTACTACTCCCCTGGGTCTGCGACCCTATTTCCCTTGCAGGCAAAGAGCGAGGGCACTACTGACTCCTGCTTACCTGACTGGTCACTTGATCCCAGGGTTCACGTTTGGGGGCCTCCTGCCTCTCCTCAAAGGCACCGTTTGTTTCTCCGCTTGGAATTCCAGCCTGCACGATTTTTATCTGGAGTTTTCACGCCAATTTCGCCAAAACTGATTGAAAAGGCAGCAAATTCAGCTGCTACTGATCTCAAATAGATCAGGTTTCCAAGGAGTCAATTTAGGAATGTGTTATGCTTATGTTTAGAAAAGAAAGCTGGTTAGGATGCTAGGGCTGAACAGAGAAGGCGACTTGTTATGACTGGCTGTCAATTAACAGTTGAGTCACACAAGACGGGCAGTAAGACAGAAAAAAAAAGATACGGCTTCAAAACAAAAACAGGCTGTTGAAGGGACATTGGCTGTGAGAATATGTGTTGAAGATAATCCAATGATAATGACAGTTACTTTACCGATGTGAATCAGCCAAAGGGAAAAGGAATTAGCTGCGTGAAGAGCTCTATTTGTTAGCATTTGTTAGAATGGGGGGCTGGAGGGTGGTCCAGGCCCCAGAGAGGGTTAACAACCAACTTAAGTGGTTAAGAATTGATTTGCTCTGCCAGGAACACCAACTCCCATGTTAACAGACAAATATAATAAACTCAGTCAGAAATTCAAGCAAAAATCTAATAGGTTCTTACTCAGACTGTATCTAAATCATCCTTTTTTGTCTCTATGATCCTTTATAGTTTCAAACTTATCTGTTTTTACTGGCAATTACATCAGGTAAGAGTTCCTTTGACATCTCACTTTTTCTTATTGGAGGTCAAAAGAGGAACTTCAATGACCAGACAATATGAAACACTCATCACAAAGAGGAACGGTCTTCAAAACACTTTATATTAAACATAAGACAGACGAGGATAAAGCCCGAGGTTGCTTCCTGAGCCACGGTTGTCAACAACACAGTGGCTTTGATGAGCAGAGCACGCCTACTTGGAGTAGGAATAAGAAGAGGGCAGGACACGTCACCAGGAGTCAGGAATCCAGCTTCACATGTGGAACTTTTAGTTGCACTTGAACTAGTTAGAGAGGAAAAGAAAGGTTTGAATTTATTCTTAATTAATTTGAGACCAACTCTTGATATTGGGCTTAGTTACTTGTGCAGATCAGGGATTTTTCAATGCGTGAGGCTCTTATTATATCTAAAGCAGATTCAGGTTTAGATATGTTGAATATGTTGAAACATGAATATGTTGAATCATGTTTCATTCTTACATGTAAACATGTAAGAATGGAACATCAAGTATACCAATAGGAAAAAGTTTACAGATATAATAGTAATAATGCAGTTGGGAGGGCATGGTGGTCAATTTTGTCTCTAAGGGTCTAAATTTTGAAAACCTCTGGTGTAGATCAATCCACCTGTAAGCTTTATAACTACCCTTATTTAAGTCTAATAGTAGATGCTGAGCTACAATCTGATATCTCAGATTGTTAGAAATTAATGTAATTCTTTATTTCATTGACAAAAGATGCTAATTCTGCTAAACTAAATCTAATGCAGCTGGAATTTAAAATCAGAGCTTTCCTGCACGGACAGATGATGTATGGATGAGATGCTTTGTGGTCTTCAAAAGTTTATCATAACTGAGCATTTGATGTCTATGATCAAAACTTCCTAATCTTAAATTCCAACAGAAGCTTATCATAGCTCATTGTCACCTGTTTTATAAAAACCGCACTAGTTAAACTTTGTGAGACAATCCAGTCAATCTCCTTTGGGTTGGAACTAAAAACTACATATACCAGTACCCTATATATAGAACAAATTCTGTAGAGAGGAACCCTCCATGGTATCAGCCAGCTTATTATGTAACCAGCCAGCCCGGGATGGGCCAGAACTATTTTACGTGTGGTTTTTGACAGTGCCATGAACGACAGGGAAAGAAGACGGAAGAAAAGAAAAGAAAAACAACACATGCTGAGACTGAGCTCTAATACAGGTACTATATCTGACGCTTTACGTGTCTGTACTAAAATCTCTAAGTGTTAGGTTCTGTCAAGGTTGAATAGCCTCTCCTAAACATCTGTAGCACTCTGGAATATCTGTGTGTGCACTGGCAACCATGTGAATGTGTGTCCATGAGTGTTGGAGAAAGTCAAGAGCCCTGCTTCCCATGCGTGTAATCATCCCAGGATGAGGTGGAGCGGGACTTCCCCCTGCACCAGAGGGTATTTTCCTCTCACACAGTGCTACACGCACATGGCTGACCCAGGCTGCATCTGTGTGTGTTTGTGTATCTGTGTCAGAAAGAGAGGAAGCCAGACACACTAACATGGAAATCAAAGATACGCTTATAAAACAAAACTACCCTGAATCCCGATTGCTTTGGTCCTGAAAGTATATTATTAAAACAACGGCATGGCAACAGCATAGGAATACAGAGAGCTTGTATAATAACAGACGACATTGCAATAATAAAAAATGGAGAAAGGAGTATCACTGTTTTAGTGTAATAAGTAAAATCTGAGAAGAATACTACTAAAGTTTAGTAAAAGTAAAATATAGTAAAGATATAATTGATCAGCTGTATAACTACATGTGATAGGAAGTTTTCTCCTACTTGACATTTTGTCCAAAATCATTTTTGAATCAAGATGACAATTATCTTCAAAAAAGCAAGTTTTTACTAGTTACTGAAGGTTAGTAACTCTGCTGACATCTAGTTTTAAAGAGGTAGTATTATATGCCATGCTATGAAATGACACTAACTTTATCTTCAGTTGTTATAAAAATGCCATATAAAACATAACTTAAAAGAAATTTGACTTCACAATTCAACGCATTGAAATTGGAGCTCAGTCTCTTTAAGAAGCTTCTGCTCTCTCCAACACTCCGCCTTCAACATATCACAACAATGCATCTCCAATTTGCCGTTTACTGTTTTTGCTCTTTCAAGCCTGCGTCTGGTGTGAGAACTAGTTTTTATAAGATCAGCAGACTTGCAATTTCACCAAGAGTTTGGAAATTGCTGCTGCCACTAGTCTGGAGGAGTTGAGTGGGGGAGGCGTAGGTGAGTGGTGCTCTGTGAGGTGGAAGCTCGACTTGGAGACTGCAGCTCCGAGGAGGAGCTTCGTAAGAGAAAGCCTAAAAGCATCTCAGAATGGCTGCCACGAATCTCAAAAATGCATGAAAAAAATCAAAGCAACATGTTTTGTATGAGGGAATAACATTACAAAATAATATAAAGCTTCACGTTGGTTTTACGTCATCAGCAGCTTGGCTTTGGGGTCCAACTCTGTCTCAAACACATGAGGTTGAACTCTTTGGTGAGTTTCAAATGCTTCTGAATTTGCATTGAAATTTGCCAAATATTACTTTCCAATATCATTTACTGAGTCACTTGATTCTTGTACCTTTTGTGATGTCATGGACCAAATAGGCACAAAGCAGAATTAGTAGTGTTAATCTTCTGTGATTTTTGCAAAATCTTGCAATGAAAATCCAGACTTTATCACCAAAGTGTGTTTTTACCTTTTGAATTTCGTTGTCCTTGTGACAATGACAATAAAGATTTATCTTATCTTATCTTAACTGAAAACATGCATAAATGCATGTACTCTTTAAACCTTATAATTAATGCTTAATCAAACTCCATCATGTCAATAAGTCTCAGCTCTCAAAATTCACTTTGTATGAATGAAGTGTCCATATGTAATGGAGATTAACATGACTTAATAAAGTTTAGCTGACATGAGAGGAAAACATGCACACACACACACACACACACCCACAGGTCAGCTGGTTGGTCCTACAGACGTATTACTTTTGTGCCTTCCAAATAAAGGTGGCAGACACTCACCATGCGGGGAATGTGGAGCGCATGTGTACGTGTGTTTGGCTGTGTGAACATGTGTCTGTTTGATGGTATGCCTTTCTGTGTTGCCGGGTGACACGGCTGATGACATAGCAGCCAGATTAGTCCTGGAAACCGCATCTATTCATAGCTCCTTGGCTGTGGGACCTCCTGCTGCTGAAAGCGGCCTGATCCCAACCCAACTTCACTTCACTTCATCATCATTACCGTCAACCGGGAAACGCTGAGATGAAGTCAGACTGTGACGAACCGCAGCTAACGCCATGATAAACATTCTAATAATCCGGCGATTTAAAGAGCAACACATCTGCTTATGGACCGCTAAGAAATCGCGTTACACTTGCTCTGCATCCCGGTCCGGATCTGAACTAAAACTGGAACGCCAACTGTGGAAAAACGGCTTCAGAGCACACGGAGGGAGAATGAAAATAAAAGACAATTAACCGAGTGTGTGTATGAACAGATTTATGGCACAGCACAGTGTTTAGAGATGACTGAAAACCCTACACAATGCTCGCACACATTCCCCACGCGCCTGGCTTGCCTCCCGCTGCCAAGGAACCCGAAAGCCCCAACAAAACAAATTCATTAACCCTGACAATAAAACACAGCTGTAAGGGGTAATGGGAACTGTTTGAAATCAGAGAATGGGATTCAAGACAAACTGCACATGGGGGAGGGGAGGATCAGGAAGAATGGAGCCAAGTTTTATTTTGATTTGAATTGGGGACAGTAATGCAAGAAATGTTTTTAGAATCCCAACAGCAAAAACAATTCAATCACACCAGATGTCTTCTGACTTGATCCTTAGAGCAGGTTGTACAAAGAAGGCTGTCCAACTGTATACATATCATAAATCAAGTTAAAACTAAAGTGAAAGGGCATGTTATCAATGCATATTTTACCCCTTTGCTGTCAGCTGACAGGCAGCTTTATACTGATATGTGTTGCATGATGTGCTTTATCTGTGGGAAAGAACAGAGGCTTAAACAGGAGCCAGGATCTGAGGAATCACACAGCACTCTTAGTGAAGGTAACCACTAGAGGGCTCTGTAGCTTGAAAAATGAGCCCCTATACACACACACACCAAACTCAACCAAACAGACTAGATAGAGCTACAAAGAGTGTAACCCTGAGGCAGATAACATTTATTCAGAGTAACTTCTACAGCCCAGCAGCACACAGGCTGACAGCTGATCACAAGGCGCTGCAGCTACAGGCACATGGATGTTACATGATCACCTAGCTGAATGTTTTCCAGGCTGACAAAACTAAACACTATGGATTTAAGGTCAGCGTTTTCTACCAACAGCACTAAAGACAAATAAACACAAAGGAGTTGCACAGCAGGAACCAGAGAAACCCTCAAAAATGAGAACTGAGAGGTAAACGGAGGACATCTTACGACTAGATTATTGGTACAATACAATGTTATACTGAGAAAAACAGAGCACTTGCAAATGTTCTATGGACATTTAATGAACAAATAAATGTTTTTTGTGAACTCTTCATACTGGTTAGACAATAACACTCCCAGTAATCAGCAGGACAGCAGACAGAAAACTGCTCAAACAGTCCAAAAACCTCCTGGTGTTCACTAAGCCAGAGGAAAATCTAGATGAGGGTCCTAACTGCAACTATGGACTCCACAAAGATGCCAGACTCAACTTTCAATGCCAAAACAATAAAAAAAAAAAATCAAGCAGATTAACTTATATTGACTCTGTGGAGCAGATTTTAGTGGCAAAAGATGGACAATATTAACTACAACCACAGAATGTTTAAGTAAAACCTAAACTTTATGTCAAATAACTATCATACAAGATAGATCATTGCTAATTCAGTCTTTTTCCAAATAGAAATCTGAAAGGCAAATTTATTACTTTTCCCCCCTATTAATAAACAGAAACACTTTGTTTATGCTCTAGTAGTTATGGATTTTCTGTGCAGTTTCTTCTCTGTTTTTCTTCTATTGTGTTTCGGAAGCCTTCAGAAGAACTGAGTCATCTGAACTAAACAGATTCTTCCAAAAAGTCTCACAATAAGTGAACAGAGAAGCTCCTTTGTGGACTCACTTCATTTAGCCCCCCTCTTTTCTCTCCTCTGTCCCCCTCTGGGAGTCTCTTCCTCACCAATGCTGGTAAATATTTTTATATTGTGTTCCATTAGAAACCTTCATTAAGCGGTCAGACGGGGCAAATGGCGCCTGGGGGCTCCTTGTCCTGTAAACAATAGGAAGGGCCCTGATGGCTGCAGCGGAGCACAGCACAGTAAACTAATGCCACATTAGAGCGCTGCTTTGCTCTGAGTAAGTAAATATTTAAATGTGTTGGATTCACCCAAAAAACAAAAGTCAGTGATGATAGTCAGGAAACGGTGTCAGAGGAGCTTATCCTGACAGATTTCAGAGAAAACTGGTTCACTTGTTCAGCAATCCGGGATCAATCGGACAGTACGCGGTGCGTAAGCAGGAGAATAAAACCCATTGTCTTCAAAAGCAAAGCTGACATTTTTACTGCATGACTAAGGGAAACAGTGTAGATCAGGGGTGTCCAAAGCTCAGCCATGTTCCATTTGCGGTCCCTTGACTGTTTCTGTGTGGCCCGCCGGAACAGGTGGCCTAATTATTACCGACAAATTGAAACGTTCTGCGATGGAAAATATGAAGTACAAAGTGTTTGTCTTTTAACAACCGCTCTTTTCACTTTCTCTTTCATTTCATAGTAAAAAGGAACAGATTTATCAGCCGACTATCTACAGACTGCAGAATCCAAATCGGCTTTTATTTCATTTATTAAACCTCGCTTGATACAGGAAGCGTTTTTAAAGAGACAGAGACCCAAGTCCTGTTACATCGAATTACATAGGCAAAATGTTTTTTTTTGTTTGTTTTTTTCATCTGAGCCCAAAAGAATTTGCAAACTGGATATCTTTGTTTTAATAGAGTGTAAAACTCAAAGTTTTGGATCTACAAAGATTTAAAAATGCCTTTCTTTAAAAAAAAAAAAAAAAAAAACCTTCTTAACTTGTTTAATTAGAATTTATTATTGAACAGTAAAAGAAATATATATTTTTGGAGTTTTAATTTCTCTGGCCCACAATTACTTTGACTTGACAGTTTTGGGCCCACGTTACAAAAATTTGGACACCACAGATTAAAATATTTCAGCAGTAATGTGTAACATATATGGGGTCAGAAGTTACCTCAGAACCTTTCTCTGAAGCATTCGAGCCCACCAGGTTGTCTCTGAGGAGCTGCTGAAGGAGCTGCACCTGGGCAACGCTGAGGTAGAAATCCAGATTGCTGGTCACATTCACCTCCAGAGAGTGGCCACACACCACCACTTCCTGAAGAGAGAGGGGAGGTAGGAGGAAATTAAGAAAAGACGGGGGGGGGGGGCACTCAACACAACATTGGGACTGTTTGTGGTCTCATTTATTGCTCCTCTCAGTGCTCAAGCACTGTGTGCACATGTCCTGCTCTCTGTTCAGTGTGTTGCTCTGTTCCCCTCTTCACCCTCTGTCCTCTCCAGGGTCCCACCCACAGCCAGCAGTGTAAACCTGAGCCAGGAGGCTCCATCTGATAGGATATTACTCACCAACACAGAGGACTGACTGAGCCACACACATGAAGCAGACCTACAGTACCTTCTCAAACTGCTGCTGGACAGAATTGACTAAAACATCTAAATAACTCAGACCTTTTAAAATGTATACATACTGCATGATTGTTTTACTAATAGAGAGCTGAGGATAATAATTACTTAAAGGGCAGTATTGTGTATTTTCCAGGAACGTGGTGGCATTTTATAGCATAATCAAGTAACTACATTACATTCAGTTGTTATAAAATTGTATATATTAAATATGACTTGAAAGAAATTTGACTTTGTAATTTAATGCCTTGAAATTGGGCCTCTGTCTCTTTAAAAACCCCTGCTCTTTCTGAAATCCCACCTTTTGGCAGTCATCAAAACATGGCTCCTCTATCAACCATTTAACAAATTTTTGCCAGCATAGCTCTGAGAAGTAGCTCCTGTAATGAGCTCAGCAGATGTGCAGTTCTATTAGGTGTTTGCTAATTGCTGCTGGCTAGTCTGAAGGATCTAAGTAGGTTATTCGAGGGTGGGGGCTGATCTGCGAGGCAGGAGCTTGGAAACTGCATCTCAGAGGAGGAGCTTTATCCTTGAAGGCGGGGCTAGGTCCACCCAGGCGTTTTGCACAGCTGAATGGTTGCCATGGGAGATAAAAGGATTTTTCAAACACGCATGAAAGAATCAAGGCAACACTCTAGGTATGTTCTTGATGAGGTAATAACTTTATAGCATTATGTAAAGCTAAAAAAAACTCAACTTTACATAATACTGCCCCTTTAATAAACTTAAAGTAGCTTTTATAATATGTTTTAAGCATAAACAAATGCTATACAGTGGGCAGTGGGGAGTAAAATTAATAATAATTTCAACCTAGACATTTTTTCAACACTACGCAGTCCTGCTTCGTTCAAGTTGTTCCTGGCTCTGGGTCTCTGTATCACAGGAGGTTACACAAATTACTTAGTCTCTGTGCGTGCGCATGTGTGTCTCTCAGTAAAAACTATGGATTAGCTGTTACACATTGTCTGGGGGCACGTTAGCGTGGTCGGACAAGGCATCAAAGAGGCAGGAAGTCTCCGAGAGCCGTGCCAGAAAACATCAGCTGTATAAGCAGAAAGGTTTGAACTCTGGAGGTCAAAAACCTCCATTACATGCTGGACTGGTGGAGAGCTTCTAAATGAGTTTGTTACTGTAAGCTAAGAGCAAAACATAAATACTTTTGACATCTCACATAATCAACGTCTATTTTCATATGAACAGCAGATTAGAAGAGTAATGGCTACAATCAACAGGCTGCAGTCAAAAGGTACAAAGAGTTAGCTTGAGTAGAGAGCCGACCCTTACAAACGGATGAATACATTAATACCCCCAAAACTATTAGAATGGAAAAGCTACTGACAATCTGGAGTTAAGATGTTGAACTGGTTAAAGATATATTCCTCTTTTAAAAAATATCATTATACTTTGTGGTAATTACAGTGCCTAACATTCCACTTAAACCTTTTTCCAATGTGCCACATTTTAACTAGCAGTTTATATACAAGATAAGTCAATTTGGAGTCGGATTTATCACAAATTGACTTCTTCCTATTCCTTTTCAAACTGAATATGAAAGTTAGCTGTTTATGTTTGATTACTTCTCCTATTTATTTATTTTTTAGTTATTTTTTTCTTCTGACAATTGTTGTTTTTTTACATCTTTGAAACAAAGATTCAGTTTCATTTCACCATCAGTGTATTTTATTGGGTTATTTTGTGATGGAGCAGCACAAGGTACTGAATGCCTGTGAAGTGGAAGGATCACTAACAGAAACAGATCTGAAGAGTGTGGTGTGTGTATGTAATTAGTCACCTCGGATCAATGCTTAATGGAGCCACGCTCCGTTAAGATTACAGCTACCTGTCATTTTGGGTTAAGTGTGTACAAACTTTGCAGATCTAGAGACTGACATTTATGACTCTTGTTCTTTACATAACAGCTAAAGCTCAGTCAGATTGATGGATAGCATCTGTGCCCATCGCGTTTGAGGTCTCTCCACAGATTTTCATTATGAAATGGTTTTAAAACTTTGACTAAGCCATTTAAATAAATTAACATACATTGATCTAAATCCATCTATTGCATCTCTGACTGTATGTGTGATTGGTGAAGATCTCTGCAGCTCCTCCAGAGTTACTATGGACCTCCTGACTGCCTCTCTGAATAATGTCAGTGTAAATGGACAGGCATTAATATTCTTCTCATGCTTGAGACGTCCTTTAAATTCATACAGTACTGTGAAACTCAGCAGCAAAAACAATTTGAACGCTATGATTTCTCATAAAAATTGCAGAGTATTCGCTCACCTCTGTCTGTCCACCATCCAGAGAGAGATTTTTGCTGAAGATGATGGCAGGAGCAGCAGTGACCCGGACAGAGAAGTCCGTCAAGATTGGCGTCAGTATCGCTCTCCGCTCCTGCTGGCGTCTGATGCTGTACAAACGAGAGAAGACAGTTCAGCTTGAAAATTACTGTTCTCTTTTCCATAAAAACTGAGAGTTTTGTGTTATATCATTTAACAGACAGATTGACCATAAGATTGCACTTATTCAGTGATGGGGGTCCATTATGTTTGCTTTTAAATAACTTAGGATATGTCTATGAGCTGTACAAAACATGTTCTTGACATTTTGTCCACAAAATCATTCTCAGTTAACGAGATTTCAGTTCTGCCTTTTTGAGTTTTGTTCAGGATGAACTGTTGTAGGGCTCTGTCACTTTCATGCAAATAAGCTGTTGCTGGCCACGCCTCCCCAACAATTAGCAAATAGTATGTCAACAACAAAACACTACAGCGCATACAGGGTAATACCAGCTGACCACTTAGGTTGGTAGGTGAGGGGCAGTGCCCACCAATTGTGACTTAATCGCAAGGTTTTTGAAACGGCTCTTTTTCCAGACACCGCATGAACTTATTGCCAGAAAACAGTTGGATGTATTTTTTAGAGCTCGGACTGTTTCTAGAAGCAGTCGGGACACAAATGGAAGTGAAACAATGTGTAAAAAATTTATTTTATATAATAAGTCCCTCTTTAACTGCTTTGTTATGCCTAGCAATTATTAAAAATGTTTGAAGAAATGCCATTTTTCCAAGTGTGAGAAGTCAACAAACATAAAAGCAGAAAATGTTTGCGATTGAGGTGGAGCGTGATGTATGTCATATACAGCAGCTACTTTTTCAGAATTCAATCTGACCCTGGGACCTTAACTGCACGTCGTTCCTAGCCCGTTGTCTCTCTGCCCAGTTCCTGTCCTAAATACTGCAAATAAAGGCCTCTAGAGCAATAAAAACATTATAAAACAGAAAACATTAACAATTGATTTATGGTTCCATCCATGGTTGAAGGGCAACATGGCATACCAATATTTCAAGCATTTTGAGGCTTTTAATAAACTATTTTAAAAACACACTTAAAACATGGATTTTTATTTTTAACAAGCTTCGTTTCCGACTGTTCCATAACAGATTTCCACATTCCTGGTCAAAGATCTTATTGGTAAAGCTTCAATAAGTTGAAAGATTGGGGTGTTATTTGACGGATCTCGGTTGGGAACAAACCCCGTACTGTTTGCACAAGATCAAACTGAGAACGTCTCATATCAACTCTCTCCATTTCACTAACGTTCATTCCCACAATCAAGTCATATTTGTGGGAACATTTGTTAGCAGTAAAACAAACATACAAGAGAGCTTTATAAGGTGGTGTTAATTGCCACATCTGGTGCTATTAAAACAATCAAGCGGTGCAGCTTCCAATATTTATAGTTGGCCGGGATTAGAAGAGGCCCAGAGTCTAGGTGGCCCAGACTACAGTACTTAACCGGAACCAATATCACATTCACTTCTGCTATACAAATGTGCATTACCAGTGCCCTTAAGGGATTATTTTCTGACACATTTCTTTGTGTACAGAATTTAAGAGGGGCCTAATTCAGAGGTGAAATGATCTGTGAGGCCAATTGGTGATGGCTAATCTCTCCTCAGACGGGGGATTGAAACAATGAGAGTCTCGTTGCAGAGGACAGGTGCTATCATTCAGCAGCAAGGCTTAGAGGCGCACGGTTCAATTTACCAGTATTATGACAACTCAAACGGACTTGAGAACACAACGTCTCTCTCGCTCTGTTGGCAAAATTGTTTTGTGCAAATGCCCTCCAAAACATTCATGCACGCAGATAAAAAAACTTTTCAAATTCCATGGTACACGGTCCAATCAGTAATCTGAAACATAAATGGCAGAAGGAAATAAAGAGAGGTCTGGCCAAGTGTCTCGCAGTGACACTTGGCCACTGCAAACTGTGACGAGGACAGAGCCTGTCAGCCGATCCGTGGTACTGGAATTTCCTCACAAAACCTCAGGAAGCTAACAGGGGCCGCTACGGATCCACAACTACTGAAACTGGAACCCTGAAGGCAACATAGTGAACATGCCAGGAGTTGAAATCTAGAGATTTGCAGAGAATACTGATGCAGGGAAGGAGGGAAAGGTGCGAACTCTGGAGGCGGCGTGTGTCAAAGCTTGTTAAAACCGAGGCGGTGCGTTTCTGTCTGTGATTGTGGCGGACAAGTAAAGCTGTGAACTTGACTCCTCTGCTCCCCTTTCCTCAACCTGCTGGAGCATTCTCCATCACATGTTCGGTTATGAATCGGTGGTGGCTGACATGCAGAGCAGCAGGCTGAATAAAGCCTCTGACTGTGTTGGCTGCCAACGAGAAGGGAGAAGGGAAAGAGAAGGTCATTTTATTTCTTAATGTTGGGACTCAATGAACATTTTTATTCGAGTAAATTGCAGGGTCTGTAATGAATTAATCTCATTTGAATCTAATACCATATTGACAAACTTAGCAACATTCTCAATTCAAAAAGCCCCATTTGCTGCTAAATCATTGAATAAACAGACATTTGAGCTCAAAAACAAAGATTTATTGTTTTTAATCTGTTATTTTGGTTTTTGGTGGAAAGTGATGTAATAGACATTCAGTTTTCATTTCAGGAAGTCCTGATATTTCATGGAACCTCTTTAGAAATGTGGACTGTGGATGCTGACGTTAGCTTTGGGGACATTGTGCTGAAGCTACATCTTTTGCACTCAAATGCTATTTTAGGTTTGAATAGCTTCACTAATAGGCTAACTTCTTTTAGCACAACCTGAACACACCAGCACTCTTTTCCAGCGTCCCATCAGATTGTTTTTGAAGTAAAAATGAACCCTCAGTGAGCCAAGAGAAGAGGCTTTGTCGTCCACCACTATCGCTGTTGTGCATCCAAATTATTTGGTTTAGTGGAGACACAATACTAAAGTCCTAGCTTGGAATTTTTGTACTTAAAAAAAAAACAAAACATTAATCGGGTTACATTTTTTCGTGTGTTAAAAGTAATTATTCAAAATGAAAATGTTAAAGTCCGGTCCTACTTATCTCAGTTCGCTGTCGTAAATCAGGACACAATTATTAAGAAAGAAGGGGAGCGGAGATGCAGCAGTGGCACAGAGCAGACCTTTCCAAAGTCTAACAAATAACTAGAGATCTCTTACTATGTATAGTTTACTTAAAAGAAGAACAGTTGAATTGCAGTCAACTGCATCATATGTAATATTATACATAACAATTTGGGATTCAAAATCTGATACTTGATCACAATACACATGCAGAACAGAAAGCTCACAGCAGTCAGGGTCCAAGAACAGCAAGGAGCAGGTAGCTCCAGAGATTCACTGCGAGGCTGAACTGGTTTCATATAAATAAACTGCATTAAATATTGAATCTAGACCAAACATACTTCAGCACACAAGTAAATTAATATCTCTCTGTACTTCTCATGCTGTACATTTTAAACTTAAGTGAGTCTAAAACAATTACTAAAAAAATGTGAACATTTTCCTGACTGAAAAACATACTTACTTACTTTGAACTGACTTTTAAGTGCTTTGTGGGCATTGTTTGCATTTATGAGAACATGTACAGTAGCACGAGCCCATTCTGGAAGAAGAGTTTAAAAAAAAAAAAAAAAGGACCCCAGTAAATAAATCTCAACTGGCTGCCACATAAAACTCTTACTACATCCCTGAGAGCTCAGGGCCCATACATCAGTATCAGCTGCAACACCGACAGTCTGCTTTTTTTCAGGCAGGACTCCAAAGGCTATCACTCTGCGGGTGTGTGCGGGTGTGTGCGGGTGTGTGCGTGTGTGTGTGTGGGGGGGGGGGGGGGGGGTAGGTGTGTGTGTGAGAGAGAGAAAGAGAGATTGTGTGCTTAAAACAAAAAAAATACTGGTGTCCCTAATGAGTATGTATGATGGTTAGTTTGAACCTGCACCCGAGAGAGTGAGGCCGTCCGGGTGAGGATGGTGTGTGAATCTCAGCATGCATCACTTAAAGGCCTGATGACCTGGGAGCCCGGTCTCAATCAGGCCTCTGTTGATCTTGCAATGCATTCTTCCACAAGGGTTATTTTTAGTTGACAGGGAACAAATCTGCGTTTTTTTGCCTGCAAATCTGTGAGTTTTGGGCCGGTTCCCTCTCAATACATGAGTGGAAAAAAGGAAGTGGGGCCAAACGGGCTGTAACATTTCTGCTTGTTTTAGCTCCTGATCCTATAAAAGCAAAAAAGTAGTCACGGTTTGTATTTATGAGTGAAAATGTAAAGGCTGCTTAATATGGAAATAGTTTAATGAACGATAAACTGACCAACATACTGTCGCATTGCATACAGTTATAACGGGAACATTAGGAAAATTAGTACCACCCCGGACTGTATGCATGAGATTTTATAATTTCTGTTAAATTAAAAAAAAAAACCCATAGTTTTCCTTTATTCAGGGATCTTTACTTAGTCACAGAAGAGGTTGCTGACATCTTATAGATTTTTAAAGATAAAACATGTTTGTCACATATTGCATATGCATAAACTATAAGAATAGGCATTTTTGTAGGGCTGCTAATGATTATTTTAGTAATCAATTATTCTATTGATTATTCTGAGTAATTTGAAAATAAAACTGCACTTAGTTTTCATTTAACCACTTAGGCTTATTTTATACAAAATTATAAATCCATGAGATAATGTAAATAAATGAATAATTCAGTATTTTGTTTCTGAATGAAAAAATAAACACTTTATTGCCTCAATTACAACGACATAGTATTAGTTTAATGTGCAATCGATCATTTGTAGTAAATAATGCATCTGCAGCTAAAAAACAGATGTAAATATAAACATGTAAAAAGTTCAGCTTTGCATAAATACAGTGAAGGGCTAAATGTAATAGTATTTTCTTTACATTTTTTATTTTTTTTATTTATTTTTTATTTTTTTTACAGAATTTGAACTAGGTGGAGCTAAAACTGCCACTTGAGGAGTTTTGGGTAGAACATGCTTACAGCAAATGGCATGTTTCAGAGTCTGAATACTCCAGTTAACGATTATTAAAATACTACATTTAGATTTTCTCTTTATCAGAAAGTGTAGAAAGGTTACCAAGTGTAAGTGATACATCCATAAATCATTAAGTAGCCTTGTGTAGCATAAGTTGTAACTGCTCCTGCAAACCTGCTCGCCATGTTCCACTCCAGGGCTGGGTTCTGAGAGCTCCTCTCACTTTCTGCCGACGCCCCTCCTTTAGCTCCCTCCTTCTCCGGCTTGAGCTGCTCCCACAGAGCAGTACCAATGTTGATAGACTGGAGATCAATCTGATACTGTCGGTCCTCCACCTCTGAACCTGGGTCACGCAGAATGCCCAGGTTCAGTGCACGCCTGCAGGGAAAACAAAAGGGAAGGTGCCGATATACTTTAATGCTAAGTTGAGTTTCGGAAATACAATGTTAGCATAGAAGAGTAGAAGACAACAAGAAAAAATGAAAACTTTCTTCTATATGTTGGGTATGAGTGTACTGTGAAGCATAGTCAGTAAGCAAGAGTCTCATTCAACGGATTAGAAATTCACAGCTAAGGCGAGAGATCATGTTGACAGCACAACTAGTCATGCAATCCCCAAATCAAATCAACGGTCCAGTCAAATCAAACTGAGACAAGATCTGAAAATGAATACTTAGTGACTTTTCCCATCCAATTAAACAGAATTTTAGCTCAGAGCATTTAAGCTGTTATGCAAAAAACTGTCAGTATTTGGGGGTTACAGCTGTGACGACAGGTGGCCCCACAAAACGACCTCAAGCTTTAACTAAAAATGAAGGGAACACTTTTTATATATAAATTCGTACAAAATTTTAATATGTAACATTTTCCTTCCACTTCATAAATAAGGCCTACCTGTGCAGATCTACTACATTAAACCTCAATAAAAACCCATTTAAGGTATGTGGTTTTATTATGAGAAAATGTAAAAACAAATCCAACCCAAAATGTGTTCTCCTCACAGGCTCTGCAAATCCAGTCTTCTACCAGTCTCACTATGGATGACTTAAAAAAACAAAGCTTCTAAAAACTGGACTAAACTTAGAAAAATGACCTCCACATACCTCAGGTGAAATCATTAGATTTATCCAAACCTCTGCTTTATGCCACCTTATCATCACTGGCATCATGCAGTGCTTAGAGCCTGCTCAGCAGCCCTGAACACCTTTCTATTTCTGTCTACAAAAAACACAACTTTTACAGTACAGTATACACAAACTGCAAACGCGGCAGAGGAGATGTAGAGATGCATCGGCACTGGGCAGCGCCGTGTCTGCAGTGGAACGGCTGCAGTCGAGGGAGCGAGCACTGACCCGTCCATGCCAAGAAAAAATGATGTCATCTATTTTGCCTTGAGAGACAAGATTCAGACAAAAATTCACGGGGCAAAAAGGAATAATCAGAATTCGACATCTGCATATGACATCAGAGCTTTCAGTTCATTATGAAATGTTTATTTGTGCTGGTGAATTCAAATGAGAGCTTAAATGGCATAAATGAAGGCTTAAAATGGCTACAGATGTAGCGGCAGCATGAGCAGGGTTATTTGTTTCGGCAATGTCAATGGCAATTTTCATATAGCATTTCGCTCTCCTTGCCACATTGGGAAGGCCTCTACCAGAGCATGATGTTATGACAATGAGCACCAGCAACAAAAACACTGGCAATGGGAGATTAGAGGTGCATAACAGGGCTTAGTTGGATTTGTTGACATACAAACAAGTGAAACAGATCCCTAATCAACATTTGGAACCACATTTATCAACAAAGCATAATAGAAATCAAACTAAGAGCCGGGTAGGATTTGGGTGGGATGTGTCAGTCGAGATTCATTAGGGTTTTTGTAACAGTACCTCCATCACCCTGCGCAACCCCACACTGTCTTTTTCACTTTAAACAAACCACGGTTACCTCATGTGCTTTCCAAATTATCTCTTAACTGTGGCTTATTTAGGGGGACTCTCTTTCTCACAATCAGCCTAACATGGGAATCTGCAGCCAAGTCTCCGTACTGCCGAGCAGCAGGGTCATCTCCAATGACATAAATAAATATGATAAACATTTGTCTTGGTCATACGGCCAGTGGAAAACGGTGTGATTTAATATCAAAAGACATATTTCAGCAAATCGCAGGAAACTAAAGAGCTTCATTTCTGACAAATGAGGAGAGGAGGAATTTTGGAAGTTCCCCTTGGGGTGAAATAATAATTGAAGCCAGATTTTCTTGTTGTACATGTGGGGGGAAAACACTGGCGGTTTGACATATTTGATTGGTCATGTGAAGACCACACTGCTTGGCCAAGAAGAATCAGAAAGGGTAAAAAAAAAAAACTTTCAAACTTATAAACATACATAGTAAAGCAGGTGGGGAACACACTTTACTGGATCTCATATGCATCTGAAATCTGCTAAGAAACACTACATTAATGGAAATAATGCATTTGTAAATGGAGGAAACCAGAGGGTGGATAGGGACACAGAGTCAGAGAGGGAAAAGGAAATTAAATGTGGTCCTTGTTCTGTTCAACAGCCAACCTTATTTTAATTACAAAAACAGAAACATTACTTTTTAATGACAATATTCTGCCGTTTGTAAAAAATTTAAAAAAATAAAAAAAATTGATCAAAAGCTTCAAAGAAAAGTTCTGTCTCAGTACGTCATGGCTATTATTCTAAAAAAACACATTTATTCATTTTCTGACACAATCTAAACCCAACTTATAACTGGAAAGCCACTGGGCTGATTCTGCCTTAGAGCTAAAATATGATGGCGCACATCAAACTTTAATATGGACCCAAATGAAACCATCCAGCCTATTCAAGCTGATTCTAGTAAAGACATGGCCATGCTGTGCATTCGCAATGCTTTAGAAAGACCACTTCTTCATCACTCCAAAGAAATACTTTTATTCAAATAAATAAACAAGCTTGCAGCACTTGGGTTAATAAAGACATTAGTTCATGCAAATGCATAGACTTGTAACAACAAAACATATAGCCCAGCTGCCTGTCCTGGCGCTATGAGTTTTCCTACTCAAAACCACTTTCAACTGACAACCAGAACTTTGGATGGTAGGAAGTAGCAGTCGTAATAAAACAAATCTAACTAAATGAACATACATAAATAAAAAACTCATAACAACTGGAGCCAAATGGCTAAATAAGAAAAGAGGTTTGTTGAAAAGGACAGAAAGTGGAAACTGGGAGAACTTGATTACTATGCAGAACATCTGAAGGCTAACTGCATTCAAGGTTGTAAAACAAACCACAGTGGGATCTGGTTAAGGCTCAGGATCCAATGCTAGATGTGTGGGAGTGGCGGGTTGTGCTAAAGGCCTCATGCACAGGAGTCTGTGGAGCAGGCTGTAGCATGACCCGTAGCTTTATATGGTCTCCCAACCTCCATCCACTTTTTACCCGATCCATATGCCTCGACCCCAAGCCTGTGAGGCAGGAAGCAGCAGGGCAATGCCAAGTGCTTCTGGCTTCTGGATCTCGTCACTCTGAAATGTGCAAACTTAACCCACAACCCAGGTCTGTTCTTCACTCCATTTCCCCAACAATCACATACAATAAATGACTGCCTACCTAGTCTGCAGATTAAATGTCTGTGTGTGTGCATGCGGGCGTGTGTGTGTGTGGGGGGGGGTACATACAGAGGACCACATTCACAATATTTACCAACAAAGGGAGGTCATTTGTGGACAGTGGGGACCTTCTCCCAGTCCTTACTATTTTGGAGGTCTACTATGCTCTACTAGTTGGTTTTAGAGGTAGGGTATGAATTAAGTTTTGGATAAGGTTAGGGTTAGGAATAGATTAGTAGTGGTAAGGGTTAGGTATTAATGTAGCAACTGAAATGAATGGAAGTCAATCCAAAGTCTTCAGATTGTACAGAAGTACAAAGATGTGTGTGTGCATTTGTTTAGCTATTCTATTTAGGACAATTTTTAGCATATTTACTAACCGTCTGAAGACCGATGGGCCTTATGGGGACAAAAGCCCAGCCCAAATACAGTGGACGCGGGATTAGGTTTAGAGGTACGATGTGAACTAGGTTTTAGTTAATGTTAAGATTCTGAATAAACTAGTAATGTTTAGGGTTGGGGAAAATGTCTGGGTTAGGCATACATGGAGTTACTAAAATGAATGGAAGTCAATGCAAAGTCCTAATATGGGTAGGCCCACAAACAGGTTTGTGTGTGTGGCCTTGTATTTGTTATGTTGTAAGGACCACATACAACATTGTGGGGAATCACTGTTCTCCATGAGAAGGGATGCTGTTTATGGGCTAGGTTAAAAACCCACCTGTTTAGAATTGTATTTGAAATGTAATCAATTACAAATTTACTAATGGAACTTGACTTAATGTCGTGTTTTGATTATTGATTCTATATTGCATTGTGTTTCTGTGTTTGTAATGATGTAAAGCACTTTGAAATGCCTTGCTGCTGAAATGTGCTATACAAATTAAACTTGATTGACTGATTGATAGGTTTAGGACTAAGATATGCATAGAGTTTAGGTATGTTTTGGTAATGGTCAGGGTTAAGTTATGGAAATGATTGGAAATCAATGGAAAATCCTTGTAAAAATAGAGTCAGAATGTTTGTATGTGTGTTTGTGTTGACCCCCCACCTGTTTTCCTAGTAAAACACACAATTAGGGTATTTCATTGAGACCTCAGGTGACTCAAACTAAATCAGGTTTGTATTTGTCAGATATTTCATGAGTGAACTGTGCTTTGGTCGGGATCTCCACTACAGACAAACAGGCAGACAGACAGACAGACTCTCTGGCTCTGAATGTTATTAGCTCAACACCTTCAGCACCAACTCACTCCTCCACGCATTTCCGTTGTGGGTAAGTCAAAGCCCCACAGTGGCTTCTCAATCAGTGTGCTCTGACTCCTAGTGGCTTAAAGTGGAGATCCCTGGGGAGGGGTGTGTGTGTGTGTGTGTGCTGAAGGGGAATTCAAGAGCATTATGATTCATGAATCTTGCAATTACTTGGTGAGTTAAGCACTCTTTACCTACAGTGGTTCACTCCGTACTGCCAGAAAATCTACAACTTCTAAGTTGGGGATTTATTCTGAGTTGTGGATTTATATCTCCAGTCAAATTCAATTGCTGTTAATTTGCATCTACCAATTATAGTAATTAAGGCTCTAAATTACAACACTGAACAGCTCTTAGAACGAAGCAGGAAAATGATCTGGTGGAATATGGGGAGTCAGCAGAATATAACGGACTGTCACGGCAGTGCTACTGAAATCATTTTTGATCCCAAGCTTTTCAACAGAGCTCCAAAAGCAAAAAAAAAAAGCTACGATAGTTCATTCTAGGATAGTCCAAGGTACTCTGGGTGTGTTTGGAGAAGTACATTGTTGTTGATTTTTTTTTTTTCTTTATAAATCAAACAATAAACGGAAACCAGTGCTTTTCATGTGCTGACAAATTCCCATGACAAAAACTCAAACATCCATTCATTTTTATCCTGGCAGCATTTACTCCCCTCCACTGCTGTTCCTAACAGAAGCCTGTTATTCATTAGGCTGATTGCACTTTAAAGACACTCATGCTTGACCAATTATATCATATTTACACAAGATCTTAAGAGTAAACTATTACTTCTATATACAAAGCAAGCAAAGCGAGGATTAGCTTGAGTTTATACCACCCTCAAGACACCAGTATGTGATAGTGATGAGTTAAAAGAAAATGACTACAGAAGACAGGCTGCTGTTTACATTGACCTGGTGTACTGCGAAACGCAGAGTGCGCACTTTGATTTCAACATATCTTAATTACAGGAGTCATTTATCTCCTCAGTTTACATGTCAGTGAAGTTGTACGGCTCTAAACAGGGTTTAAGATGGAAAGAAACAAACTAGTGCACCACATGAGATCCTGATCACAGTGTCAAATATATGAACTCAAAAGAAGATGGCTGAAAATAGAATATGCTCCGAATGTTGGGGAAAAGGGGAGAGGGTCCACCTTTCCCATCATATCCATACTCTGAAGCAGGGGTTTCCAAAGTGGGGGTTATGAGACGCAAAGTCGGGGGACTCGGAATGATTTTCAGAATTACAGTGAAGTCACCCTTGAGGTGCATGCAATATACATCAAAAAATAAATAATTGTATCATTAAATATCTAATTAAATAATGTACAATAGGACTGCACCAATAAATCGGCCCTGATATCTTTAATTCTAGGTGATCGGCTGCAATTTACACGTGAAGCCGATCTTATCTACCTCAGGAAAGGTCTGTCTTTATTTGCTCTGCTGTGAGAGAGGCTTGGCTGACAGACCCACCCAACCAGGTCACGTCTAGACGTTTGAAAATAACATTAGTCACCCCCTGTTGCCAACTCAGCAACTTTCTTGCTATATTTAGCAACATTTCAGAGAAAAAAAAATGGTATTGGCTAAAATGGGAATCGACAGGTCAGGCTCTTTAAAGATCAGTAGTCATCAATCAGCCAGAAAACTGCGATCGATCAATGCACTCCTAATGTACAGTAATACTTTTTAGAATTTTTTCTAAACAAAATTAATAAAAAAAATACATGTAATTATTTGACTCTATTTTTTATTTTTATTTTTATTATTTAGCATTCTTCTTTTTTTCTTTTTTTTAACCAGAATTCAAACCCATTGAAATAAAAAAAAAAAACTCCTTTTCAAGGGAGTCCTTGCCAAAAGGTAACAACAACACTGCTGAAAAATACACAGTTAAACAAAAATGTCAAGCTATTAAAATCAGGTACATGTCACAGAATCGGCCTCAAGAACCTTTGGTTTGGATTTAAAAGCACTAAATGAGATAAATTCAATTAATCTAAGTTTGTTGTTGCAAATTCCAAGAAGACAGAGCAGGATAAGCAAAAGCCTTCTTGCCCAATTCAGTCTGAGCAAAAGGGACAGAAAAAAGCAGCAAATTATGTGAGCAAAAAGTGCAACTGCAGAAAGAGTATATGGTGGCAGGAGTCCAAGTAGTGCCTTGTAAATAAAAGTTAACCATAGGGAGTTGCTTTGGGCAGCCAGACCAGGCCATCCTGGTAAATAAATAAATATAGGGAAATTGCTATAAGTATTTTTTGTGGGTTGCCAGGTTACCAATAGGGGGTCACCAGTTGCTGGATCTGTTATTTTGGCGGTCACAGGATGAAAAGTTTGGGAACCTCTGCCGGATTTGTAAAGTCATTGTGGGATTAAGTTTCACAATTGTGGAGTCACAACAATCTCAGGATGGGAGTATTTGTTACCACATTCAACCACAAAGTATTTTTGAATCTCTGTCTCTCTCTATATAAATATATATCTGACATTCCTGGCTACAGATCAGTCAGAATGGTGATGCACCTTCAAAACTTCCCTTTCAGTCTGAGAGGATCTGCAGTTTGTCCAACAGCACTGCAAGGGTCATTTATTGAACTGCACAGATGCTGTCCTCATCCCCGCTGCTTCTGTTCTGCTTTCCTTTACACACACACACACACACACGCCCCCCCACGCCCGCACACACACTGAGACACACTTCGCCTGGCCTGCTTAGCTTTAACTGCGCTCCTCTCTGCTTCTGCCTGCATGTAGCTCTAAGCACGGAACATTCCTGGGTAACAGAGACTGTAATTCACTAGCTTTTTAAAAGGCTCTGACTCACTGGATTCCTCCATACAGTAGGTACATCTGCAATGGATCTACTGAACAAAGGCACCTTGGATTCTCATTTAGGAACAACTTCAGTTCTGGCTGCTGCTGAAAATCACTGACAGGTCTCCGTGCGCACCACCCCGTCTCAGATCTCCAACATTATATATGCATTTGAAGTTGATGATGAGTCATCGATGTCTATATAAAGGGTGGATAGAGCTACCATTTTCCCTTAAAACCCCCTTATGATTGGGGAATTCCTGTTAGCAGCAACACATTTGATTCACTTTCTTTCCTGCTCTGGAAATCGGAATGAAGTCGGTGGAAGTGTTAGCGGTGCTTTGTTGATGTAAAACTGTGACGGGGATGCCTAGCTGAACCAAGAAATGTTACATTGTAATCCTACCACCTGTTTAATTTCACAGATCTTATCCTTAAACAATCATCTAAGAAATGTGATTAGCCACAACTCCCCCAGCTGCCTGGAGGTTTTAAAGGTTGTTAATAAATTTTTTTTTTTTTTTTTGCAATAACCTCACCCCCCAAGCACTGACCATCAACAGGTGTGACTGAGAAAGTGGGAGGGGAATCTTCCTTCTCCGTTTTGCTCTGTTGGACTTGTTCCTAATTTTTTTGTGACGTGTCACAAATGTAGAAAACGACAGAAAAAAAATAACAGTGTAGTAGAAGGATGGGAGGAGTTTGGAGGATCATACATTAATATTTATATTACACTGGGTGAACAAAGTGCCATTAAATCAGCACCGATTTGACAGATAAAGTCAAAACCAATTGAAGTTGTTGCAATTTAAACACCAGTATCAGCAATACTGGCAGGTTTTCTGAAAGAATAATAAAAAAAATGCTGTAAAATGAGCAGTGATGTATGAATATCTCTCCATTTTGACATTTGGGTCAAACAGAAAGGAGACTTACAATCATATATTACTAGGAAAGGAGCAAAAATAAACCAAAACATCCCCCCGACATCTAAAGTTGAGATGGCTACAGGCTTCGCAGAGCTCCTCGTGATTTATTCCTGCATATAAATTGTTCAAACCTGCTCCTGGAAGGAGAGTGTTTTATAGAGCTGTAAAATTAGGCGCATTTTATGGATCCCACAGCTTCAGCTACTTGTGTGCCTTTTTTTTTTTTTTCCTCGCTCTTCCACTTGATATTGATTAAGACGTTTAATATCGCCACGCTGCTGTAAAGCAGTGTACACAAAGACACGGTACAAAGCAATCTGAAGAATGCTCATCTTTATCTCTGAAAGGAAAGCTTTTTCGGGGGAGCCCTTTTAAGTTGATTACATTTTGTTTACAGCAATTATTGAATTCCGACAAATATTTAAAGCAACAAGATTGCATATCAAGGCCCGATCCGTTTTGGACGCAGAACAAAAAGTTTCCTAAACAAAGTCGGGGAACTGATGGCCATATTTGATTAGGTTAACGCATGCTCCAGGTTAAGCAGACAGATTGAACAAACATGTAATTAGATAGCTGCAACAGTAGGACCTTCTTGTTTCTTTCTTCTTAACTTTAAACAACATTGTGTTCAAAGGCAAGCACCAGTGCAGCAAAGTAAAGGTGCAATGAAACAGAATACGACAGCGTGCTGCTGGAAGCTCCTGCATAATGGGAATTAAAAACGTCTGTCAATAGCTCCGCAGAAAGAGAGGGTGGCTTTTATGAGCAGCTCAAAAGCCCCCCACCTCCCCTCTCTCCCCGGTTCAGCCCAGTCCTGCAGGACTGCACACACTTTCTCATGAGATAGTGTCCAAATACTTTGATGTCAGCGAGGAAAAACTGCATAAAATAATTGCAATAATCTGGAGAACACATGGCTGCTGCACCAGCTAATTCTTCCCCCTCTGTGAATGACTACAGAACCAATGTTTATAATTATGAGGCGGATCTCCAATTCATCCAGGCCGCCAAGTGTATTTACACAAGGTGACATTTCTCTGTGAGAATTTCTTTCCACATTCTCCTCCCTGACTAAAGAGCTAACATTGCAGAGCTAACCCATGTGCCATCCAGTTCTACTGGAGATGCTGTTCATTTGGAAAAGGTGGAAAGACCAGAGACAAAAATAAACTTAAAGAAAAAAAACTAATCAGTAGATTTGCAGGAATCACCAGTCAAAGCAGGCAAAACAAGCTATGATTTGGCTCGTCCATGGCATATAGGTAGCATTGCCATAACATTTATGAAAGGTGTTTTGTATTATACAAAAAAATGCTGAGTTCACTTTAGAACCAGGAGACCTACAAATTTTGAAAACATAGAACACAAATAAATCAAAATTGGTCTTTTGGTTGTTTTTAGGAGCATGTTTGTAATTTTAATAAACTTTTCTGACATAAAAACAACCTTTGGAACTACACCTCTTGATTATCCTGAATGGATGTTCAGCTGCCTAAGGGCAACAGAGAAAAGGATGAAGCGATCCTCATCTGCTTTTTTTTAATGACACTCCTAGAACTATATATAATCTTACCAAAGTTCACCTTTATATTTGGTCTTAAATTGGATATAGTATATCTGATGTTCTTTAAACTGCTCACAGTCTGAACAGTTTACACAAGGTGACATTTCTCTGTGAGAATTTCTTTCCACATTCTCCTCCCTGACTAAAGAAGTCCATCCAACTTTTACACCACTGAAGTGAGAAAGAGTTACAGCTTTGAATACTGTAGGAGGCAGGCAGTGGCAAAATCAAAACAAAGATGGCAGATAGAATTGATATGATGACACACTTTATGCAATGGCTGTCACAATACCTCTAGTAGAGGAAGCAGCTAACTAAGGTCACTGCAGCTGTTTTTGAGTCTACAATTTCTCAGATAAGAAAATTTGTTGTTTTAGTCTACGTTTTACTTTTTAACATCTGCTGGGCTCAATCAGCAGCATTATTAATTAAGTTTTTCTACCCTACCTGTACTGGTTCCTAGAGCCAACCCATCAACTTCTAAGGATAGAGTTAAAATGTTCCTTCTTGATAAAGCTAGAGGCTAAAGCCTGAACCACTCCATCACTCCATCTTGTTGAGTCACAAATCTGTTGGTCTCTCTTGTAGGTGAAAACACTAAGGCTACTGCTGTTATTAATTATATAACACTCATCTGACATAGAATTCATTCTCTATCTTCTCAAACTCCCAGTTTGTTCAGACTTTGACTAATATTTGCCTGGCTTCCATTATTGATGATGACAAACAGATAATGTAAACCAGAATATTTCCATAACCCAACTGGGTTTGTTGGATATCAACCAAGAAAAAAGCTATGATGAACAACTGACCGGGTTGAATGCTTGAAATGTTTACCTTGACATGCTCACAGATCACAAAAATATACAAGATTTTCTAATATGTTGATAAAACACTTCTAACAACATGTTCAATTTAAACATTTTTCGGAGCAAAAACGCTTGAATTTCCTGGCGACCTCTCTCTTTTAAAGTTCTTTGTTCTAAAGCTTTCTTTTTAAAACATAATACAGAAAACAGAAAAACCCACTTCTTATATCCTAAACCTAAACATTGCAAACATGTTGAAAAGAGTTGGTCAACAGTTGGTATTGTGATATGCCACAAACCCCAAAGAAGACAGAGAAGGCAGTATTTGGGTTTAGCATACCAAAGAGAGAACTTAAAAGGTTTATTATTTACGGATATGCAGAAGGTTTTCTTTCTTCTTTTTTTTTGTTTTTGATTAAACAACTCTGAGTGGATGCTGTTGAAAGTTAGACATCAGCTAGCCTTTGGCATCTTGAATTACTTTTGCCTTACTCACCCTATGAAAGCCTTTGTCTTGTTTAATATGTTTAACTACTTTTGGACGATTGGGAGCAAATAGCTCCTGTATGCCAGGCTCCTGGAAAACCACAACTCTGCTCTGAAAATACAGTCCTCAAATATCATAATGCCAAAGTTTGCGACCGCTACGGCTGACATCTATAATGCTGGAGGCACAGAAACCCATTCATGGGGGAGAAAAGGGCTAGAGAAAAAAAGGCATCCAATTATTAAAGAAATTACACAGAGGGGGATTCAAAATCAAAACCATAACACCCCCCCCCCAAAAAAAACAACAAATCTTCAAGAGTTTGCATGGCAAGTTGAAAACTGGGCTGGAACTTGTTTTTATTAGATGGAAAAAATAAAAAAGATCAGAAAGTCACGACGCTGACATGACAATCCTCTGTACCACCGCGGAGGAAGGATTATACCCCCCGCTGAACTCTGAAAAACAAATTGGACAGAAGAGCATGTTGTGCATTAAGAAACTGCAGTGAGACACTGAGAAACTGAGTGAGGGATGATGAAGAAAAAGGGAAACAAGCAGGGCTTCTGTTCACCAGAAAATCTGTACAGAATCCAGCCCAGGTGCAAAGAATTAGAGGAGATGGCACATCAAACAGAGATGTGTGCTCTGTCTTTCCTGTAGCCCGGGTGGCAGGAAACGCTCTACAGCATTGTGTAAGCTGACCAGAGACAGACAGACAGACAGACAAGAGGTAGCAACAAGAAGACCACAATGAGAGAGGAGAAGTGGACAGCAGACGCAGGAAATGTTCATAAGCATCCTGCAGAGATGTGGAGAGATGAGCTGAGTGGGAATTGAAGCAATTTTAAAGTAAGAACAGAACAAGAGGAAAGTATAGAAACTCAATGAGAAGTTCAAAATTGTCAACACTTGGCTCAAAAACGCTACATTTTTGGGTCGCAAGCCGTTGCCTGGTAGTATGTATATTCTATTAGTAGAAGAACATGTTAATGTGAAAGTAAAATAATAAATAGATCTCAGATTTTGTGATTTTTTTTCTTTAAACAGGGATTTATTACGTATTTTACACACATGTAGTGCAATTTCATAGCACAATAAGTTAACTATCTTCAGTTGTTATGACAATGATATCAAATATCAAACATAAAAGACATTTAACTTTGCAACCTGACAGCTTGAAAATGACCTCTGTCTCTTTAAGAAGCTCCCGTTCTTTCCAACACTCCCCTTTCAGCACATCATCACAGCAATGCTCCTTCATGATGAGTGGGTCCTACTCACAAACAAGTAAAGGCAGGTCTGTGTGTGGCTGACTTCTACTCGCTGTGTTCAGCCAGCATTCAGGCACTATATTCATTTCTATATGTAATATTATATGTAAATCTTTCATCCCCCCCTGTGCTCACTGCTGAACATATGCCCATCATCTGGATCTCTCAATAAATCTTCACTCAGCCATCTGCTCACTGAAAAAGAAAGAATCAAATGTGGCTTTTAAACACTAGCTGTACCATTCTACCACCAGGCTGCATATAATGGATGGAAACCTACCGCCAAGAAAAAAAAAAAGAAAGAAAAAAAAAATCTTTGAAGCTTTTCAAATGGCTTTAGAGCTGTTAGAAGTGAATGTAAAAATATTAAGGCGGACACATTCCCTGGCCTTACATCATTACTGAGGAACTGATGTAGGTTCTGCCATCTTTTAGGCATTTTATATGGGAATAGGCATATGGAGGAAAGCATTTTTGGTGGAGTTAATATATTTTCTTTCAGCTACATGTGCATAACTGGAGCTGTGAAATGATAAATGGATAGGCTGGGTGTGCAGACCGGAGTGCTGCTTTGTGTATGTGTTTGTGTGCGTGGGATAAGTTATGGAGAGAAGAAAGGAGACCACCGCAGTTGAGTTGTCTACACTGCGGCTTCGCATTTCCCTCAAACCTGCAGCTGAAGTGATTTGAATGAGATTCTCTCATACACACTGAGCACCCTGCTGTAAACTTTCCTAATCTTGATCCCATCAATAAAAAAACTCTGGGGACCTCAACAAGAAAGAAAGCAAAGGAAATACACTGCGGTGCAAAGATTAATCCAACACATCGGGCCTCCTTCTATATATTTAAAAGTTTTTTTTCGTGCTAAGGTACATGGTGAAAAAGAATGCAAGACAACACAGAGCAAATAATAAAAAGAAAAGAAAAGAAAGCCAGACTCTTGGTTCTTTTATGTCTGGTTGGGCCCCCTTGGTTTGTAATGTGCCTGTAGTTACACAAGCATTAGGCAATTATGCCACTGGTTTCTCACCCGCTTTCCCGAGCCACAGAAGAGCTTGTGGTTTCACACATGGACATTAGAAAATGTCGCAACATTCCTCTGTTTTTCAAGCAACCTCCTTCTTCCCCTCATCCGTATGTTTATGTAGCTACACATTCATGTCTTTGGTCTTATAGATGATGTTTGTTTTCTTGGCGAGACACCACTATGGTAACCAACAAAGACAACCAAGATGGGAAGATGTTTTTCTTTCATTTCTGTAATGGTGACACAAGCCAGGAGTACAGCACTCTCAGTGTTGATTCAAATTTGAGAAATGCAAATTTGCTGTATTTCACAACAGAGGAAACTAAGATGGAACTGATTTTACAAAATTATTAGGTTTACCTATAACGTTGAACAAAATCTTGCTGTCATAAGAGAAATACTGTTTATTATAGGAGATCTTGTGTCACTTCCTATAATGCTTGCAATAAGAGCTTTTAAGGATTCTTACTCTCTCCATATTTTCTCAAGTTGCTACTGGTTTGCTTTATAAATTCGCAAATGAAATCCACTGATCAAGGTGCAGCATATGTGATCTCTTTTTCTGGATTCTCCTAACAGCCCAGCAGACCTCCTCTGCTGTGTAAAAAGATTATCTCAGCTTCAAACCAACCATGCAGGATGCCAGAACATCAACATGTCATGAGCTGGAAGGAAATGAACTACTGATACACAATGCACAAAAAAGGAGTTTGGACACACACAAATTTAGCCACACACATTTTCAAACAGTAAAACTGGTAGAATATGTATTTCACAAGCTGCCATCTGGAAACAAACCTTCAGAGGTTGGGTGTATTCTTAGAATCCTGATATCCTGCCTAAGGATGAGCCGTTTCCAATCATACACAAGTACGACCAACAAAGATCAAGCCCAGGGCCGTGTGGTCAACCCATGGATTGAGCTCTTTTATGTGTGAAGGACATGTGAGCGCTGATCCCTCTTGCCTCTGTCACCACAGATCTCGACCTGACTGACAGCAGCATGCCAAAACACAAGAGCAGTTTCCTGAAAGCTCCAAGCAGAAGTCTGCATGTGTGGCCTGGAGAATTCAACTTCTCTTTCAACAGCAACACACAACCACATGATGAGGAAAAGAGGGAAATTGCTAGCATTGTGCTGCTCCTGTTTTGAAATGAGGACAATCAAGGAGTTACATAGGTCTGTATGTACTTTAATTCAGTTCCCTTGTGGCACTATCCTACTGTTTTAGGATGAAACTTTACTGTTTTATCCTAAAACAGATCAACAAGGAAATGGCATTTCAGAAGAAATTAAACATATTTTTTTAGATGGGTTTCAGGGTAAAAATTTCGCAGTTGCGTATTCATGTGGACAGAGAAAGCAATAACATATTAGCTCAACCTCTAATCTGATGTATAAACCAAAACTCGTCAACAACGATGAATTTGTTCGTCTTGTAGCTTATTGGTTTAATAATCCAATGCGACCCGGAAAAGAAGCTCCACTTCTTTGTTACACCACACAAAAACCTTCTCTTGGGCTTTGCTGTTTGCCTTTCTGGTTTTCTTGTTCTGTTTACCAATAACCTGTATTCTATGTGTAGCGCCACTTACAGGCCTGGGGTAGAAAAATAGCGTTTTGGGTCGTTCCCTCTTTGCAGATGAAGACATTTCCGGGAATTTTCTAAATTGTGAATCCAACAATTTAGAAAAAAAAAAACGTGTGGGCGGGGCCTAAAATAGAAAGAAGCATTTTTTTTTATAAGAAGGAAATGTGTGTACTGACTACTTTGCAGATGGTCCTAGAAAAAACAAAACGGAGATATTTCACTTTCGCAACAGACCGATACATCCTTTTACTCCTTTTTGGATTTCTAAGCTATCTCAAAGACTTTTAGGGTATATTTTAAAGTATTTTTACCATGACTGATTTGTTTTAATATCTACCCACTGTTTTCTTTGCCGGTCTAGAATCTGTTTACATTTGTACATGTCTGAAATAAGTTAAATGACTTAAAATTCTAACTAATTTATAACCCACGTTTTCCTCCATGGTTACTCTTATTACCACTTTTATTCACTCCTCCCTTTTTCTACACAGTAAACCTGAGTGCTACACAAAACGTAGCCATAAAAATGCACAGCAGAACGAAGGCTGAGGTTCTCTTCATCCCAATTCCCCAAAACCTCTAACTGCTGGGCACAGAGTACAAGTGTTGTGGTGCAATCTTCTCACAAAGCAGAGGCCCTGAGAATAACATCACACAGGCCACAGAAATTTATGGAATGAACCGCAGGCTGTACACAGAAGTCAGTAGACACCACAACACAGCACACACGATGCTGTATACAGGCTCATGTTCATTACTAGAACCAGCAAGTTGAAATGTAGAGCTGTGGTCAAAAGCTCACTGATGATGGATAAATGGAATTAGAGACAGAAAGACAGATAAAGATACAGAACAGCCATTTAGAAAGAAGGTACATGATGACTTCAAGGATCTTTTAAAGTGGCCTCACTCTGTGATTAGGACACTTACATTAATGCTCCATACGATTTTACTGACATCAATGGGCAATACATCATACCAAGAAAAGAAGGCCTACTGCCTTAATCCATAGATTCAGATAAAAAAGGGTTGTGGTTGTGTAAAACAAGTTAAAATGTAACTTTTTTTTGTTTCAATGTTTAAAACTTCAGAATTGTTACTGAATTTGTCACGAGGAAACTTCCCAAGGGAAAATAAAGTTCCACCTAATTTAATCTGAAGAGGGAGGTGAGATAGAAAAAGTACATCTTTGTAATTGTTTTCTTCTTACTGTTTGCACCAATGAGTTTGGTTGTTGATTTTGTTCATGTGGTTCAGTCTCTAGATCACTCACTTGTTTGTGTCTTCTATTTACTTGAACCTCTCCTGCTGTGGAGTTCAGCCTAGGAGTTGGGACTTAACCTGGAAACTAAACCAGAACATATCGGCATATATATTTTTTATGAATATGACCAAATCTACGTAAAACCTATATTCTTACTGACCTGTTACAGCTCTTCATTCACAACTAAATGTACTTTTAGAGAGAGAAACGTCAAATCTACATAAAAGCCACAGCAGTATTCTCAGCGGTTAAACGTAAACTTCCTGGGCACATCACCACACACTGTCCCTCCAACTAATCTCCTAGTCTCATCTGTTGGCTATCCTGTCTCACTCAAAACGTAAATTAAGAGCAAACTTTAATAATAAGGGGTGTGTGATTTACTCAGAGCAGTGGCCTTCCTCATTTCTAGAACAATTCAATGTTACATTAATCCTGAGTGTCAAGGCGATGTGAAATATGTCCTCTGAGTTTACCAGCACCAGGTGTTTCATTTGCTGGGATGACAAAAAGCAAAGTTTGTTCTGGCTGACCCTCCAGTACAAGAGTTTTTTATCTTGTTTTTTTCACAAGAGGAGTCAGTGAGCATGAACGTATGACTGATTTGTGTGCTAAAAAAAAGGAAAACAGCTTTGATGAGCTCTCATTTTAAAATGTCTTTATATTTTTGTCCTTTATGACTTAAATATAAACAATGAATACAATTTTGACTTTGTGGTCTAAAAGGGACATTTCATGACATCTTCTACTCCATAACCTCTGTCTGTCAGCAAAGTGAGTTCTCTTGAATCGGTGCCAACTAAAGTGTTATTATAAGCACTTTATTATGACTCCTGATATTTGGTACAATAATTGCACTTTTTTTGAGTTTTAAAGTAATTTAACATAATTTATTTTTTAGAAAATCAACTTACAAAAATAATATATTATATGGAATAATTCACAATGTATAAGTTTGCATACAGGGGCTGGGAGTTTAATGTGTTCGTTTTGATTAATGAATGACAAAAAAAAAAAGAACTAGGAAAATTAACATATTCCATCTGAACTAATGTTTAAATGTGTAAATACTTTAGTGCAAGTGAATGCAGCATCTCAAATCATTCCTTCTGAGTCCAAGAGCAACAAAAAGTAAGCCTCATAAGTAATTATTCTACATTCTTAACATTCAAAAAGTATGTTTTGTGGTGACATGAGACATGCTGACCAGCTGAGAGGACAAACCATCTTTTAATAATTCACAGAATATTAAGTTTAACATAAAACTAGAACCAAGAATTAGGTAAGCGGGGACAGAATTAACTCTGCAGAGCAAGGAGTGTGTACAGAATGTTAAATTGACGGAGAAGCAGGCTTAATGTTTCAGACACTCTGTTCTGTAAAGCATAGAAATATTCAGCTGCTTTCTCCAAAAATGCTACAGGATCACTTTCTTACTTACAGAGGTATAAAGCTGCTGGCTCACTGGCAGTAAAAAATTCCAAATGTTGCTGCATCTGGATCTGGATGAACCGCAGCATGAAAACACAGTCACAGCATTCCAGTTCCCACTAAGTAAAGGTAAAAATCACCACAAACACATGCTCTACTGACAACACAGAAGCCAGTTCAACAGCAGTGTTTAAAATCGACAGTTTTTGACAGAGGATACTCCTATACATTCCTAGTTAAGACCTCTAATAATGTTTGATGGAATACAATAGAATTGGCTTTAGGCCTGGTCAAATCATTTCATCAAAAATGTTTGCTATAATAACCTGGACAAATGTTATTATTATTATTCTTATTATTATTCAATTTTATGGGCCACTTAAACGTGCCATTTCTTTGAAAATATTTTTTTTAAACACAGAGACTTAACATTCTGTTTCCCTTGTAGCTAACGTCCAGTAGCAGGTAAAAGGACAAACAGGATGTGGGGCTTTTGGAAGAATATGTTGATCAAGTTCACCAAACCTACAGCCTGCTTCAGAGATAGAGTTGAACTGAACTGCTTACTTTGACAGCATGGCGATGCTGGATGGGGGAATAAGTCACCTGATGCTTTCAAAATGAAGAATTATTGTATTTGATCTGAATGCTAAGTTAAGCCACAGAAACTCTTGCATCCATTTGTTTAACTTCCACCACAAAAAAAAATATCTGCAAATATTTATTAATAGTTTAAATCTGCCAGTAGATCACAACAAATGTTCCACACAGGACATTTAGGAGGTTTTTTATTGTTGTCATACACCAGTCAGTGGCGTCGCTGCCTCTGAATTGAGTTGATCATTTAACCTGCTCAGCAGCACGGGAAGTTTCTAAAACAATGTACATAAGAGTGGGTCCTGGGTATCTCTGTGTGTGGCCCAAACAGCTCGTCTCCGCTGCAGCGGGGAAGCAAAGCCGAAGTACTTTACACTAGTGTAAACAAACGGGGAAATGGGGCACTTGGCAGCAGACTAAAGTGAGTGATGAGGCAAGTGTGCACTGAAGCATCTAATGAATCATTTGCTGGGAATGCTGGGTTTTTATGAGGAAAAGAAAGATGAGGGGGAAGATGGAAAAAGAAGGAGACAAGCTAAAAACGTTGTAAAAGAATGGCTGTTGCACAAAGAGGAAAAGTCAGGAAGTGGTTTACCCAGATATCGGAATAAGATTAGAATACTTTATCCTTTACAGGTGCAGCAACAGCATGGAAACCTAACTTACACTTCATTTACGAAAGAGAAACAATGTTACAGAAAAGCTTCAGCGCTGAAAATCCACAGCATTTAACTCTTGCAGGCTTATGAGTAACTTTAACTTTTTTAATTAGAACACATTTAACACATTTAGCTAGATTTATTTTAAGATGTCAAACTTTAGAATTAAAATGTGGGGTTTTTTCAAGCCTGTGTAGAACCGAGGATCCCCTATGTTAAGTTGATTTCTTAGCGTTTCATATTAAAGTTTTCTCCAAAGGTTTCGAGTCATTTTCAATAAAGACTATGCTAGATTTCCAATGTTGTAACATTCTCAGTTTCCCAGCTCTCCAGCAGTACGTACCAGTCCCTCCACACAGCGGAAGAAAGGAAGCTACTGGGAGACAAGGGTGTATTTAATGTAGTGAGAAGAAATTTTATTGGGAACAGGCAAGGTCCTGGCATCGGTTGGCTGTATTTATCTATGCAGCGGGGATCCCCATCACAACCACTTATTAGGACATATATGTGGGTTTAACCAGGCAGCCATTCAACAGCAATAAGGACGTGGCTTGCTGACCACAGTGAGCTGGGACTGGGACCAGTTTAACCAACACTGGGGCAACAGAGACGAAAACTGAGACAAGAAGGAAATAACAAATAGATGTAAATAAAAAAGAGGGACAGAAGCAACTTCCAGCAGAAGGCGAGAGTGAGTGGAAACGAGTTGAAGGAAATGTGAAAAATACATAAGTGCATATAGTCAGCAAAACAGGATATAATAGAACAATTAGAGAGAAAAAATAGGGAAATGATGGAAGGAAATTACTTAGTTGGAGATGTGATGCCCAAGAAAGATTATATGGAGTATGAACTTGGTTCCCAACAGGTGCTGTTCATAGATTCACTTCACAGCAGGAGGTTTCTGCTTGAGGTCTGTTTTCAAAGATGGAACTGTGAGGGAAATGAGGTGTGAAGAGATAAACTATTATGTACACAGGATATGAGGTACACTGTAAGAAACTACATTTATTGGCAATATTAAACAGAATGTACAGTGAGTAATTATCCTGCTACAGGACCCGATCATAACACATTTTCAGTCCTCTAGCAGGTTCCCAGACTGCTTTCTAAATGACCTGGGTTTCAGAAACGTCACTTCTTACAGCTTTTGGAACGCAAATTACCCACGGCATGCATTTAATCTGGGTCAATCAGTGAACAGAATGAGGAGTTGTGAACACTGACATCGATTTATGCTGTTTTGGAAACACAGCCTGTCTATGGTTGTAGTTTGCCAAGTTTCTAAATATTTAGACATTAAAGTCGGAGACAGAGGAAGACATTTTGCTAGCAAAGATGTCATGGTCCAATTTAAATCGACACTTCTTTCTTCGCAGTGAGAGATTGTCGTTTACAGTGAGCGTAATGTCTGGTAAGCTTCATATTGTAGCTTCCTTCACAATCGAGCTGGTGAATTATGTATGTCACGCCCAAATGTGAGCGATTGGGTAAAATCCGATCCAATTGTTTAAAACTTCAGAGTCCACACCTCCAGCATGCAATCTCCATAGTCGAGGGTCCAGACCCTAGTTTAGCACAAATAGCTGGTGTCTACCAGGCCAGATCGTCCACAATACTTAACAGTGGGCATGAGGTGCTCTTCCACATATTCATCCTTTGTTTTTGTTAGAATCATCTCAAGTGTCTGTTGTTGAAAGGCTCAGGCTAAGTCTCATGTGACCAAAGACAATTTGGAAGAGTTTGAAAGCAAAGGCGTTTTCAGATGGAATCCAAAAATATCCAGATGGAATTCAAAAAGCAGTCTAATGGTTGTCATAGAGACTTGGTATAAAATTAAATATGGGTCATGGTGTAGTTTACTGGCCAGCAGCTAAAGGAAACAGGCCTGTGTTTGATGTGATATATTTACACTCCTGGAAGACATGAAGACATTGATTCCTAATTGGAAGGTCATAGACACAAACGGGAAGAAAAAAGTGTAAAGAAGAACACTCTACCCATGTGGAAACTCAGTGTCACTGCTACACTAGGTTCACTGCTATGCTCAATAAACTGAAAAAAAAAAAAAAAATATCAAAATAGTTTGGTACTAAATAATTCAGAATTCTGTTGATCTTTAAGAAAAATATTAGGACTGCTGTGCATTCTTGAAAATAACCACAACTGGGAAATTGGAGTACAGAAAAGAGACACGGCTAATAGAAATATGTTTGTATTCATAAATAGGATAACCAGAAAAAATATGAGTTCCGACTATATTCTAAAGAGGAACGGTTGGGGGAAACTAAAGGAAAGAAAAAAAAAAAAAGCAGAAAATTATCCCCAACAAACAGAGTGCATATTTTTAAAAGTGTTCATTGAAATACCAGCATCTCATTACTGTGAATTTTGCTGATATTGCAACCTTTTGAGCCGTTACCGTGGAAACCCATCGATGTGAACACATCAAAACAAAAACAACAACTATATTTTGTGGCAGTCGGGTGTGCTCACAGTCTCTCTGAGGGAGAGCATGGGATGGAATCTGAGGCTGTGTCATGTAGGTGTGGGGATGCCGGGAAATGTGCAGGGTAATTTTAGACAAGCATTTAGAAACACGCACAGACACATGGAAGCAAGCAGTCACAAAAATTGCTCATAGTCTGAACTTTGAAAGGAGAGGTTCACAGACAAAAATCCAGGGCTTATTGAAAAGCATTACTTGAACTTAACCACAATGTGCCTGTCACAAATAAATAAAATAACACTCATTAAAGTTAATGTTTGTTTCAAGAACGTAATTACCAGTGACTTTATAAAGGGCACCTGTTCAATTGTTTTATACAAATTAACAATCACCCACTCACACTATAGGAATCCATTGCATTTAGGCATCTGGTTGTGCTGAAAATGAAGAATTGGAATAAAAAAGAAATATGAAATGCATTTTAAAAAATCCTAAAAATCTCTGTTTTGATGTTTTGATCATTTCACACAGACACACGCTGTTGTGCTGTGACAGCTTTTATTGTAAATAGGTTACAAGAAATGGTTCTATTTATATTTAGGGTGATAGAAGAAGAGATTAAGACTCAATAGGCCATGACGTTTTAATCAAACAAATGAGTAACTAAATCCAGTTAGTTTAGCACAATAGCTTGACATTAACAGTAACTTCTGAGGGTGGATGTAGCAGGTTTGGGTTAGGGTTAGGGTTAGGGAATGAAAACAGCTATCTATACCTGCAGACAGAATGGTGGCTCTGAGGGTCTTTACAGATTTCCAACAACTCCCGGAAAAAAAAATAAAAAAATGCTGCTTAATGATCCCGACATACTTTAGGAAATGAATCATGTGTTGGTAGACGTCTACATTCCCAGCTCACTCTGTCTGTGAGGAGTATGGCCTTTATTTGAGCTAGTGTTGAAAAACATATTCATAAAAAACACAGACAGAAAGTTTTGAATTATCAACAGGCACTCAGGCACAAACGGTGATTTTTAAATTAGTCTCTCTCTCTATATATCCAGTATATATACTGTTCAGACTCCAGTAACCAATGAAAATAAACCAACTCATCAACCAACCGATCTCAAGACAGATGTAAGTAAAACCATGATGACTGGTAACTTTTATTGAAAATATCTGAGGATGAATTCCTGATATAGAAATATATTATTTGACCATAAATTTTTGGTTAAGGCATGCGAATGCATTTGACCATGACGCATTAAACCAGCAGAACTGCAGGTTACACAAGAAAAAAAAAGGTTTGGAATGTCTGGAGCAGAACATGTTTATCCACTTACTCAACTAATCAGACGGTTATCTGATAGAGCCCTCCATTACTAGTAAATTTGTGAGCTGTAGCTCATACATTTAAAGTCCCGCCCTACTTTGAATGTGGAATAGTTATTGGTGTCAAATGGAATACTTCATACTGCTTATCTCCACACATAACCATCTTTTAGGTTTACCAATTATAGTTTAAAAATCATATAATGACCAGTTGTGTAGATGAAAATCACTTGTTGAAGTCAAAGAAAAATGGGCAGGCAGGCTAAAAAAGATAGAAAGGAAGCAATATTTCAGATTACCATTCATTTTAAATAAAATATACTCAACAGCAACTCTAAACACACAACATGTCAAACATTCAAGCAGAAGAACACACCAGGAGCTGTTCCTGTCAACTAAGAACAAAACACAAAGTTTACAATTTAGACATGGTTAGTAAAGTTCAAACAGGCTCAGATAACATATGGGGACTTAAGTTGTGCATGTTTCAATTCAAATCATAGTAAAAATCAATTAAAATTTTGGTGAAAACCACATCAGTGCGTAAATCTATCCTTCCAGACACATATTACTGCCTTACGCTGCTGGTGGTGTAATTGTGTGGAGGCGTTTTCAAGGCTCACTTTCGGTTCCAATTGATGACTGTTTCAATGCCTCAGCCTACATAACTAATGTTGCTGACCGTTTATGACCACAGTGTAGCCATCGTTTGATTCTTCTGCATGGTTTTATTTAGCCTCATTACAAAAACTGATAACATGAGTGATGTATCATGGCAAAAGGAACAAATCGCCAGAGTATAAACAGAGACCAAAAAACCCAGAAAATCTAACAATTTCTGAGAAAAATACCATTTGTTTTTATGACAACACGCTTTAAATAACAGTTTTAAAATGGTAAATTTTGTGTTCTAATTCAGTTTGCGTACAGAGTAAATCTGAATAGCGTTCATTTGAGTTTTGGGGGATGGAGAAACTCACAACTGATTGACATACCGGCTTTGTATGGCCACTCAAACACTTTTGATAATGGTAATATACTGTATATGTGGGACAACGAATTGACACTTGGGATGCCATTGTTCAGTTGCAAAAATTCTTCAGAGTTGCCGTCTCCAAACATGACAACATCCACCAGAAAGAGAAAGTGAAAAAGCGCACAGAACAGGACTACTTATATGATTGGAGGCATTGAGGGCTGCAGGAATACTCTTCAGTTTCTCGTGCGGTGAGTGTTTGAACTTTTGATTTTAGAAAATTGCTATGATACATAGCAATACAGAACGTTTTGTGAAGTGTATTCAGGACTTTCAGCATAATACGACGGATTTGAAAGGCCGTGTTGTTCATCGCACACTTAAGTCTGCTTCACTGCTCAGTGCACTGTGTGAGCTATGATGGTGATCAGGCGGGTCCTGTGTGAGCTGTGGTGCACCGTACTGACTATCTGCAACTAGTAGCTGTAACCTAAAATAAAACAGTTAATAATGTTGGGCTTCCTTGTTTAACTTGTTGCATTTAGGCTTTAATTCCACTACAGCTCAAAGTTAACAGACAACTACATGACAAAAGCTCACAAGACAAAAGCTCACAACTTCACTATAAAACGGGACAAAAGCTAAACACTTGAAAAAGCATATAGTTCTTGATTAACTGAGAAATTATCACTTTATTCACTAAAGTGAGACAAGTCTTTAACTGGGCAAACATAGAAATGCAGACATGAACACTTTCCTTCTTTTGTAATTGAAAGACAATTTGAAAAAGAATTCAATCATTGTGACTATGGACACCCAGTTCCTACACACTATTTCAAAGAATGGTTCCCATTTAAAAAGAGCGGGGAGTAAAATATATGAGATATAAAAGAGGCCCAAACCACAAAAAAGCCAGGGCTGAGAGAATGCTGGACATTTCCCAGGCTGCTGCTCGTGTACTTCAAGAATGCCCGCTTTTTCTTTTCAAGACAGAAAAATGATTTCAGCTGTATAAATTGACAGCGGCCTTGTAACTGAAGATAAGAGAGGAAAAGAGGGCAAGATTGCAGTGCTGTCATAACTTCTGGTCAGTATAGAGTCATATCCCAGCCAAGCAGGCAGGTTTTAGCCTCTTTGATGAAGCCTTTTAACTCCTAATGATAAATGCATATTGGATTTTGAACGTGTCGGGCCTACAACTAGATTTACACGTTTTTGCATGTGTCTGAAATAGTGTAAGTGAAATTATATCTTCATATATTCCATTAAAGTGTTTACATATGTCTGCTATTTTAGCCTTCGCTGCTCTCCCGTCTCAGCGCTCGTCTCCTCGGGTGGCATAACAGTAAATCTTGGTTTTAGACACTGTGAGGCAATAATTTTTTTTGAACAGCAGACAATAAAAGCATAGTTGCATAAATGAGTCATTTAATTATAACAGCGGAGGTAATTAGCGGTGGACTTTAAAAGGAAGTGCAGTAAATGGCTATTGGGATGCAGACATGTGTCTTGCTATAGTGACAGTTGGTTAAAGACAGTAAACACACATCGGTTTGTATGATTACAGACTTTCTTTATGACTTTCTATAGGCAAACTGGGGGAGCACAAGCTGCAGAATTTAGCACATATAGAGCACACAAAAGTGTGCTTGGCTTGACAGTCAACATGTTTCTGATCTTGGGGTTATCAATCATGGGATTCAGAAGTGCTATCATCCAGGATTGGAGGGAAGATGCAAAAAGGGAAGACTGTGAGGATAATGCCTAGTTAGAAATGGAAGAAAAAACATAGAAAGTGGTTGGGAATAATTCCTGGTTTGGCTTCTGTATGAAGAGGTTATGGGGATGATTCAGCATTGGTGCTTTTGTACACATAGACAAGCTTATGACTGTTGTTATGATGTGACTTTGTATATGTATTTTTGGTGTCCTGCATGTGAAGTTGTGAACCTACAGCTAGAAATATGAACATTGCTGCATTTTGATGTGCATGTTATGTGTGTGTAAATGTGCTGCATGGTAAAGTGTGTCTGTTTAGACCAGGGTGGAGCATTGTGTGACACGATCAATGTGTAAGCAGATGTGGGCACCACGGCCACAAAGCTGCATGTCCTCTAACTACCAAAGGCAGAACACTGTTACGCAGCAAAGGCTGAAATTACATGGATGGTCTTAATGGTTTTCCAGCAGAAAGTCTGAGAAAAACTGCAGATTATTTTCCATGCCACAGATCATCATTTATCATCTGACAAGATAACAACAACATAGCCAGGAAGTCAGTAACAAAGACGAAGTGCAATTTCCATGGATACCGAGCTTCTTAAAGCCACAGTTAGCTGTACCGGCTAACAGAGAAACAAACAACAAACATATCAGAGTAGGCAGGGGGAATCAAGCTGGATTTCTGTCAATCCAGCATGGACTGTGTCAGGCTTTCCAACACACCAGTGAGTCAGACTGCCTCTCGCTTTGCCCCCCTCCTCTACATTTCTGTCCACTTTACTTGCTCTTTTTCTCCATCTCACTTGCATCTGCACAAAGCATTAGGCACCACTTTTATCTCCCTCATTACATGTGTTTGCCAGCTTCATATCTGCCCAACTGCTACCTCCTTCACATGCACACACACACACACACCCACACGCACCCCTACACTCTGTGGGGCTGTGGTTTTGAGGCAGCTATGACACAATCCAGATTCTTGCTGCCTATAGCAGGAAAATGTGTTTTGCACTAAAGTATTTTCCTCTAAAGTCCAGATTTTCCTTGCCCTACAGCTTTGATCCACATGGCACAGGGGGACGAAGGGTTGTGTCAACAGTGTTGTGTTTCAGTTGGCGGGCCTGCCAGACCCCCACGGCTCTCTCTCATTGCTCTGTCATGGCAGGGGCACAGATACCACTATGAAGTGCAATTATACTTTGCATCCTATACTTTCCCAAGAGCCTGGAGAACATTCCCAAAGGGACACAGGAGCGTCCAAATGATGGGACATGCAAAAATATACCTAAAATTGTTGCATGCCTTAATGTTTAAAAATACACCGAGGCATCTTTAATGAATTATCTGTGGTGGTTAGGAACAGCCAGCTCTAGCTTTGTGCGACTTCAAAGCTGAGTATAATCGAGCTGTACGAACCGTATTTGAATTGAGCAACAAAAGGAGATGTTAGAGATAGCAGCTGAAATATGCAACAAGCAGGAAGGGTGACTTGGTGATAAATCTGCAAACCTCTGTCCACTAAATGTGTTTGTGTCAACTCCTTGGTGTTTCGACGGCGCTTTTACAGCAGTAAATATCTGCTAGGACATGAAGTCATAAATTTATCAGAAGAGCTAGAGTGAAAAAAGAGTTTGTCTTACTGATAGATATCTTTTCGCAGCACAGTGCGGGTCAGCGGGTTGTCAGCCTGTGGAGCCATGCTGAGGGAACCCAGCTTTAACACGAGGGTGTCTTCCTTCTTCTCACTGGACTCTGCAAGGATACATTCACACGAAAAATCAAACAAAAACTGTATAGAAAACAAGTTAATGAGTGCCCCTTTTAAACTTCAGCTACCTAAATAGTTGTAATTCATTTGTCTAAAAGGAAAACAGTCAAAATCTTACAAGAGCCAAATTGTGTTCCTTTTGCACGTATCTGTTAAATATAAATTTATTAATACATAAGATTTGTCAAACATTTTCCATTGGTAACATCAAAGACGGCCAAACAATGAGAGGGACAAACTAGTTGACAGTCCTTCCAGTGTTTTTGTGTAAATTCACACAAAATCAACAGATGCCTGCATTTTTTTTATGCTAAGCAAAATTGTGAGTTTATTATATACTTTTCGCAAAAATGGTCAAAGCCGTCGGGTTTCAGTGATTGATAACTCCCTCCTGCTGGTGGCAGTATTGGTTACTTCTACACCGCTGCCTAATTGATGTCAAGTTAATGTTTGTGATCAATACGGGAAGTAACAGAAAGTCATGTGTAAGCACAAACATTGCAAAGTTCTTTGCAAATACTTGCAATGTAGCATCACAAAATCACTGAGTTTGATTGCAAAAAAATGGTAAAATTAACTGCAAAGCACTGAAGGGATCAATCAATGTGAAAAGATGTTCAACATTATTTAATTTAATATTTAGCGAATGCTAGACAGCTATTAATATTTTCTGAATGGATTTTTATCAATACATTCTGGCACAACACAGACTTTGAGGATATTCATGATCTTGCTATAGCCCAAAAGGAAAATAAGTTTGACACCCCTGCTCTGTATTATCATCAGTTTTATCATTATCACAAAGAAAAATAAGAATTGAAAGTGTATTTGTTTTCACGTGAGCTCCACTGATTTTGAGACATAAAACCCAGCGTGACAGTCAGACAGAAAAAAATCAGGTTAGTGGACTATGGTTTGTAAAAACACAGAAATTGTTAAAACTATAAGAAAACGTCTTGCAGGTGTAAGAATAACTACTAATTGTACAGGATCTGTTAGCTTTAGCGGACCTAATACTGCTTGTCATGGCTATACGTAAAATGTTAAATAAAATCAAGAAAGCCAATTTTATTGTATGTGTGTTATATTACTATATTGTTGTTTCCATGTGTGAATCAAGAAATAAAAGCGTGACCTGAAGCTGCGTTTCTGTCTTGCGTGCCATGGCAGAAGACTCGGATCACACTGGTGTTGATGTAAATGAGAGGCAAACACCTGGACGTCAATGTGTGGCTCCGCATTGGCTGACCTGCAGACTTCCCTCGCTCTCTGTAGCGCCTGGGAACTGTAGTCTGAAGAGACATGAAGCCACAGCAATACACAGCACACAGATGGTCACAATTATGATGTGTTTTAGAATTAAATAAAAATACAACAAATGAAGTAAATCATCAGTACAATGTGTAATATGCCAACTACTATGAAACAATATATTCATTGTCCCCCTTATATAATTTCTTTCAGCAGTGATAAGTATTTATTTATACGAGCTGAAAAATAATCTGGTTCTTGCTTCCATTGAGAAAATATCTCCCCAATATACACAAAATGTATTTTTTTGTTTCACCTGAAATACCCCTGCTACAGTAGCCAGCAAGGGACAAAATAACACCACATCAAAGGGTTGTGCCGTCAGCAGGATCTCCCTCAGGTACTGAGGCGAGCTGTCTGCCAGCGGGTCGCTGGCCGTCCTCTGGCTCGGAGTGGTCATGCTGCTGCGCGACGGCCGCTCCAGGCGGGAGGTCAGCTTGTGCCGGACGTTTTTGGTCACAGCTTGGGTGTAGGTAATCGAAAGGAAACCATGCTGCTGATGAGAACCTTCCAGGATTTTAGCTGCCATCTGATGCGAGACAGGACAGATCAGGCTGACAACAGACACGATCACACAGAGCAAGGCAAGTCCAATAACTGTCCTGTATGATTCTGGCTCAAATTCTTGGATGAGGATTCGATTTCTTTTTTCCCCCCCTTTTTCTTCAAATGGAGACTTCAATATACTTAGTCAGTTCTAGAAGGATTTCATAAAAGAAATGATACATGATTTTGAAATGCTCTGTAAAATGTATACTTATACATTTTACATTCTGTTTCTTAACTTTTGTTTTTTTAGAAAACAGACTTGACCTCATCCAAAGACCTCAGCCTTATATCATGAGACGTCTAAAAAGAAAGCCAAGCTGAAGCTACTGACGAGGAAGGCTTAGAGAACAAATTTCACCTTTAGTAAAATAATTTAGCAAGAAGCAGGAAATCAGTCCACATTAAAAACATTACATTCTAGAAACATATATACAGTATATATATAGATATATATACTGTATATATATATATATATATATAATTTTTTTTACATATTTTAAAGCCAATATTAAGTAAAAATACATAAGATACCTAGAAAAATCTGGAAATATGTCCTGATTATAAGTCTGGTGGATTGATTTAAGACATCAAGGTAAGCAAAAACATCCAGTCACAGTGGATCTTATTGTTTTTTAACAATTCTGTTGCACTTCTTAGTAAGATGGTTTATGAAATTTGTAGCATAAATATTTTCATTAAAGTTAGAGATGTCCATTCCAGTCCCATGTACTAAAGTCCCTGAATAAACTCAAACCCAGTACCCATTGTGGGTCTACTGACCACACCCAGAGCGAGACGCACAACTAAGTTTTGTGTGTCCAATGTTAGCATTTATGGTATATGTGTTTCATGTGCACAGCTTGTAAATTTTTAATAGTGTTTGTCAAGAAGATTTTGAAGATTGAATAGTAGTTTTCAACTAAGAATTAACTTTTTGTTATTTCTTTTTACAAAGTAAAAGAGCCAGAGAGGTTAAACTTCCTCTGGCTCACACAGAACAGAATGTGACCTGTTCTGTTTAATGTGCTAAGATAGCCACAGACAGCTCTTGCTGCGAAGGCTTTGCAACATTAGTAATCACATTCAAAACTAAGTTCCAGAGGCAGCGGAACAACATTTTCTTTACGTTTTGACCACAAAGTTAACTTGCCCTGCTTTGAAATGAGATGATTAAATTTAAAACTCTGGTTTGAGAGAGTAAACGTGCAAAGATAAACGTTTGTGGAAAACAGTGGGAGCAAGTTGAGAGTCAACTAGATTGACTGTAACTGTATGTTTAGTCACGTATATCATCAAATGATAAAGCAACGCACGCTTTAAGTGACGCATAGTCAGAACATGGCAGCAGAGGATATTGAGGAAAGTTCTGGTTAGGTCAAAATATGGGCAGATGTCTAGAAAAAGAAAAATAGAAGATTCTGCAGTTCCTGCACTGATGGCGATAAATACCTTGCAATACTGATGAAATCTTTAGACAAGTATTTTAATGCACTTTTGAGCAAACAACATGGCAGTGATTTTATTAACTTTAATAAAGCATCATCCTTGGGCTGGCTGGTCTACGCCTATTAAATGAGTCAGATCAGTATCAGGGACGGAAAATTATTAATAGGAGCATCTCTAGTCAGTGATGATTTCTTATGGTTACTAAAAGGATCATTTCTTTTGAAGTGATAATTGCCTAAAATTTATAAAAGGATCAAAGAGAAAATTCTTGACCCACTGTTGATGGATGTTAAAACAGAGTTCACAAAATAGAAAAAAAAATAAAGGAAAAAGAAGCTGGATTCTTACAGGAGGGGAAAAGCCAGAGAAGTGGCTGAAAGAGCTTTGCTTGCTGACGGGTCGAACCAACACAGTGCGTCTGTTCAGCTTGTCAGTGCAAGAGAGGACCACTCCTCCACAGCTGTCCGAGGTCCGAACACCCTCCTCCATACTGGAGGTGAGGAGAGCGGAGGACATGACACACACAAAAAAGGTAGATCCAGAAAGAGAAAAACATAGAAGACAGACGTGGATTCAGATCGAGTAGAAAAGGAGGAAAACACAAAATAAAAAAGAAGAAGCCAGAGACATACTTTCAGTATAGTTTCAGTAAAAATCACAAAAGAAGTCAACTGATTAAACCCAAAGAAAGTTATTGAGGTTGATTCGGTTGAAATATTGAGTTATGGTCTTATAGTATACCTCAACAGAGACTGAAGCAATATGAGCCATATTTCAAGTGAAAATAGAATAATCAACACAAAAGGTTATGGAAAAATCCTCTGTGTTGCAATTATTTAAGGTAAATTTTTCATATATTTTTTTTTCTGAGTGCTTATATAAGACCATCACAAGAAGAAAGTTTCATCAAAGAAGAGTGGAAGTCCATGTTCTAGGAGTCTTTAACACACACAGAAAATTTTCTTTGACCAGATTAAATTGGCTTGAGAATTCAGTCGTTCAGTTACTGGAGAGACAGGAGAGGGTTAAGCAGATCATCTTTTAAGTTATTCTTTTCTATGAATTTATATTGTTCAGTAAATCACTTGCCTAAACTTTCAATGTTCGCTCTTTTTATTCTTCTTTTTATTCTCCTGTCTGTCCAGCAACAGAAAAGATGAAAAATCTTAAATAGGAGCAGCAGCGCAGCAGCAGATGGTGTATGAAGAACTAAGGCTTCTATGGCTGCTCTGGGGACACACAGGAGCCTCACCACAGCGCTCTCCTTGCAATGTAGAATGATTCCTTCATATTGCCCAGACTGTAAGCCATATTGCCCTGGCCTAGAGAAACATGCAAGACCAATTTCACAATGAGGGATTTTGTGTGGCTGCTCCTGGGGAAGGTAAAAGTCATGTTAAAGTAAAAAAAAAAAAAGTTACAACAGGGGTGCCCAGGTCCAGACCTCGGGAGCAGCTGAACTTAAACTTTTACATGCTTCCCTGAATCAAAATGCTGAATTCATTCACCTGGTAGTCAGCCATTCGTTTGATTCAGGTGTGGGAACTGGAGTTGGGCAAACTTGGGTTATCAGGTTGTACTTTATTTACTGAACCACAAACTGACACAATGCAGGCAGGGTCCAGCAATGGTAAACTTTCAGTAATATGACTGAATGTGTAAAATGCTTTAAGAAGGCTTTTGTTGGGAGTTGGTGTCATATGAAAAATCTTAATTGAACCACATTTAATTCAGGCTCATCTGTTGGAAAAGGAAAAAAAAAACAATTTGAAAGGAACAAAATAAGGCATAAGCTGCAGCAGAAGCAGCAGGTAGAAAGAAACAATATTGTGTCAGGATGGAAATGAGTGACAGGGCATATAGCAGCAACTACCTCCTCTCAGGGAGGATGGTTCTGAGGTAGAAGCAACTTGTGTGAGCTTCTCCAATAATGATTTTTGCACCTACAAATCTAAAGGTGTTCTGATGCAAAACCAAAAAATCATTAGTAAATCTCTTTTTATATGTAGTCTGCAGAAGTTGCAAAACCTTGTAAATCATTTCTGCTTTGTGTAAAATAAGCCAGTTTCTAGTTGACTAATCAAAATAATTTGGACTCTCAACTAGAGATGGTCAAAGGGTCAGAAACCAATCCAAATCAATAACCTGTCATGGTGCATCAACATATTTACTGGCAGTATTTAGAAAGCATACAAAACAGGTGGGCACTCAAACCCCATTGACTGAATATACAATTAAAGCTAGCGGGCTAGTTTAGCCAACCTGTGTGTAGAACTGTATAACAGTATTTTTTTTAAATGCCACCGTGTGAGTGTGTGTGCGCAATTTTTTGCCTATTTAAACATATCTTTGTAACCTCTCCACTCAAAGAGACCAATTTACACAGTTGTGATGTGGAGTTTCTCTGCCAGCCATTCTTCAGGCGCCGCTTTTGGTAGCACAGCTGGAAAACATCAGCTTCATCTAGTGTGAGCTGCCTGGAGTGAATAAGGGTGAAGTGTCTCTTTTCTTTGGGGACCCTTTTTGAGTAACTGAATAGTTTAATGAACATCAAAGAGTTGAAAGACACTGTTAAAATAAGGTGAACGGGATCATCTTTTGAACTTTCCACAAGACAGGAAACATCCCTGAAATATTTAGCACTGAATCACCTCTTTACCTTTCCACTTTCATGTCCTCCTTTGAATCCTATCCAAGTGTCCTACACACCATCTAAGGTTTCTGCGTCCATCTATTCTGCATTCCTTGTGACAGATCATTTTTCCACCCTTTCTCTCCTCACCCTATTCTGATACAATCACTGATTCAATTATGGATTGGCCTCCCATATTTGCTTGCCCTATGTAATGGTCTATTCATTTTCCAGCAGTGACATAGCTAAGGCCAGAAAAGATATTTTATCTGTCAAACTTGATCTAATCTGACCCATTGTACACAAATAACCTGGGCTGGGTAATGAAATACTGAGCAATTATCTATTCAGAATGATTAATACGGACTCCAGTCACTGGGAGCACTACGGTGTAAGTGAATGATAGAGATTGGAGTGGGCCAGGAGCCCAGAGATTCTCCACTGTGGCCTGAACATCCATGACTGTAACCTGGCATGGATAATGAATTGCTTCTGCTTGCCAGATCCGTGGTTGGTAAAAGTGTGTTGAGACCACATTGTTAAATGCACGTTCACTGAAATAACCTAGAAATAAGAAAATTGACTAATTATCTACTTAAGGAGGAATAGAGGTCTAGTAAAAAGATTAGGCCTGGCACCGGCTCAAAAGCAATTGAACACACACCTGTGGAGAACAGAGCAGGGATCAAATAATGACCCACAGCGTCGACACACACTAGAACTGTCTGAGCGCTGACGTTGTTCTGGCTAAGGTTGAGAACTCCGTGTGAAGCATATGCAGTCCTGCAGGGTTACAAATCAATCTGCAACCGACACAGGGAGGTCCGCGGGATGCCAGCTAGTCAGCAAGGTTCAACGCCAAGCAAATGGCCTCAATCACTCTTTGACCTTCGCCGATGCTCTTAGGATCCAACTGAAGAGATTTGAAAACCTGGCAAATCTGAATCAATATCTATTATCATGTTAGTTGTGAGGGCATCCATCGTTTACGACGGGGTTCAAAAGAGTCACGGCCTCCGACGGTCCAACTGAGTTTTACGGTCTGGCTTGACTGGAGTGAGAGACACTTGGAAACAAAAAGTCAGACACATAAACACGCAGGGCTACAAATGCAGCCAAACATCCTGCAGTACCCTGCAGGATGTTGATTACTGTGATTGCTACTTCATTATCTTTTCAGAGATGGACGGGGTGAACTATGGGATTCTGAGATCTGGTGTTTAGGAGCGGCAGAGTTGAGGTGGACAGAAAATGTGCTCACATTTAGCCAACTTCCCAGCAGCCATGTTGACTTTGATGAGTAGGGAACACAGGTGGGTTAACGAGGGTTGTGGTCCACGTCTGTGTTTGTGAAGGTTTGTTGTTGTGAAGGCTGTGAATACTTACGCAAATGTAATTTCTTGGTTTTCTATTTTTAAAAACTTTGCAAAACACTTAAAAAAATGTTGAGTGTGTGTAGAAAGCGGAGGAAAGAGTTAATCTAAAACAATTTGGAATGAGGCAGTAACACAAAATGTGAAAGAATGTGAAGCACTGTGAATAATACATGGAAATATAATACATTAGGCAAAATAACAGCTTTAAAATATGTCAATCACCAAGTATTATGACTTGAGGCAAAAGGTAGGTTAAAATGAATTAGACAAATGTATGAAAAATATATCATTACATGTATATAATATGTCTAAATGAGATTACAAGATGTTAACAGATTCATACCTGCATCGGTAGTGATCAATGTTGAAGCTGCCAACTTTACATTTGATCTTTGTGTAGACATCCTGGATATCTACAGACGCACTCAGGTCTTCTAATTCACTGAGGACACAGATTTCTAGTGGGGGGAAAAGAAAATCAGAGTTTTAACCTCATCAACATTAGTATAGGATATAAAAATTCCCCCGCCCCCGAAGAAAGAGCTGTTCATTATATGTCTTATCACTATACATTCCAATATTCCTTCAGTGACAGACTAACAGCACACACAGCTCAGCTTAGGCTTCCAGAGATTTTTTTTTTTTTTTTGTATCCGTTTGTGCAATTACCTGCAAAAGATAAAAACTACATCAGGAATTAACTTTGGTCTGAGTTTATTGATTCAGCAGTTGTCATTAGTTTTAGAACACATTGTTGTTATTTCTATTTAAATAGTTGTCCCACTGATTGCAGTTGTATGCAGTCTGGTATATATTTTTATTCTATGTTGGTATTTTAAAAGTTAAGAAGTTTTGTTGATGCTTCTATTCAGCTCTGAGCACAAGTGTCCACCCACTGCAGAGGCAACATGAGTAAGCATCATAGGAGCGCTTTGCTTTGTGATGAACATAGTCTCTATGCTTAACATTCAAGTCTAATTGTTTCCACTGAGAAAGTCCCACAAACCAGCTGGGAAAAATGGGCTTCATGCATGTGAAACTAAAGATGTGGTACTGATGCTTTGTGGTGAGAAAATATCCCCCACCAGCTTATTATTAATGAAAAACAAAGCTCTTAAAAGTTAGTGTGGATACTGAAAGGATTGAAGTTGTTTCTCTCAGGAACTCATATGGACTTGACATAGCAAGATCACTGAAAAAAAACCCTGTGCTTTCTTAAAACCCAGGCAGAGTTTTAGGATGTCATAATTTCTCTCTGAATGCTACAGCAGTCTGTCTCTAAGCCTTTGCATATTATAGGTTAATATTTAATGCATTATGCAAAACATAGAACATTTGATGGTTCATTAGCTTTGTTGCCCAGTAAAAACGACACTTAAAGTAATCCAAAAAAGAATGCTAATGGTAATGTTATTCATGTTGATTCAATGTTAATCAATGTTAATCAATGTTCATCTAATATTTATGATTGTTTTTTGTGTCCCACAATATAAACTAAAAAACATAAAAAAAGACAACTATTAAACACTTGTGTCTTAACATGCACTTTAAATGACCCTAAATAAATTAGAAAATATTTTATACCACCTAATTAGCACAAACTAATTTGTGCTTATAATTAAATTTTATTCACCACAACTAATATGCCATTAACTGTTCATTTTATTTTATTTATTTATTTATTTTAATCAAACTCAGTATGTGTCTTTCTATCCCACATTTATGCTACATGGAAGAATATAATGTGAACAAGATTTCTTTCTTACATTCCTCAAACATTAAACCACCGAATAATATCATCTCGTGTTTTTCAGCTTCCCTATCTTGAAAGGTAGAGTAGTTCTGTTCAGAAAAGAACTAAAAGAATTTACTATTTTATTTTCTTGTGTGTTGTCTATAAAAATTCTTAACGCTAATACCCCCAAAAATAATGGTACACATGTATAAGTTAAGATCCTATCTTTGCATCCTTTAAGACATTCCATGTAAAAACCCCTTAAGTTTGGTGATCTGCTTGGCAGATGCTAAACATTACAGGCAGCAATTAAAGGTAGATCTGGTCTTTCATCCCCCAGTAAATCTTCAGGAGACAAGAGGTGGTTTGCTTGGGATTCATCATCCACCTATTTATTTGTCTTTTCCCTCATGCCAACGTCTTTTCAGCAGCGTTTCCATACTGAGTGCAAAATATTTTCCTAAAAAGTCCAAAGAATCACTTGATGAAGTTAAATAAGTAAAACAATTATTTTTCAGTCTACAAACTGTGGCATGTTACTGCATCCAAAGGCTGACCTTCCCGAATTTGAATGAATTTGGTGTACAAATAACAAAAGCTAAAAAATGATCAGAAAATGTAAATATTATGTTTTTAACAGCAACCGCCAGAATATTTCACATTATCAGCCTATTTGTCTCACATCTCTTCCTCTGTTTTTTTTTCAGGGTTTTAGGTCAGGTCAGTTTTCTGAAAACATTACAGCAGGACTTGGTATTTTTGGCATGTTTTGGTATTAATGCGTTACTCTTATATGAACACTTTTTTTCAGAAACGGGAATAGTTGTCCAAGTCATTTGTGAGTTGTTATGTTTGTCATTTTTCTTTGTAAAAAGATATATTTGCCATCTTCTTGTGTCACAGTGAGTTTCATTACATATGAGACAAGCCCTGTTTTCTGCATGAGGACAGATCATAAAACCAAGTGCTTTTCTTTTTATAAACATGTTGTGTTTATTTAGGTTAAGTCTAGAAAGCCTGTCTTTATTCTTTTTTCATCAGGAAAGTTTTTAAGTTGAACTTGAAATGTCAGGAGAAACATTTTTCATGTTACTTTTAAAAATGCACTTCCATTAAAATGAGTATTTGAAATCAAGTAAAGTAACTAAAGCCTGTTACTGTTTAAAGAATTAATCAGTAGTCAGATTACTTTACAAGGTAAAGTAGCACTGGGTATGTAACATACTACGTAGCACACTTCCATAATTTACTGAAAGGCTGCTGTAGTTGGTTGCGCTGTCAATTCTGCTTATATTAGTTTGTCCTAGAACATGAAAGAAAAACAAGCTTTCAACTTATAAGTTTGTATAAAATGGGAAAAAAAATAAATAAATAAAATAAATGGTCTTAAACTTTATTATAGAACAGCTTGATAAAATGGTACATGTACAGAAAATGGGACTAACAAGAATTAGGTCAAGTTACCTGTCTTTCTTGCAGTCGGATCAGCAGCAAAGAGTTGAATTGTGACTTTAGGTAACATCCACTGCATCCAAAGGCTGACCTTCCCACTTGTTCCCTCAATGCTGCTGGTTTTTTGCTCCAGAGTCACTGTGTCTGCGAATGGACCATCATCTCCAGCAGGCACCGAGTCACCCTGTGGAGCCAAAGCAGGAAGGGATAGGTAAGGCAGTAAACAACCACAAACTGATGGAAAACCTCAACGATTCAGTGTCCCCTATGAAAAGGTAAAACAGGTGGAGCAAAGCGACAGCTATTACTTATTGACAGACCTATGCAATGAGTCAAAAAGGAAAAGAAAGACATTCCTGTGTTTGTGTTACTGCTGAAAGTCTACTTGAGGGCATGAGTCCAACCATATGCCTGGTGGATGCATATGTTTGCAAGTGTTGTCGCTGTGCATGTAGCCATTACAAAGCAACCATTAACAATCGAGCCTTCCTGTGTGAAGATGACATCAATGTCTGGTAAACAGAACTGTACACAGCAGAGAGCAATGTGGGGGATGGAGGGGAGCATGGTGAAAGGCTGTCATTGGTGTTAACCCCAAGCTGAGCCACCATCACCCACAAGGCCCCTCATTCATTGAAGTACGGCGGGACACACACGTCTTGCGTCCTGGGAGAGAATGGAAGAGAAGACTGGAGGCAGGGGTGGAGGGATGTGTGTGTGTGGGAGAGGTGAAGTGGAAAAGCCAGCAGGATGCGGTGGAAGAGTCGTTTGTAAGCGCTCAACACAATGCTGAGGGTTTGGCAAGACACAGATGACACTGGGGACATTTTATCTCTTTTCTGCTAAATCTGTTTTTCAAATCCATATCTCTGAAGTGGAAAGCCTGTAAACAAACGGTGTGACCGTGTGCAGCTTTAGCTCTTCAGAGTTTCACTTTTTCCACTGCTTCCCTCATCACAGTGTGGTAATGACAGATCGTGTCATGGTTATTGAGCCTGGCTGTGGCTGGTGCGGAGGTTATCAACCATCTCAATTAGAAACCCCACAGCTGCTAAGGCTGATTACAGTGTCCCGAAAGAGGATCCAGATGAGGAAACTATGTCCCCGTTCCACAGGATGGGGGAGGGAGGAGGGCCCCCGCACTAATTTGCAAATTTAATTTAATCACACACTTGAGGGTGGCTGAAAGTAGAACACAAAAACAGCGGATGACAATAATATAAAGAAATTAGGGATTATGCGGATTCAAAAATAGACTGGGGACCACAAGACGCTGATGAGAAGCATGTGCTCTGTGTACTAGCCTTACAGTGAAAGAAATGGACTGAGAAACAGAGGCCTACATTTAGCTGGAGTCCCATATTAGTTGAGTTAATTATATGTAGGAGAGCTTTTGACCAAAATATATCCTGTAAAGTTAAAACCTAACAGAAACATCGCAAAAGCCGAACGACTAAAGGATTTCTTCGAAGTTTCAATCGGTCACAATAACTGTGTGTGTGTGTAGGGGTGTTCATGTCTCAGTCTGCAATTGCAGTGACAGGTAATGAGTAACATGATACCAGTAGTAATGCAGTCTCAGTGAGATATTCCTGTGTCAACTACCATTTAGAGACTAATTATTGCTGAAATGGAGTCAAAACAAAAAAGTGTTTGTGTGTGTTGCCTGTAGGGGTATGTGTGTGGGGGTGTGTGTGTGTGCGTGTGGTTAGGAGTGTTTGGTTTACAGTTTGGCCAGTCATAAGGATTAGGCTCCGTACTGTCATGTGTGGAAACAGGAGCCAGCATTGGCGCTGTGGGAAGTTTTCGACCACAGTGTACTGCCGCGTGGTTACAGTCGAGCATCGGACACCCAACTGCTACAGTTTCCCATCCAGAACAGCTGCTGGCAATTTAAAACAAATTTCTATTCAAACAGGTCAGAGGAAAAGGAAGTAATGGGTTTTTGACAGACGTCTTGTTTTTTTTTTTATGTTTTAGTGATGAAAAAGAAAGTCAACAGAACCATAAAAAGGTGCATTCAAAATAAACTGCATGTTCAGCTTAAAAACCAATTTAAAAAGATAAGGTTTAGAGTTCATTCGGTAACTTACAACAAAAATGCATGTCAACGTTAAAGATTTTTAGGTGAAGAAAATTAGATCAAAGTGAAAACGCTCCAGACTGATGGTAGTAAGGACCTGATAGATGTGGGATGTTCGAAAGGCTGCCCAACTGTGGCCCCAAACAATTGCACACATTCTCAGGAGGAGTTATTTTCCCACACCTCCACAGGCCAAGCTGTAAAGTATACAGTTTAATTCCTGGGCCTCTATGCTATAAACGGGCTGAGGATCCGGGTTTATTTTCTCTGCAGAGTTTGTCTTTCCTCATCAGAGAGACTCAAACATTGGAAGACAACAGCAGGCCGGGAGGTGTCAAGGAGAGATGGAGGGATATGCTGATTATTGAAGGAATGAATGAGAAGAGAAAGGAAGGGACCAGAGGGAGGATAGGAGAACGTGGAAGAGGGAAAAGGAAGTGTTGGACAGAAGAAGCAAAGAGACTAGATGAAACTCTAGAAATAGGGAAATTAAGAAAAACATATATGGTGGTGTTGTAGTAAATAAAAGGTGAGGAAATAAAGCATGTCACATAAATTCTAATGTCAAAGTACAAAAGTACAAATTTTGGTTGCCACTACAAGGTAAAAAAAAATCATATCTTTTCAAGATCCTAAAATTAGGTGAGGTCAACCATAGAAATATATAGATATAAATATCATTCATGACATATCTATTTAATAAAAGATTACCAGTTCTGATGAGCCCAAAGACAAAATGTCTGGTTCTAATGTACAGGATCTAAAGTTTGGCCCAAAACTACTTACATTCATGGCGGATTTATGTTTAAAGTAACCTTTTTATTTTACATGTTTATTCTGAGTGGAAGTAATATTAACATTTAGGAAAAGCGCTGCCAAAGTTACAGAGACTTGAATCTGTGCAAGGAGCTAAAGATTAGGGTGATGGCAAGGAGGCCGTCCATCTTCTAATAACTGCACTTTCACCAAGCATGAATCATTAAACTACCAAGTGGAAACAAGCAAAAAGCTGGTCAAGATGAAGGGTTTGATTCATGTAAGCCCAATAAAGCTTTTATGTTATTATTGAAAAGGGTACAACACTTTTTTTTTTTTTTGCCTAAAGTACAAAAAACAGTGATGGGAGTGAGACCGTTAGGGAAGAACTGCTGCCACCACTGCTGAGACTTATCAAAACAGCTTCTACAGCCTTGCTCAATCACCAAGACTCCCAGAGGTCTAAACACTTCTACCAGTGTTTGTACTTATGTAAACAGTAACAAGTGGACTGTCAGGGGCCACTCTGCCGTTGTTACTGGCTCCGCTATTCTGCAGGTCTTCCAAGGCGATTGTGAAGAGCTGCCACTTCTGTGGGAGCACAAATGATGCAAGAATACATGGATGTTGATAGCAAAGAATAAAACAGAAACACAGGCAGCCGGTCATATTTTTTTCAGCAAACAAACAGCACATCTAGTTGAGTACAGTACCTTGCATAAGTACTCACATTTGGAACTTTTTTCCACATTTTGTGCATGCGAGACTTCTCAAAATGTTTATCCCTGACAAATCTAAAACAGCACCACATCATGCCCCAATCTAAAGAAACTAGAGAGCAAACTAGAACTGCGAGGAGTTATCAATGGGTTCCAAGCCCCACCCAGCAAGTCGGGTGCGCTTTGAACTTTTTCCACATTTTGTGAGTGTTCTTAACAGGTTTAATCCTGCTTAATCTAAAAAAGCAATACATAATGTCCCATTCTAAAGAAATTCAAGAACAAATGAAAAACAGAGTCACTGAAATCTATCGATCTGAAAAACAATTCCTAAGGCTTTAGGACTCCAGTGAGAACAGCTTTTTGTAGTCCGCTTGTAGTCCGAATGACAAAAAAGCAAAAACTGACGAGATCCGTAAGGTGGCAAAAACGTTTCACACCTCTTCACTTCATTCTCAAAGTTTAATATTTTATGCAAGCATAATAAAAAGTCAATTTTTCTTAATTAGGAGGCAACCAAGCCCCAGCTTAAAAGAATCAAACAGAACTCACAGCTTATCGAGAGTCTGCTCTCACTGAAACACACCAACGTAAGAAACACAAACACTGATGAGGTTTTTTCCAGCTTTGAAAATTACTCCTAAACAATTTTTTTTAAGACAGATCACATGTGTTGGTACTGACTCAACTGCTCACAACAATAAAACATTGCTTACACTTACAGTCATAAATCAGCAGAAGAATTATATACACAACAAAGACTTAAATATCATTTGTTACTGCGTGACTCATAACACCTTTTGTTAGGAAAAAAAAAACTGGATCTGGTTGGGGTGTAGTCTTCTGCTCTCTTGGTAGAGTAATGCAACACACCATCAAAGGCAGAATATGAAAAAACACTGACTGACAATGGTGTAATAGTTCAACAAGGGGCTTGGAAGGAGCAATGTGCTGGGAGACATTAAACGAAGGACTAAATGATGAATCAGTTTTGCTTCAAGGATAGATTTAGTCCTGTTGTATGATACAAAGGATGTATTGATAACCTCCACCCCCCTCAGATTGTGACAGGAAGATTAAACTTCTTTAATTTAAAAACTGTTCTAAGAAAAAGTCCAATGGCCAACAAACAAACCTCAGTGGGGGAGCCAAAGTCTGCAGAGGGGCTGCAGGTGCTGGTGTCGGGGAGAGCCGTGCCTGCACTGCTGCGCACTGGGGAGGACGGAGCAGCGCCGGCAGGGGGGTCTGGGATGCTGGACGTCTGACGCAGAATACCGTGCTTCTGCAGACGTGCCCATGTACAGCTCCAGCTGAGGAAGATCTCATATAAAAGCTGCACCTAAACAAGAACAAGACAAACATGTACGATTAGGTCACAGCAACATATCTTTACCTCTACTTCCAACCTACTGATTGGCCAATGTGATGAATTACTTCAGAATAGAACAAAAATGATACTTTGCGTACTTTTAATTCTTTGTGTTTTATTTTTTTATGTGTGACAGATTGTTGTAGGAAGTTTTTATGCATCAACAAGAATGGCTTTCTGGATAAATCTGAGACCAAATAGTGTACCTATTAAGAGAAACCACAAGCAAGTCCACTCTTTACTACCAGACTAAAATGTATACATATGCCAAGGTCTGACTCAAACAGCTGCACTTGGGAGTTCTCATAGTTCAGGCGTCAAGGGCCATTATCATGATTTAGCTTGGCAGCTTTGTAGTTACGTGACAACAAACCTAGTTAAAGTTGAGGTAGAGGGAAAGAAAAGAGAGAAATATTACATAGAAATGGACAATAATCTATCCTCATTTGCTATAATTCCCAACGCAGCTTTAGCCCAATGTTCGTGTTTTACTCCATAGGGCATTTACTGAAAACCCCAGCATCCGCATACACATGTTTCCCTGTTAGAATAAAATCATTATCCATAACGACAATCACAAAGGAAAGTTGAATTATGTCATCAAGTTCCTTTGAAAAAATAAAAAACAAAAAAATAACTTCCACTTTTAGGAAAAACTGAAGAGATGCTGTCAAGTGTTCTCAACTATTTATTATGTGTTCACATTAAAGGAGGTCTTGGCTTTTAACAAACACAAAGCCAAATAAAGAAGTGGAAAACATGAGAGGACAGTATGAGAATGTGATGTGATGCTTTCAGTTATTTGTGCCTTCACACAGTATTTTTAGGGAGGGGAAGAGAAGGAGAGAAACAGAGAAAAGCAAAATACTTTCAAAAGTGAGCAAATTTCTGGATTTTCAAAGGCTGTGCTCCTGCAGCCAGCGACCCCTCCCTGTAATCCCCACCAATAAGTGTCCCTCAGGCTTTAAGGTGAACAGACACGCACATACACAAAACTGGATTTCTTTAGAACCCATTTTTACTCTCGATTGCTGGCGAACACACGTACACTACTGTGAGAGCACAAACTGAAAGGAAGCCTTCCACAAATGAACATAAATCAAATTAAATGCAGCACAATACATTACAGCTGGGCCATTTCAAACATGTCCAGGAAGAGCTGCTGATGTCGATCCAGTTGCTGTCCGGAGTCTGGGCCAACAGCTGTCTGCCATACCCGACCAAACAGCACCGCCGGCAGGGGAGGTAAAGCACCATGTTCCCCCTCTCTGGGATTTTTTGTTTTTTGTTTTTTTTGGTCCTGGAACTCCAACCAAGCACAACAAGGCCTACTGCTCTCAGCAGCAGATGTGGAACAAGGGAATGAAGAATGTTGGAGAGTGGAAAAAGGGAAGAAGGGATAGGGAGTGCACATTGAATAAAGAACAACTAGGCTGCTGAGGGGCCCAAGTTTTTAAAGCCAAATCAATTCTGCGAAGAGATCTTCAGCTGATTCCTTTTACCTTTCTTCTCATTAGTGGCATTTACATTTAATTTTTCTATCAGGTACAGTTTTTATCTTAATTTTTCTTTGCAACTGCAAACTGATTTATTTGCTGAACAGCATAAAATGGTTACCTGATTTTTGAAAACCATCACGTTAGACTGTCAACAACAGGTTGACAAGTTGACAAATCTTTGAACTGGAGATTTCTATTGCATACAATCCTAATAAGACTCTGATGTTTGTTGTAACAAGATAAAGTTCAGATTTCACGTAAAATACTTGTAAGACAACAGACAGATTGACACTTACGTCTTCTGGCTGTAAACACCAAGGAAAAATGCTATGTTAAAAAATACAAGAGCGTTCTCTTGAGCACTTGACCATTTTATCCCACTTTCTAAAAATACTTCTAGTTGTGCTGTGAAGTATTTCATCACAAAGCAATGGAAAAAATGATTTAATGTTGCAAGAATGTATTTCCTGGGGGAAGGAGCCATTACAAGGCCAAATGCTTTGGGTATGTTCAAGTACTTTGAGTGAATCAATGTCTCAGATTCGGTGCAATATTAATTAACCAACCCAAAGACAGAAAGCAGAGGCTGGAAAGTACTAGTGCGACTCTGGTTTTGGTAATAGTTACTGTTCAGGAACAATGCACCAATCAAAAGGTGGATTATTAACAATGCAAATGATAAATAAACAGAAAAGCTTTGAGATCTCAGGTTCTGTAGCGGGCTGGGTTAAAAAGGAGTTCTTACAGAGACATAGAAAGGAATAATAGGATATCAGAAGTTGTGGTTAGAATTACATATTACTTGTAATGTGCCAATAATATAAACTACTTGGCAAAATTTCTGATTGGCAATAATTTGCTTAAGTAAACATGGAATTCTAATCGGTTCTACTTTGTGAATGTTAGGACGGTGTGGCTGACCTGAGAGTTAGAGCTCTTGACATGGACGGGCTGCAGGTCAACATGGAGACAGACCACAAAGGAGGGCCGCTCCTCCGAGCTGCCCTGCAGTTTAGATGTGACAGCCAGTGTGGAGGTGCATCCCATGGGCTCCAACAGGCTAAGACTCTGCTGCTTTCCCAACAATGTGTAAACACTGAACTGACCCAGGCTTATGGTCCATGGGAAGGCATCACCTAGGGAACAACGATACATTCATAAACATGTTGGGAAGGGAGAAAAGTAAACTAAGAGAAGCAGTTTGCACTTTACAGTACAGTCTGAAGAAAATGTTAACCAGATATATGAGCAAAGCTAATTACTCACACATGTAAAGCCCTTAATAATCACCTGATAGGAGATGTGATTGGTCCATATGTTCCTAACAGAGCACTTTGCTCTCATACTGCAGGTTTATGCTGGTTCCTAGAGCTTCTAAAGGTAGAATGGGAGACGGGTCCTTTAGTTCTCTGACTCCCAGTTTTAGTCCATGAGGCAGAGACCCGGTCTACTTTCACAACTGGGATAAAACTTTCCGTTTCCTCTCCACTGTCTGCACGTTCTCATCCAGAAAGAGTGAATGTGCCAAATCAATGACTCAAAAAAATCTGCTGGGTTTCCTTTCATAGAAAATTTTTAAACTACTTTGAATAATAAACTATAGAGTTTTAATATGGAGAACTGCACCCAAATTTCATTGCATTCAGGATGAACTGAATGAATGTGCGATTAAATTGAAACTTGTTTGTAACGTGCCTAGAGACATTTGTTGTGACTTGGCGATATATAAATAAACGGAACTGAATTATTACGAAGAATTCATATAAACCTATATAAGCCATTATTCTGAATTTGTTAGAGGCACAAATGGCTACATTTCATTCTTCAGTCACTTCAGCTGTACTTTAAGTAGAAGTTTAAAAGAGGATCAAATTAAGAGAATATGTCGTCAGCACTATAAATCTAAACAAGTTCAGTCATTATGGTAGTTCATGACGTTCCTAAGAAATAATTCTGTCTTTAACTTGCTGCTTTTTCTGTAAAGCTTACAGTTTTTACCCCATCTTTAAGAACCAAACATTCATTTGTTTTGATATCCGACGGTTGGTTCTAAAAACTGGAACCAACAGTCTGAGAAACAGTTTTTACCCATCAGCCATCACCATGCTGAATGCAACTAGGTGGTCAGTTACCTTGTCTACTTTTATGTCTATTGTAGTTTTCAGTTCACCTTTTAAGTGCAATATAAGTAATCATTTATGTCCTTTTAACAAACATCTAGAAGGAAAAGCTGTTGCTTTTGTGAGAAGAGCCTCTGTGGTTCTATAAGTTGAGAAACAGTAATTAGATAATGTCCTAAATCTATATTTTTAATATTTACTATTCCATATATTCAATGGTCCAAAAGGGAGGATTTCACAGAGATGACTAGCTAAGGAAGTCATTTCTACAGCAAACCAGTCGAGGCAACTAATGTCGCCATTTTGATGTATTTTCTTATCCTGACATTTAAGGCCAAAGCTGATGTCACTGAAAGGTTGAAGAGAAAAGAAGCCCCTTCTTTTTCCTTCCTGCGCTAAAGAGAGACAGAAACTCAGCTCAACTGTGTTAAGTGTTGCTTCTGTCAACCCTCCCAGGTGTGCACACCACATGTGTGAGATCTGTCTCTCAAAGGCACTCTCCTTAAGTTTGTTTGTCTTTTGTCACAGTAAATGAGTGGTAGAAGGTCAAAGGTCTCCTCAGTGTTGAAAAAGCCATAATGATGATGAATTCACGTTATACAGCCTATAACTATTAAGTTACTATTCAATGTAATTATCAATTACATTGATAATGCTCCAATTTTCCCCACCAATTGGAGCATAGTTTTTATGATTCCATTTTTAACGCACACAGTGTGTACTTCTCACCCATCATTGTTTCTCATTTAACCTTTCAAATTAATCTTCTTGACACCGGGTCACCAGTGGATCTCACGTTGTGCCTGGGAATGTTTTTTTTTTTTTTCTCTAACATCCATTCAGGTTTAGATGTGATTAGATCAGAACCTACCTTCCTCTAAAATGGGCTTTGAGACCACGAAGGGGAGCTCCTGCAGGGGCTCCATGTACTTGTGCCCAGCACTGAGGACGCTTATTTGGGGCAGGCAGACGACCAGAGTTCCGGGCATAGAGGCCTGGTTGTGGTACCAGCTGCGGACGGTACCAGGTATGTCTCCACAGATGATGGTGCTGGGAGAAGGGAGGCTGTCATTAGGCAGGAACACACAGCATGACTGGAGATCCAGCTGGAAAAGGGACAAGAAGAAACCCACATTAGGTCATGGCTCCGAAATCAGCAGCGTTGGACCTTTCTAAAGAACATTAGTGAACTGTTTTAGTAGTCAGATGGCATCATTAAGGGACTTCCAGAGCACTGAAAAGAAGAAACATTGTGTGCAAGGGATCAGGACCCTTGAATCACAGATTTGGCAATGCGTGAGTATTTGAGTGATGCTTTTAATGAACTTAACTTAGTTCACACAGTTTAAGACTGTGCATATTTATTTGTTTCTTTGCCCCTGAGAGAAAAATCTTACTTGACCTTAGCTAAAGAAATATTTGGAGAGTTTTAAAGCCCTTTTGAAGCCAATTTGAAATTTCCTTCAAGGGAACTAAACACCATATAGAACTTTAGAGACTTTGGCAGTCAAATCCAGACCTCAAGTTATATTTGAAGGAGCAGAGACAAATTCTAGCTGCCCTACGGTCGACGTGTTTTTTGTTCATCAAAATAAAGCAGTTTGGATCAGGGATTTGGTCCAGTAATCAGTAGCCACAGCTCTGCCTTTTTTGAGAATGAGAAGAGGTTTGTCATTCTCTATCATAATGGTGCACTACTGAATTAAAAGACCAAATCATATGAATGACAGTTACAGAGCCTTAGGGCAGTTTCAGGTACAAATGCATGTTCTGTATCCAATTTTATTTCCTTAAAGAGTATTAAAAACCTCACATATCTTTAATAAGGTGACACAAAGTGTAAATATTTCAAGTACCGGTAATTTGTTTGTGAACTTATGTTCAATGAGTAAAGCATCAACAGACTGAAAGAAACAAACCAAAAATATTTTAAACATCCTCAAAGGGCCTGTGAGTATCAGTCCCAAAATACAGAGCAGAGGACAGATATGATAATACACATGGACAGAAAATTAAAGACGCTAATGCTTTTATTATTAGAGTTGGACAAAAGCAGAGAAGAGGGTGAAGGGAAAAAGAGAAACTGACATAACTTAGACAAGTAATCCCATGCTCATACATTTGAAGTTGCACATTGTTCATTTCAGAGCACAGCTAACATACCACATAAACCAGCAGTAAATAACATATTAAAGTTTCCTAAATGATTTTGCTTCCACAGTATACATGATGGTTGAATAAATCTGTAACCACATGTCACATATATGAGAATCGAGCTTAAGAAAATCTCGACCCACAGAAATACATCCTGACTGAGTTTTCATGAAAAAACACAGATGTACGTTTTTTTTCAGCACATCCTGTATTTCATTTCAGCCCTCATGAGTCAAAATTATTTGATAATGTCAAAAAAACGTTCATTGTTTTCAGACTGCGGATTTTATTTTATCTTTTTTTTAAAAGGGGTTCTGTAACTCAGTAGTTCTATATTTTAGTGTCTCATTTAAGTACACAGATCATGTTTACGGCAAGCTTTATTCACACCGATACCTTATCATTGCCAGAAACCTCTTAAATCCTGTTGGTTGGAACGGCTCTTTTCCAGAAACTGCACAGTAAATGCTCGGCTCAAACAGTCCTTCCAAAAAGTTAAGCTTCATTTGCTACTTGATTGTTTTACCTCCTGCTGATTCACATAAACTTATTCTGCACTGTCTATTGCTTATGCAGGATCTGCAGAACCATACTTATATTCCTAGGATCTGTTGTGTCGAATATGTTAGTGTATGCAATAGTAGGGAAAATGAAGCCAGGCTGTACTTGGATAGAAAGAAACTAACACTACACAACACTGCTAAAATGACATTATTTCTTGAGTATTGTTAGTAAATGTTTTGAAAATACATATTTGATTAAAAACAGTTTAACAGTAATAATGTAACATTTACTGAATAACAGGCACAAATACATTGGAGGCTAAGTGACATCTGCTTAGTGTGTGTAGATGCATAAAAAAAATTAAATGCCTTAATGTGCTTTGGAAGGCAACAGGAAACAAAATGTTACAAGGCTACTTCTGTCTGTTTGGTTGTATGCTTTTTACAGTCATGTTTTTTTGTGAAATCCAATAAACACCATTGAAAAACTTCCAGATGCTTTAATGAACAAAGGCGAACGATTCAAGGACAACTGAGCCAACAGAGCAGGTAAGAATGGCGGCAGAATGGGAATTTGTAAACTAGGGGCCAAGTGGATTCATTTTTGGACTGGCATAGGAAACTGTTTTTAATCGGGGTTTGGATTATATTGAGCCAATCTGGAGACCAAATAAAAAATTAAAAAAATATAAAAAAATGATTGTAACCTTTAACTAAAAAAGGAGTTAATTGGGTTCCCTGCTAAAGCTGTATCCGACACAAATAGAGTAACCACAAAGGGTAGTCGTTAAGAAGAAGGGATAAAAACAATAATTGCTAGGAAGTCAATAAAAACAGAGTGTCACAGCCAATGCTTAACATTGATTTGAACTAATTACTTCAGTAGAAGATAAAGTTTAGGAATTTTGAAGCACATTTAAAGAACAATCATGATGATAACAATCATTGATGGAAAAATAATCTGACAATTTATGACAGAAAAATACTGAATTCTGATTATCATAGGAAAATAAATTCATATTGGTTTATTTTAGTGGAAAAATGCTGCCACTACCATGTCGCATGGTTGTTATGGCATGTTTTCCTCCATACCTAAGCCTGTCGCAATAAGCAGTAAGTCAATTAATTGAATTGTAAATTAAAACAAGCTTGAAAATTACATTTGAATGATTGATTGTTTTCTGATGTCTCTTTGTGTCACAACAATAAGTTTCAGTCTTGTGTATTGGTCTCAACTATCTCCTTTTTTGAAGAACAGATATGTTTACAGAGTCTTCTGTTTCCATTTTACTTGGTATTTCAGTTGTTTGGGTATTTAAAATGTCTTCTAGGTCCAGGGTTAAATGTTCTTTAGATTAAAACCTATTGATCTCTGACAGGGCATAATTGCACTAATATGTCATTACCATTATATTCATTGGAAATGGTCTCAAAACAAAAGTATTATTGTTTAATTCAATAACTTCTGGAACAATTCATCATCGAGTAAAATTTGTTATCATGACAGGCATATTCACACCTACTGTTTTCTAAGTAGGGCAAGAAGTGCCATGATGTTGTCATCTGACCAGAACAACTTTCTTCCACATTTATAGTGTCCTGTTGTATCAACTGAGTTCTTATGGATTTCTGTCAACAATGCCTTTCTTCTTACATTTGTTACATAAAGATTGAACTAATATTTGCTCTACCAACAGATTCTCCAACCTGAGCATTGGACCTCTGCAGCTCCAGAGTTGTAATGATTTGTCAAATGTTCTAATTAGTTTCTCATTAAATAGAAGCTGAAGACTTGAAATATTGTTTATGACCCAATCATGATTTAAACCTTTTCCACAGCTTCATCTGTGACCCGTCTGGTTTGTTTGTGCTTGTATTGTGACAAAATATGAAAAGGTTCATAAGATACAAATACTTCAGCAAGGTATTTTAAGTTACATAATCAAATAGACTCATATGTAAACATTTGAGACACAGAAATCAAGAAGGTATTTATAATTAGTGACGTTGCTTCCTCAAGTTTAACATACCATTACTTATTTAAGAGCAAAAAAGACCCACATTTGTATTTTTTTATTAAGTCCTTAAGTTACTGTCTCACTATAAACTTCTAGAACCATGAAACTTTCACAACACTTATCCGCCACTATGGGAGACACATTCTGAGTACCCAAGCAAAAAACATAAGACTGGCAAAAAAGGGGCACACTAGTTCCATCAGCAGAACAGTGCTGACAGATCCAGGAAAAAAAAAAAGAAAAACAGTCTAAGTTCAGAAACGGTCCACTTACATATTTGTTTTGACCACTGCCAAAATAAATGACAACTTCTCTTTTCCTTCACTAATGTTAGATTTGTCATTTCTTCCATATCTCTGCCTGCTTTAGCCACTCACTGATGTAGAGGAGACATAGTCTCCATCTGTACACATCTTGTGACCAAAGCAAAATGAGGCAAAATGAGGATAGAAGGAGGTGAACAACAGAGAGCAAAAGTTGACATAAATTTTAGGATTTTGGTAAACAACATTGAACAACAGAATAGACTATTTTTTTCCTAGGAAAAAAACATGCAATTGCAACACAACAGCTGAAAATGTTATTTTTATACAGAAGTTCTGTTGTCAAGTAAGCCTGTTTATTGTGAAACCTTGGGTGATCTTCAACGGTAGCTTTAATCTGACTGACAGATCACCTGAACTTTTTAAGACTCCTCATTAAACAAAAGTCCACTCCATTAACAGATGCAATAAAAGCAAGTGGTTCAAGCTTTTATTAAATCTTGTATTATTGTAACGCTATGCATGTTGGTGTTGATAAATCGTCTATTTAGTGGCTGCTGGCTGCACAAAGTGCCGTTGCACACCTTCTGACAAGAACTAAACACCATGATCACATCATACCAGCGGTGGCCGGCCTGCACTGGCTGTCTTTTCATTTCAGTATCCAGTATCAAGATTGTACCGCTTGTTTTAAAGAGTGTTAATGGTATGGCGCCATCATATTGGTCTGAGCTGTTTGCCACACCCAAATATAGAGGTGATCCAGAGGAACAACCTGCTTTTATATATCCAAACTGCACAGACTGTTAATCATTTTAAGGTTTGGAAAAACCTACTTCTACACTGGCTTTTAGATCAAGTTGGTTTGCATTTTTTTCTTAGCTTTTACTGTGCTAGTTATCATATTACTTTGTCTTGTTTCATTCTGTTGTATTTTAATGTTTTATTCTACTTTATTTACCTGTTTGTGCCACTGGTGATTTCTCAGCTTTGGTAATTTATTCACATTTGTTCACAAATTTTACCCATATTAGGACAATAGAAATGTATTTTCTGTAATAGTAGACTTAGTAGAAATAGGCTTTTTCCAATACAGCAAAAGGAAAAAATTTAAAATGAATTTAAAAATAGAAACGGGCACAAAAAAAACCCATCTGAAAGCCCAAAGTATAATTGTAGTAAGGAAAATATATTACATAAGTTTAACCTCTGATGTGTTCGGGGCAATGTGGAATAAAAACAGCAGCACAAACTGACAGAGAGTTGGACATGGCTCAGGCACAACAATATTAATACCAAACAGAGTCCTGCAGCTGTTTGGAAGTATAGGTGTAGTTTATGTTTCAAAAACCAGGACATTTTCAACTTCTGTTAAAAAATGGTAGATGGTACTAACCACGATTGAAACGCATACCGATATAGATTACAGATCAACTCTTTAGATGGCTTTAAGTCCAGATTAGCAGTTGTGCTCAAAGGGTATCTTTGTAATTCTACAATTTAGGAGGGGAAAAGACGAGTCAAGGAAACATGATTTTTCATTCTTTTTATCCAATGACATCATGTCCTGTTGAGGTGAAACAAAGTCTTTAAACATAACAAATGGACTTAACTGTCAGCTGGGACATGTACCTCAGTTTCCAAGTTTAATGACTGAATCCATTAAGAAAAAAAAAAACACAAAACATTGATTGACAATGTGACCATATTTCGAGTTTATATTCAGGAGCAGGGTGTATCTAGCACCATATTTTACTAATACACTTGTGGAAAAAATGACCGTCTTTCTGTTTTGACAGAAAATTTAAAAAAAATCATTTTAAAAAATGACTGAAGTAACCAACCCCTCGCGAGGCTGCACATGCTTTATTTTAACTGTAACAACATGCTCAAATGACATGCATACTCATTAACAAGACTATACACACACATACATCATGTCTGCTCGCATGCTCAAATTATATTCATACAAAAACTGAACACACGCACAGATCCAGATCAAATGTCCTCCTAAAAACAATCTAAAGTCATTTCATTAAAAAGAGAGCCCATTATGGAAAAATAGAGTTGAAGAAAACAAGAAAGTAAAATGTAAACCCTCTTGGCCACAAGCTAATACACCTGAATCCTATTTCTGGCACCTGTAGCAGATTTGACTCTAGGAAAGAAAACGTAGTTCTATACAACAAGCCTATTTGTGATCATTTTCCAGTTTTTGACACACTTTTATTAAAACTATGTTGGTTTCTACAGATTTTAAAGGCAAGGCAAGTTTATTTAGAGAGTCATTCATATACAAGGTAATCAAAAGTGCTTTGCGCCCCTTAGGAAACAAAAAGTCATAAGTCAAATTTTCTGAGCATAATATATTGTAAAGAGAAATGTTTTCACTTCTAATGTAAAGTAGAACCACTAATCGTGTTTTCAAGGTGCTTCTTCCAGAGGAGCATGGAAATTAAATGCTGCTTCACCTTGTTTTATTCAGTATGCAGTTATCACACTTGACAAGCAACTCAAAAAAAGTATTTATGTCCAAGACTTTAGATAACAGCAGGCTTTAAAAAGCTCTTCTTTAAGAAAAGAATGTACCTAGAATCAGGGGCACCACATATGGGAGGAAAGTTATGACAATTCTAAGGGCCCCTGACCAACAGGGGGCCATCCACGATTTATTTATTTAATTTTTTGTTCATAGAAATTAAAAAAAACAAAATGGGACCCTGTCAATTACAAAATTAATCATATTGTGTTTTCGAAGATTGTTTTTAGCAGTAAAAATGTAATGTTACCATAATTTTTTTTTTTTTTTTTTTACATATTTATTAAAACTGTCATTATGTTGTGACAGTATGGTAAGAGACATAATCTGTGAAAAATCCATTTGCTCTGCTTTCTCAAAGTGCTAGAAACAACCAGTCAGTGGCAGGAGAGTGCTGTCAATCATAATCTTATGTGGTGCTGCTCATCCTCCTCCCCCTTGCTCTGTACTATGCTAGCATAGCCTGTTGTGAATGCTCAGTCTAGTTAGCATAGCTACCAATGACGGCAGATAAACAGTTTCCTGTAATGATAAGTTGTTTCTCCACCATTAGCATATTTAGCAGTGAGTGAACGAGGTTGATTGACAGCACTAAGACCCTCTTACTAGTTCTGATTGGTTGTTTTGGTCAGAACGGTGCATTACTTCAGCTAGTAATAGTAGTTTAGGGAGGAGGGGGAGGAAATTGATCATTTCACAGATTATCTGTCTCATAACAAACTGTCACGACATGGTGCCAGCTTTGACAAATATGGAGAAAAGATATTTTTTATTAAAGTTATATACTGCAGCTTGAATAAAACGCAACTACACAGCATTTTTTGAGTAGTCTGGATGGCTTTATGTGTATTTTGCATGTTGCTTTTGACTGCTGCTCGTGGGGAGAGACATTTCAGTAAGCTAAAAGTAATAGAAAAAATTTAAGCAACCTACTTGCATACTGTATGCGGATTGTTGGATGTTAAATTCATGAGCAGTAAATATTGTGCTAGTATCAGTATTTAACCAAAGAAAGCAAGTTGCAAGCCTTTAAAATTGTGACGCGTTTTATGGGTCAAATAGACTCAAAAAATTTTAACAGCAAATGAGGGGGGGGCCAAGTCTAATTTTTTGTCAGGGGGCCCAAGATTCCTGGTGGCACCCCTGCCTAGAATATTTAAGAAGGTCCACCATACAGGATGCAGGCTACAGCTTATCTTTAGATCTACTATATTCTGAAACAGGAAACCATGTTATTTTAGGAATAAATACAATCCTCTAGAAGAAACTCAAACTAAACTCTGGAAACATTGAGAGCCTGAAGCTTAAAATATCCATGTGGAGAATAAATTGTAAATACAGAAATATGACGGTTTCTGTCAGTTTCGTCCCAGTCACCTCTAATCTGATTGTGACTGTGCAAAATATGTTTTTTGGGGTTTTTTGGGTGGGGGGGGGGGGTGAAAGGCTCTGCGCATTTTTTGTTCTTGATCACCTCTTTGACCGTCAGACAATGTTCAGAATACAGGCCTGTGTGTTAACCCTGTTTGAAATAGTTGAACTTTAATACCCTCACAACCCGTCCCTTGCTTTCAACTTTTCTACATAGGATTCATGGGTCTTTTGTGCGGTTGTTCCTGTGAGTAGATATGGTGCAGGTTCTAATAGAGAGAAGGCTGAGAGCCAAACACAGTTAGGCTTTAAAACGCCATGTGGAAAAGGCCTATATAACCACAGGAGGCCCTTAGGCCTTACAACTAAAAGACAGAGCAGCGAGTTAGACTGAAGATAACTTGTCAACTCCGAGGACTCATAAATGTGATTATTTTCAGCTATTCATTGTAGGAAATACATCTTAGTTAATGTTTCAGATCTCCTTGGATTTATTATATGAAAAATATACAAACCTACTGTGTGAAAATGAATATAAATAAAGCTAGTGATGCATTTTCTAGTGATTTTTCTGAAAGTCTGACCTGCCAATAATATTTTTAGGTAATTAAAAATGTATCCTAAAGAACCATAATTACCAAAGTTTATAATATTTTTAATATTACCATCCTATTGTGAGCAGTGTGTGCTCACAATAGGATGCTCTTAACAAATAGCTCTTAAAACAATAAGAAGCTCAGAAAATACCTCACCAAGTCTACTTACAAGTTGCAGAGGTACACTTTTTACATAATTTTTACAGCTGATTTTTTTTCCTCAGTCATCAATTTTTCACGCTTTTTCAGCTTTTTCACGCTTAGTACAAATTGCTTTAGCAGTACAGATGTACAAAGTCATCATCTAACTTGCCCTAAGCTTTACCATACGTGCGACATTTTTTCTGTGGCGGTGTGGATATATCCACTGTTAGGCTGATTGTTTCACATCTCAGTGGGGAAGAGAAACTTGGATGCCCCAGCTCTGTGCAGACCTTAGCAGCTCATGAACTCTGGAGGACAAGATCACTTCTCTGTACATAGTCTACACAACTTGTAAAAGACACATTTCCTCTCATTCCCCCCACCCCTCCCTACACACAATGAGCAAGTCATGACACACAGGAAATCGCCAGGAGATAGAGGATCGGAAATTAGAAACACCCTCCCAGCATCCCCAGTGAAAACATTTGCAACTCTTGAGCACAAAAACCTCAGCAGAGGGATCGGCAGCAAACGGAAAACACATCCCTTTGTTTTACAAACCCGATACCTCTCCAAATGTAATCTTCCTGTCCATGCAATAGACAGGACACTGTGTTTCCGAAGTAGACGGTCGGATGAACGGAAGGTCCACAAACCAGCCCCCACACTCAACACACCCACCGGTGACCTTATGCTCCCTTTTTTTCCTCCCCTGTATCATCCTGAGTTTTCTGCTTCATCCAAAAGTGCATTTGGAATTGAGGGGTGCAGTGTAAACAACGTATTCCTGTAAATTACCATGATTAATGTGTGTACCTGAAGATGACACCATTCAGATGTGTGTTTTGCGGCGAACACATGTACACAACATTCTGGTTATGACCTCATAATTTAGCCATCTACCTCAATGTCCACGGGAAAAAAGCCTTTAAGCATGATGCGTCTTGACAACAGATAAGCTCAATCTCAACCACCACGTCACCGCAAGCAATAAGTTCGTGGCCTGGCACTGCAGCACGGCCAGGCAGCCAGCCATCCCTGTGGCCCTGCATTCCTCTTTTCTAACACTGCTTACAGAAGCTGACAAGCTCTGGAGGTCTCCCTGGCCGAGGTGGAAATCTGCAAAAATAAACGCTTTAGGTGACATGAAGGCTTTGTTTGTTTCTGCTGGCCCGGCTGTTTGTGTTAGCGCGGTGGGTTAATTGCAACTTTGATCGCTGCGTTTATTGATCCAACAGTGGCCTTAGGAGTGCGGCTGGCCAGGCCTGCTTCACCTACTCCCACCGCCCTATCCCAAACAATCCCTCCCACCCCCCACCACCAACATCCTAGCTTGGTGAGCCAATACAGATGGGGTCTAATGGGGTGACCACACCAAACAAAGCCTGAGAATGCACTTGGAGAAGGTGGTCATGACTGGAAGGTCTACGAGGCAAAAAAAAAAAAGAGCGAAAAAAAGCTGGTGTTCAGTTGAGCAGAACGAAGAATTTATAAGATGGAATCTCTTCGCTGAGAAAGGCAGACCGTTAACTGAGAGTAAGATTGAAAAGGGTGGATAAATCGGACTGGAACTGACAAGCCAGAGTTGAGCTTTCACATGCAAAGCCAGCTGAACTAATGTTTGGCACGATACGTATGTATATAAAAAAAAAATTCCCGGGCTGGTTTATCTGCAGTAGTGGTATGGCCAGACAATTGTGTCTGGAGCTCACGGAGGAGAGCAAAGGTGGCTGCGATTATGTTACACAGTATGTATTACAGGCCAAATTGGATCAAATGTGATGGACTGCAGATGCAAAAAGGTTTATAGGCTAACTCTGGCGAATTTTCACCACTACTGATTTATGTAGTGTGACTGTATAAAACAGGCCAAACTGGGCTGATCTAAACCCCAAATGATCTTTTTAACCCATGGCTTCCTTTTCTGTCCCGACACAAGGGACGAATGAACTGAAAATTTCACTAAATCCACAGCTTTAGGTGAAGAGAGCATAAAGTACAGGACAATTATCCATAACCATTTTATAACATCTGAATATTCTAATCAATATTTGACTCTCTCAATATTAAAAATTGCAGATGGTTTAGGATTCTTTACTCTAATGAAAGTCAGGTGTGGGCTGCTGGGCGTCAGAGATTCAACATATTTCAGAGTAAAGAGAATCTTGTAAGTATTTTTCCAGTAGAGTCTGTAGGGAGGGTCTCATGTTTGTGCTTCTAAAACAGCAGTGTGGTCATTGGTAAATTGACAATGGGAGATGATTGACAGAACTTATAGTCATCAAAACCTGCATTAATAGGTTTCCATTGTAACGTGGTTTCCATTGTTTTAGCACTAATTACAACTATTGCAGTTTGGCGTATTCATTTCGATCAGGTAATTTCAGATAGGCACAAAAACTAATAGGAAAACACTTTTCACCTATTTTATAATTCTCCATTTGTTTATTATCTAAAGTTTGTTCCTGATTCCAATAAACGTATATGCTAGGGGGGAAACAACAGGCGAAATCTTGTCAAATACCATCCCATTTCCTATTATCCTACCATCAGCCATGTCAACATGGCAGAAGCAGCATCTAACCAAACCTGCAGTTCTTGGGCCATCAAGAGCGTCATAAAATATATTCATCTGAAGCTGTGCTGAGGTACCAGGCACCCACATTTATGTTTTAAGTCAGTCTTCCTGACGCAGATATTTTTGGACAGGCAGATCCAGAAACATCTTCCCAACATGCCCAGATCCAGTCAGATTCAACTCAAGATCTTATTGGCAATCTTGAATCTTTGAGATTGCTAAAATGTGTTCTACTGCAAAACAAACAGTCCATAAAAAATTCCACAAAACCTGTAGTTTTGAAGTTGCAGTGGTGTTTCTTTTTTCTTTTTTTTATCTCAGTCTGGTTCTTGCACCGGTAAAGATCTCCAGGGAAACAACTGAATTCATCTGGATTATCAGGGTTGATCTACTTGCCTTTACCCAGACAGGATTTTGCACAGCAGTTCATCAGTATGTGTGCAAATCAAATAAAACAGAAAAGTTGTTAAAAGTTGCAACACAAACATTTTGTGTTAGAAAATGACTTGATATGTAATTGTCGATCATTTGGAACTTGACAGACGGTGATGTTGGAATGAAAAGATGAAGGGGGAGGTGGAGCATGAAGTAATGTGTCCCCAAAAGGCACACCATCCGAGGGACAGATCTTTTCATGGAAACCATCTGGCAACTCCAATATGGGCCACACCAAACCTGAAGTGCACACCATTCTCCATTTGGTCTTGCTTTCTTTCCTGTGTCCATTTTTCCTTCCTTGCATTCTTCTTTGCTTCCTACCCTCACCCTCCTTTCCATCACTGTACCTTTTCAACCCCACTGCTTTTTTCCTCGTCTTTTTTCTCACTCAAAAATATCCTACTCATTAATGCATGGCAGCTGCAGGGAGCAGTGTTACCTCATTTTTCCATGGCAACGGTCTCTCTGTTTCAGCATATCCCATTTCAGTTTTGGTAGCAACGTGTTCCTTTGCCAAAGCTGAACACATTTACGTGTTAAATAGAAGAAATTATTTCAAAATTCTTGAAATAAAATCAGTTGCAATTATTTTCAGGACAGGGGAGAACATGGGTGTCCATGGGGAGAACGCAGTATGAGGGACAGCAGAATGAAAACAGGGAGAGTGCTGTCAGGTAGACAACTATGTTTTGAATGGGCAGCATAGGACCAAAAGAAAGTGTAGACTTACAAAAATAAAAACAGGACACCAGTGAACATACCATAAGCACAGAATAAAACAACCAGTAGTTGGAACATCTAAACTTAAACGCTAACATCCATTAAAAGACACTAACAGAGAAATCGATGACTGCAATCAGCCAGTCAGACATGCGAAACATCCAAAAAACAAAACAGATTAGTAAGGATGCTAACCAGTTGAGTCCAAAGGAAAAGACTCAACAGTTAGCTGTTATCTGTAACAGAGAGGTGTTGAAAATAGGGGAGCAAAGACTGCAGTTTTTTTGGCCAATTGCCGACCTTAAAAAGTCTGACCTACCGATTCTGATTTTGGCTTATACCAACTTTCTTTTTTTTGTCTGAAATGTTGCCAAACATGGCAAGAAAGTTGCTGAGTTGGCTACAGTGGGGTGACAATTTTTAACTGCAAATGAAAAGACATGACCTGGCGGGCCGATCTACCAGCCAAACGATTGATTCACAGACCTTTGCCGAGGTTGATACGATCGGTTGATACGATCGGTGGATAAGATCGGCGTATCCACCGATCTCCCAAAATTAAGAAAATTGGAACTGATAAATCAGCTGGCTGTTACATCGGTGCTCTGCCAGTTGAAAATAAAATCAATGCAGACGTAGAAAGCTTTCCAAGAGGAAACTATTTTCTACTAAAAGTTGAAACATTTCTGCTGTTTATTTAATCTGTGTGAGAGCGAGAGAGGAAAACGTTTTCTAAATGACAGGAAGGCTGAATAGGATACAGGAAAGTTGCTCCGTGATATTCCTTTGTGCTTTCAATCTCTTTGTTGGTCAGAGAAAAAGCTGGACATGTAAATCTTAAAAATCTTTAACTAGCCTCTGGCACAGTTTACACTGAGTGTGATTTCAGTGAAACTAAGACATTTTAGTTGCGAATCCAGCTCTGTACTTATACTTCTCCACTGATTGGAGCGACTCACACCGACACTTTTTGAAACCAGGTCTCAGAGTAGGAGTAGATGTGTGAAGTACTCTGCATGTGTGAAGACAAACATGCGCAGAACGTGGTTTGTTCTACACATGTTGCACGCATACCTCAAAAACATCACTCATTCCTCTTTACCTCCAAATGTTACAAAAAGAACTATTTTTTTTCTAACATTAAATTTTATGAAGGGAGCATTTGGCAGTAACCAGGACATACCAGACAGACCAAAGGCTTTCTTGCTGAACTTACCAATATTTTTGCTTTATTATTTTGGGAGATTCTCATTGCAGAGATTGACTTCCCCATTATTTCTGACATGTGATTACATGAAATGGAGTGAAAACAGAGACATTTCTTCTTGGACTTACACTTAAGAACTTGTGGCATAAAAGCCAACTAACCAGAGCAAGAACATACCAATTTTCAACCTGTAATTTGCCAGATTAAATTTTGAAAGGGTATACTATAGAACATAAGTAAAATTTCAACCATGTCCAAGTAAAATGCTGCACATTCTTAATTCAGAGTTTATGCCATCATGACAAAGTGTCTTGACCCCACTTTTAAAACAAGAAATAATTTTTTTTGCAGTTTACATAATCACTATCACATTTCGCTATTCTGTTTAATTAGATTTACATACTTAAGATAACAAATACTTTGTGTCTACCAGACAGCGCTTCTTTCTGCTGTTTTGTTTCTACAGCTTCTAAAAGAGATGGAGACAAAGGGCCACACAGTCAAATGGGCACAGTAGCAGCGCGGGCTAAAATGTATTCTGTTTACACTGCACTAAAATAGAAGTAATTGTTTATGTTTCAGATTATCCCAGACCTGTGGAGCCAGCTGTCGGGTTATTAAGTTTGGTTTCCTTCTACTTCTGTGCCAACTCCCAGCTTGTGGTGCAGTGGTCACACATCGGAAGAGGACAAAGGAAAATGGAGGTAAAGGTGGTAAATAGAAGGTTGAGTGGCTTTTGTAAAACTACTGTTAACACTTCAATGCACTAACATGTCAATAAAACTAATTTTGGTGTATACTTTCAATTCAAACGAGCCGTGCTCGTTTCCAAGTTTGACTGACATCCTTGCTTGTCCTAGTAAGCAGACATGGACATGAGTGCCGATCTAAAAAGGCTACAGAGCTGTGTGTTTGTACAAGTTCGAAATGCTTGGATATTTTACATTTAGTATCACTGTTATTTGTTGCCAGTAGGAATAAAAATAGCAAAAGATTTAACTAGATTTTCTAATTTGAAATATTTCCCCTCGCATTACATGGTTTGTTAATATTGTATAGCTTAGTGCGATTCAAAGCAATGTATTTTGGTTTGATATTGTTATTTCTTCTCAACAAGCAAAGTATGTAGGCAAAAAAATAACAAATTAGTTTTTTCAAATTACAACAGTAATATTATTACATAATGAAATTATGACATTAATATTTTTAAGAATTTTACAAGTATAAAGTTGCATGACAAAGTTGTAATAATATAAGAATTAAGTCAAAATATTGACAGAATCAGAGCGCTACAGAATTTATTCTAGTAGCAAAATGAGAATAAAGTCATAATACGAGGGCGGGGGAAAGGGGGTTATTATTTTCAGAATAAAGTTATAATTTTGAGAGAGTGAAGCAATAATTTTATGAGAATTCTTAAATGAAAGATAAGAGCTTAAAATCACGAATGTTGAGTATCTAGTGAAGTTATACTTTGGCATTGGTTTTAGAAATAAGGAAATATGTTAACATATCAGCAAGAATCATTTTTTCTCATTAAATAGCTTATTCCTCATGATTTCAAAAATATTCCTGCTACTGTGATAACTATACTCTCAGAATAAAAAATAAAGATTGTCATATCTTGGCCTTAATAGTCTGTTGGAACTTAAGTGTCATGAATCAGCAGGGACTTCTTGAAGAAGTGTTCCTCTTCTTAATAAAATACTTCAATCATTAGGTACAAACAAACAGGGGAAATAGTAGATGCAGGAGAACAGGTGCAAGTGCATCCTAGGAAATTAGATGTAGCCCTGAAGTGAATGGACAGGGACTCTGTACAAATACAAACGTATAAAGTGCAGCTTTTTGAACACTAAATTCAGTGGTTTGCAATACCATCCAGATTACCTGGAGAGTAAGTCGCTTTACAGCATCCCAGGCATGACTGAAGAGTTCCTTCATTCGCTCCTCAGACGTCGTCCAGGACTCCTCGGCTGCAGTCTCTGGTATCACCTTCATTGGGATGGACATGGGACGTGATTCTGTGAGAAAGGGGAAAACAAATATAATGATGACTAACTGAACTTGACATTCAAGGTTATATTCAGTAGTCTTTTAAATCCTACTTCCCCAAAACATATTTGGGAACTTTATGCATCCAGTAGTGATGTCAGATTTGTTGAAACAATCAGCCCACTGCTTGAGTAACCTCTTTACCACAGAAATAATGTAGCACCCTGTTAAAGTCTTAAACAAAATCAATATTTTATTTATTAACATGAGGAAATGTACTGTCCCGCATTTATCCTTTACTTAACCCTCTTTAAAACTCCCTGTTATTTTCATTTGCTGTACAGTATCATGTTATATGATGTTTAACCGACACTTCATTGAGATGATGTAATGCTGGCACTCAGGTTTCTTGTCTCCAACAGTGGGAGAGGGAACTGTGAGAACTGACATAAAGTGTGTGCATGTACACACACACACATACACGCCTACTGTTAGAGACGTGATTTGTTCTTGTGTGTGCCAGCTGTGGTCCAGACGCAGGCTGATTGTCTGTGCTGACACTCATGGCAACAGAAGTCAAATGGCAACAAACGTACAAGTCGGCTTTCAATTACCCGCATTAACCTTGTGGTCAAATCACATCTTTACGGTTTAATAATGGTTCTTTTTACAGATGAAAATATAAGGAGGAAGAAAAACAAATGAGGAGAAGAGATGCACAAACACAGGTATGAAAGAAAACCAACCTGCTCCACCAGGATAACCTGGGGTCTGTGTATGTTAAAGCCATCTGGATGTCAGGATTTAGAAAAAAAAAAAGGGGAGGCATCTCTTAAGACACATTAAACTACATCCCATGATTTAAAGCTCCGCTTGCTCAGCAGACTTATTCCACAGTTGTCATGAAACTGGACTGATGTCACAGGACCATTTAGTCTTTTCTGACACAGAGTTACCAAATGTCACAAAGAAAGTTCGCAAAGCAATAACAAATTGTTACTAGGGAAATAGGAAATCAGATGGCTTGTTCACCTAGTTTGTAGTTGCTGTGGAAACCAACCTAAAACGTGTGGAATAACTATGCGTGTGTGTTAAGCACATGTGTGAGTGCAAGTAACTAGTGACTAAAAATGTAAGTGGATGAAGCATAACATGTGTGGCCTTGTATTTGATACATTGGAAGGACCATTTTTCCAACAAATGCCATGTTGTGGGGACTAAATGTTCCTTATAGGGAATTGTGAAGTTAAAAAGACATACTGTGTGTGGGCGTGTACGTACATGTGTGCAAATAAAAGAGCACAAAGGAGTAGGTCACAATCACTGAGCATTTTCTCACACTCTGCATCCAGGTTCATTTGACACTTGGGATTATGAGACTGTATGAATTTGCCTACAGGTGGCGTGGCACAACTCTTAAAAAGAGTTGTTTATTTACCTTCTTTAATCATTAATTATCCAGCAATTTTAAGTGTTTTTAACAATTAGTTTGTTTTGTTTTCCTGTAACAAAATAATCAGTGGCAAGTGACTACTCAGAAAATTTTGCACACACATATAAAGCTGAGAAAAAATGTAGTCCCATAGCTCAAAATAAATAGAAGCTTTTATTGACCCATGGTGGGGAAATCCAGGTGTAAGAGTTTGTATATGTAACAGTGTCAGCGTCTGTGTCTTGGTGACCGTCTCTAGCTAAAACATAATATCATGGGTGTAATAACCATCATCTCTGGACAAAAGAGCTATAAGCATCATAAAGCACTAAACATTATTGTAAATCTACAAAAAAAAAAAAAACATCAGCAGAACAAAATGACGTCGTGTCCTTGATCACTTCCCATTGGACACAGGTTGTGTCTGACGCGGTTTCTTTTCTCACTCTCCCCCTCATGTGGCCTGACTGTGCAGGTGAGTGCAGCTGTTCCCACTTCAACTAGTCAGCATGTGAAGCAGCACATTTGAGCCAATGGTGTCCAATGTCAGTCCTCACTGCATGTTTTAAATGGTGCCCTGATCCAACGCACCTGAATCAAATTAGGGGCTAAATAGCAGACTGCTGTAGAGCTAGGTGTCATGATAAGGAAGTAATAAGGAAGTTTTATTTGACAAGAAAGGAGTGTGCTTTTGGATGTTTTAGAAGAAGGGAGACTATTTTGCTCTTATTTGTCAAAGATAAATTATTGTTTGCTGCACCTCTGTTTAATAGAAGTTTTCGCTGTTTGGTAATGATGATCTCATTTGTTTTTTAGGAGTGTTTTTGGTAGAAAGTCCTGATTTTAATATTGGGGTTAATTATCTAATTACATCATCACAACTGTAAAAGAAAATTTTATTCTTTTGAGCTTCAGTAAGTAAATAAAAAACTAGTCTAAGAATTGCAGAATTTATAGATGCTGACTATTATCACTCTAGTCTAGTATGTACCCTGTTACAAATGGTTTACAGTAAGGTGAAGTGTTGCAGCTGCATACAGGCACACCATTTTAATAAACCTGGCTGCCCATTTGATTTGGATTTGGATGCAAGCTAGTGTTTATTTACATTCACATGACTCAATTTGTTTCCACATTTTTGAAGATACTAAGAAAAATCAATGTTGTGCAAAGGTAAACTGAAATGAAGAAAAATAAAGTTGTCCAGGAGGAGTTTCAGAGTTCCTTCCCCACTCATTTCCCATCCAGCCAACGTAGCTCCAGAGGAAGGATTTTTAAGCAATGATATGCAGAAAGTGATTGTTCCTGCAAAATAGAAAAAAATAGTCCCCTGCCAAAGTACTAAGTATTCTATAAAGAAAAGCCACTGAGAGATGAGGAGAGATCTGCCAACTGTTTTATGACATGCAAAGAATTTCAACATAATGACACACACTGTCTGCGACTTTAAGAGGTTTTGAAAGACCCTAAGAGCAATCATCTAAACCCAGTTTCCACTTTCCTCCTCCACTCTGTCATTATCTCTCACTAACACCACCAAGCCTTTATAGTAATCCGTGGCATCCATTGGATGAACCCCAATTCAATCCCAATTTCCCTCTCTGCTCCTCTTACTTAAACCACGGAAACCAAAGCAACATCCACAAAGCCTAACACTGTTATCATTCTTGAAAGGCGACCTGGGATTCACAGGGATGCATTTTTCACCAAAGACCCTTCAGTCTGTCCTGGAAGTGAGCGAGAGTACTGGAAGGGTCCATCTGTGAGTAGATGATACATCCTGAAGTGACGAGGGGAGTACTCTGCGGGGGCAGCTTGGGGTTCCCATCCAATTATTCCTCGTTTTTGTGTTTTCTTTTCCCAACTCCAACCATCATTACCTTGATAAATTATTGACTTTACTAGAAAAATTAAACTACATAAATAACTCCAGAATGAAAATATTATCCCCCTCTGAAAATCCCACAGCAGCCAATAAAAACCTGCCTGACTTCCATCAAGCTACTTGGGCTCGGGTAATGGTAATGTACGACTTTACAGCTCTGCCAGACGTCCTCTCATCAGTTCTATTTCTCTGTTTCTCTCTGCTGTTTATTCCTTCAAAACGCATTCGTTTGTCTTTCTGTAATATCCATCCATTCCAGCCTTTACATTGTTCCCTGTTTTGATGGTAATTCATCTTACAAAAGCAGACGGTACGAGACAAGCAGTGCCTCGACAAACACCAGAGTTTAAGTCTTGAAGTGAAAGCTGAACATGTTAACAACGTAACTGTTTATTTATTCCCCCTTTCTTTTTAGTTTTCTTGGTTACCAGGAAAGCTATATTTTATCTCATCATTCAGACCAGAAGCAGGCGGCAACAAAGACAACAATTCTCCTTCCAAACTTTGAGGAACAGAGCCAGGTATGGAGCTAGATTTCACAGCTATGGAAGTATGCTCGCAGAGAGCCAGCAGCTAATTTTAGGATTGAAAAGAAAAGCCAGTTAGCTCATTACTCTGGTAGATGTTAAAGAACAATGAGAAGCTCAGATCTTGATCATAGACACTGTGCTGCTGCCAATAAGAACATTCATTAGGGACAAATAAAGAAAAATACTTAGAGGCCAGTTTTATGTGAATCAATTTGTGGTCTAATTGTGCGGGCAGACAGAAATCAACCTCAAACTGAGGAAAAAATTGCTTGTTTTTAAAGTCATTTCTCACAGCCTATCTTGTAAAAAACAACAGCAAAAAGTGTTAACACGTCAGTGATTATGTTACTAAGCAACCTTCTAACGAACCTGTGATTAATGTGAAACAAGTTTTTTTTTTATTTAGGACTAAAGACAAAATCCCACGCTCTGAGGTTCAAGGGGAAGTGACAGGAAGCATGAGAAAGAGAGGATGCTAAACATGTACGAATGGATGCAAATGTCTTGTGTCATACAAGAAAATGGCAAAGAAAATAACTGAGGGCCTTTCTCACTTCCAAAATACTGTGCCCAAAGAACAGGGCCAGTCAATTACCTAAAATGGTAATGGTTAGGGTCCAAAACTTTAAATGTTTTTTTTTTTTTTACAATCTGTAACTACCCAATTTTTAAAAAAAAAGATAGGAAAAAGGGTTGAACTCGTTTGTAGCCAAGAAGGAGCTGATTTGGATATGTAAGGCATCTCAAAGCCCCTTTATGATATGCACTATTTAGCACTTTCAGAGGAGACACTATATAAAAAGCACTTCATATTTCATAAAAGAATTGCCCAGATACGTTCTATGATGAATACCAAGGTGACATCTTTAATATTTCACAGTGGATAGGCTTTGGTAGACCTACCTGTCACTGTTTTGGTCTTCATGGGGCTGCTAGCATAGTCTGAGGCCGGATTGGAGGGCTGCTTGGCCAGTGGTGCACTCCCCACCGACACTTCGTCTTCTCTCCTCTTGACGAGAGGAACTGGACCTGGATTCTGTAAAGACATCCCAGCATGACTGAGCACCCATAGGGTCATAAAACTATGAACACATTTTCAAGATCTATATTCTTGCTTTGCTGCATTTCTGGGGATGCTAGGTTTAGCACTAGGATTGTTTTTTTCCCCTCCTTTTTTTATTTATTGTATTTAAGGGTGTCATATACTGTATATATATATATATATATATATATATATATATATATGTTCATTAAAACTTCTACACTGTTTCTACAGTTTATTCAGCGTAACCTCTTTGTTACAACAATCCTCAAACTTCAAAAAAAAAGAAAAAGAAAAAGGATTTAAGAAGTCAATATTTAAATGGTGATCACATCAATATTACATAGTTAATTAAATAATTAGTATCATTACAGCATATATATGCATTAAAAATATAAACATCTTCAGTTTCTTTGTCTTTCAGGCTGATAATCATTGTTCATTCCTCCTGAATGACATAATATAAGCTAACTCCTTCAATTGAACACATGGGGGATTGGGAGCATTAAAAACAGTCAAGGCAAATGCCGATTCAGATTCCAGTTCTCTTTTCTCTTCATTGTTCATTTCCCTAGCCATCCTTATCCTTATCTGATTTCTTTAGTTTCCTGCTCATGCTGGTTTAAGCTTACATTTAATTCAACCCCACCTGCTAAATAATGTTCTATCCTCCCTGTCCCAAACTACTTCTTACATTTCCCCTTTCCTCATTCACATACGCAGTGTTTTAAATTCGCTTCCAACACTTCCATTTTCATCACATCCCACTCTTTGGTGATCATCTCTCACTTTCACTTAAATTTGTGGCTTTTTCTTGCACAACAAAAGTCATTTCCATACCCAAAGCTTTTGTTTATGTACTTCACTGTGCACTAAAAATGCCCCTCCTCCCAAGCAGATATGTTTTTTTTTCAGGATTTCCTAGAATCTTGTACCAAAAATGTCAGTTTTTGTCCTTCATATGCATTTCACTGTCCTTCAACTGAAGGCTTTGTGTAACTAGCCAGGCCTTGAAAAGTGGCCCTGACAGGCAGATGTTCACAGCTTTAAACAAACACACACTTTTGCTTAGAAACACACAACCGGCATGTCTATCCTACAAGTTGGCTCTAGTTCAACTCACACAATCACATGAATACATATTTTACTGTGCAATTGACAAGTAGCAGCACAAAAGTAAAATAATGTAATACTTTAAGGCAAATAATCTCCTTTATTTGATGGCTGTGTTCATCCTAAGACACAGGGGTAAAAGTTCAGACGGCAAAAAAAACGGAGCTCAGAGCCATTTTTAGTCTGCTATGACTGTGATCAAAATCCTGATAAGCACCAGAAAATGACTGTGTAAGTGAACACCTGGCCAGAAAGATAAATTGACAGATATTGTCCAAGAACACGATATGAGATCCAGTACCTGTTGCTGTTTCCTGCTGCTCCCTCTGTGAGGCTGATACAGTAACCATGTGCAGATGATTGGGTCCACATTTACAGCTATGCCCTGGACACTGACCAGTAGGACTGCACCTGCAAAACAAAAAATGTTAGTGAAACATAAATGGGTGCAAAAATCAAAATGATAATTGTAAGCATAGTTAAAAATCAAAAAGTTCAGGTTTGATAATGCTACACTAGCAACGCCTAAGCATTTGGGATTAATCAAAATCCATGATAAAGTACCCATATTGAAAGGCAATTCAGACCAAACCAAACTATTATTATGAGGAGGGAGATAAGACAGACGAGATCTCTGAAATCAATGTAAGATAATAAAGTGAAAGTGGCATAGATTGTCAGTGCACTTCTTTTTCAGAGCAGTCCATACTGTGTTTCACAGACCTGCTGCTGGGTATCAAGCAGGTTTGTCAGAGTGCTGCAGCAAGGAGCACAGTTTGTTTCAATTGTACTGTTCAAAGCCGTAACTCCGCTAAGCCAAGAATAACATTTTCTTTTGATAAATTTCAATGAAACTCAAGACTTTCACTGGGTTTTGGTTGACTTTTAAAAAATACTCTTGACCAACAATAAGCAGGCCCTGATGTAATGGATTAGGATCATATCAATAATGATTCCCATGCTGCCAGGATTAGTGTAGGCTCTTTGGCTTGCAGTGGAATGTCCCGGCATGACGATAGGAGGATGTTTCTGCTCTAGAAAAGACTTTCAGCAGTTTAATAGAGCTTTGGACTAAACTCCAGTCTTCTGTTTAGGCCTCAGGGTCTGGAATGGGGTCAGAATGAACAAGTATGCGTTTTTATCTCCAATAACGCCCGGCTGCCTCTTGCATAGTCGAATATTGTAGCGTCTGTAATGCTTGGTCAGAGCATAATAATAAACCCTCCTTAAGAGCACACATACACTTCCAAATACACATGTTTTTGTTACACCAGCTCTCCAGCTTGGCTTGCTCTCCTCTCCATTACTCTTTGTGAACATTGCAAATAAAAATTCTTTAATTTACTCTGCTTTTACAGCATGTTATTAGTGGCCTATGAACTTGTCCGTGTGTGTATTTATGCGCACACCAAGGCAATCGTCTGTATCAGAAAAGTAGAAGGTGTGCAGCTGTGTGGTTTCTGTGCATTTAAAATGATTCATGCGCATGATGACAGCCTATAAAATTGTCACTGCCAATGTTTGCGTGTAAATCTAATTTACATTTTTAATACAGCTTGAGGATTCAGAATGTGCTGTAATATTGCACCCAACCCCTTTAGTGATGATATATTATTGGCATAGAATTGTTTTGGGACAAAGAGACTTACTATTCTTACTGAAAACAAATTAAACTGAGAGGTAGTTTACCATTTACACTATGGTAAAGATGTATATCTTTATTGGTGCATTCAAAGAGAATCAATAAACATCTTTGTTTCTAGACATGTATCCAAGTACGCTATCTCGCTCTCTCTTTTACATCAACTGTTCTTGCATCCAACATCAGATACCTTTTATCAGTTTTCTCAAAAATCCTTAATTCTTCCACCAGTACTTATCATCCTACAACCATCACTCACTTTCTCTTCCTGACATGGAATTATAAGCTTAGAACTGTGGCTTGAACTTTTCCACCACAATGTGGCTGCTTAATAGGCTCTGGCTGCGGCTACAGAGCTGGGGTTTGACTTCAAGCTGTTTCATCATCACTTCAGGGCAGCATGGAACCCAAAGAGACTGGGAACAGCCTGAGTAGTGAAGATGTGTTTAATGGAATGATCCTAACTTGTGGTCCTTGGGATGCAGTAAGCCCAATTTAGCACATTTAGCGCAATCAGCATAAATGACACATAGGACAATAAATTTTCAAACTCGGTTATAGCAGATGGCTGTCTACCAATCTCATCGCGTATGTCGGTCCAGGACACTGGTCTTCCAAGTACATCCCAATTTATATATAGCATCTCTGTGATACACAGTGGCAGTCGGACTGCTTATCTTTCCATACTGAACATCATGCTGATAAATTCCCCATGTTGACAGATTATAGCACATCCCAAAAATGCTGTCTTTCTAGGATCATCCTTCCTTCCTCACTGTGTAAAGCGCCTGTCTTCTAGAGCTTTGAAGGCCACGGCTCTACTGAATACACTCTCTTCTGGCTTTATCATTGTGTTGACATAAGTGACAAATCCTTTGAAGCATGAAACATCATCAAAGGGCCTAGCATGCTTAAAGGGTGACCTCGACAGCAGGCTAACTGTTGTTTTTTCCTCCAAGCTCACCGGGTGGCATGTGGGTAATTACACACAAGTGATGACAATAATAACAAAGGTGTTTTTCTTACTTCTTCAATATTCCTGAAAAAAAATGCACAGTGGCCTACACTTTGAAAATATGAACCAAACCACTGACTGCTGTATGAAAAGGCTTGCATTGACTTATCCATGGTGGACCTATTAATGTCAAAGCTGGTTTTTTTTTCCTTCAGTGGTGAAATACCAATAGAGGTAAAAGAAAGCATGGGGCTGCTGGTGTTGTTTTACGGCTCAGTGACATCAGGCTGCTTATAGCCTTGGGCGACACAGATAGGTCACACCAGTAGTCTTATCTCTGTTCATGTCCAGCCTCAGAAATCTAGCAGCAATAAAGATTTCTGCCTTCATTCTGAATTCATATACTTGTACAAGTATCACAAGCTAACATTGTGAACTTTCCACATGAAAATTTTGCTTTACTGTGTTGCAACACTGAAATTCAAGAAACGAGGAGTGCTTGGGTCAGAACAAGGTCAACACCAAGTCCCTCATTTGGCACCAAAGTTCTGATTGGGGTTACAAAGGCTGTGACCTCTCAATTAGAAGGCCGTGACCTCCGCAGTAAGAGATGGGCAAGGAACCAAAGGGGGTGCTCTCGAACCACCCCCCAGGCAGGGTGGGAGGGGAGGGATTTATGTCCCGGCCAGCTAATCACCCCCTCAGAATCGCTTCATTGTTGGATGTGAGGCAACGCAGGGACTGTGCGTCCAGCTTCTCCAACAGAAAATAAATAAATATAGCCCAGCCCGTGTCAGCCAGATGACTTCTGACAGGTTTGGTTAATTTCTAAGCCAAGTAGCAAAACAAAACATTACGCCAGCGTGCACAGCCTACACCGCCTTTAATTGCTTTTCCGATGAGCTCATGACTTGAAGGTGTCCTGGAGCAAGCTATGCTACTCGACAGGTGTTCTACTTATGAGTGTGTAGGTGTAGCTATAAGTGTAATTGTCTGTGTGTGTGAGAGAGAGAAAGAAAGAGAGAGAGAAAAGAAGTAAAAAAATGGAACTGCTGACACCATTAAAAAGGGACTCAGCTGTGTGTGGGTGGTTGGCATGCAACACTGTGTGGAGTAATATATATTTTGGTTGTGTAAATGTATCTTTAAGAAGACAGTGTCTACATTACTGCACAGGCACTGATGTCACACAACTTGCAGCCAAACACACACACACGCACAACACACACAAACAGGCACTTCTCTTCCCCTCAGTGAGAGACGACCAAGAGGCTCGGGGCTACGCCGCCACAGGAGCCCAAGGGCTCAGGAAGGACACAGGCAAGTCTGACTGGAAACAGATCCAGGTCTACGGAAAGCCAGCTCTCATTCTGGATTTATTTAATACACTAGACAACATGCCACTACATACGGCATGCAGGCGTGTACGTGGGTATGTAAGTATGCGTGTATGTAGATCGGTGGGAAGGTTAGAGTTAATTGGCTTACATGCACTTTTACATGTTTGAAAATGATAAAACTGGAGCTACACACTGAAGGTTAGAACAACAGCAGCAAAGAAATCTTGAGAAAAAACAAAGAGATGAGACACAGTTAAAGAACATAAGCAGTAAAACTAGAAGAAAAAAACGTTTTTATGGTCATGGCCTGAGTTATTGGGATAACAAAACTATAAATCACAAAATTATGTTGTGCAAGTTTTAAGAGTCACTGCACATCCATCCATCCGTCCAACCATGTACTTTACATACAGACCATCTAATGTGCACACTAAAAACTGCTAGTATTATATTAATGTTAATATTTCAGCTTTAGTAAATATAAAATAGGGACAATGTTAACGCATATATTTAGACTATGTGAAAAAATTCACTCACCAGCAATGACCCACGCTGACAACAAATTTCTATCCTTCAGTTGTTCAAAGTCAAATTTAAATAATTCTATGTTCTAACAGTATAACAGTAAGTCAACAAAAGTTGCAACTGTTCTACCTCAATTTGTTGTGTGTGATGTGTACATCGGTGATATTCTATTTCACTCATTGGATTGCTTCATCTGGCCAGGCTTTAAAACATACATGGCTGGTTAACTGTCCCCGTTAGGGTGTAACGAGCAAGGTTATAAAAGTTATTCAAAGTTCTCAAAAGCTGAGTCAGTCTGAAGTGGAAGAGTTGGCGAGGATTAGTAAAGTTAGTTTGGACAGTCCTATTGCATCACCACAGCATAAACAGATGCATGAGCAGCTAAAGAAACAACAATCTGGAGCTACTGATGAGCCAGAAAAAACACTAGTCTATTGTAAAAAAAATTTGCATAATACTTAAAATCTTAAAATATTTATTTCATTTGTTTTTCCCTGAGTAAATCATTAACTTTTGCATGTCTGTCCAACTAATCCCGTGTTTGCATGATGCTGCCTTTACATAATTGAGCAATTAAATTTGGCTTCATCTTGTTTTATTTCCATTTTATTGTGCAGATAGTGTTGATTTGTAAATCTGATTTATTTCATGTTTTACATTATAGATGATCCTTTAATATTTAATCCAAACACATAAATTAGGCTTTTTTCTATTTTTGAACAATTGTATCAAATATAATTAAATGAACAGTTGTGTTCGCATAAGAAGCCTCACAGCCATAGACAGACAGCATCTGGCTGACTGCACAGTTTCATACACCTACATCATCTCTTTTGGTGTTGAAAACCCAACCCAAGAAAACATGGCTGCTTGTGCCCCAACTGAACTAAACCAGTTCTCATTGTGGAGCCTTCAGTATGTCGTTCCTTTCCTAATCCTTCACAAAACACAATGTCTTGCTCACTCAAAACCGCATCAATAGAAAATAACTCGCAGCCGAGTGTGACCCAGTCATTTGTCAGCAAGATAGCTTGCCTTCTTAATGAGAGGGAAAACAGTCTAGGTCCTGATTGCATTAATGTATCATTACCATATCCATCACCAGCATTCACTGCACTGGGTGAACTCCAATGAGCCCCAGTGTAATCTTAGGGCAACAAGAGAGACACTTCTGAGCTCATTAAAATAAATAGTCTTGTGCTTCTGCTTTCCCATAGAAAGCTATAGTTGTGCGTAGTCATCTTGTAAAAACCTTATCACTACTATCATTCAGTTGTCTCTGAAGGCTTTCTCTTCAGTTCAAACCAAGTTCTCTCAATTTGTTATAAAGGGTGAGGAAGGAGGGCAATTTTTTAGCTTTCCTCTGACTCCAGTTGAAATTGAACATTACCAAGAATAAACATATTGCCATTGAAAAGGATGAAAATGTTCAATAATATTAAACTCTTGATTTTCTTTCACACATCACCAGTCTGAAATAGACACATTTTGTTGTGTTTCAGATACAAATTAAATAATATTTTTAACAGTTGCATAGTTCTATCAGCCCATTATTTGAACATTTATACAGTTAGTTATACAGCTATACAATTTATACATTCAATTACACAGTCCAAATTTAAATATGCTCCAAGTCTCGCCAGTGTTCAGAAAAATAAGCATTTATGATTAACAAAAAGAAACAACCAGAGTATATCAATATCACCTTAGATCATTAGTTCATTTGATTTAATTGGTACCAAAATTATTGTATTATGTAGCACAATCAAAGAAAATGTTGGTGCCAGCGTTGCCAGTAAAACATAAACATGCTGTGAAAGATATTCACAAAATGACCAAACTGGATTTGTGTATTGTTGCAACAGGGATCAGATTGTGGGATCAGATTGTGGGATCAGATTGGGCGTGATGTTCGTGACTGAGTGACTAATGCATCCTTCATTTAATGACTTGTGACAAATGCTGGTTGGAGAATGTGATGCCATTCCACAGCAGAGGGACCGAGCTAGTCTTCATGCTGGTCACCACTGTGAAGAAATGTCAGAGTTTTGCGACCCACGCCAGCTCTCATACACACTACAAAGGCCCTCATTTTTAGAAATCAATACATTGTTAAATTGCCAACATGTCTTGTTTCTCCAAAATGCAATTATCCAATCCATAAATGACACCAAACAAGAGTTACTAGAAGAATGAGCTGTTTGGCACTGGCTGAAAGAATCTGCCAAGTTTTTCATGGGCACAACCCATAAACTCTGCTACTCAACCCACAAATATATTTTTCTTAATGTTGGATAATTTAAGGAAAAAAATATCAAACTTTCCAAAAGTATCAGAGTCATTTCCAATAAGCACTGTTACAACAAAGCAACAAAAAAATTACTTTTAGGTTAAATTTATAAGTATAAATAACCCTATAACCCTAGCCCTATAAAGTAATAATTACCCCACAAAAAATGCCTAATACGTAATCATCAATTTAATGTTTCACATACTTTCAGCTTCTTTCAAAAGAATTATTTGCCACATTTGCCATGTGGAAGTTTAAAAACAAACTATTCAGAAACAAATTAGGGCTTGATATTTGCAGTTTCTTGCTCATTCAAAATTTAACATTGCTACTCAAAACCCAATAAATACCATTTTGCACTACACACAGACTGAAACCCTGTTAAAAAGCTCTGTATTACATGGACACAACTAAAGAAGAATCTAGTGAGGGGGGAGAATTTTATGACATAGCTCAAATCTCAAACCAATCTCTCCACCCTCTTTCTTCAGGTTTTGTCTCTGAGGGTCTTTCTCTCAGTTTCCATTCCTGCTATCCAACTCATCCTCTTTTTGCTTGCCACAGTAGATTGAAGATTACTCCTCTAAGAGACATAGTTTTTAAGTGGAAGCACATTTGAACCATTTAGCAATTTGGTCTAATGGTTTCAGGATGAGGCGTTTTAGCTGCTATGTGGGAACAAAGAGGATAAGGCGACACACAGTGTAATAAAACACCACTTATGATCGGACTTTTCTTTTATTCATGAAGCAGCTCAAAGCACGAATAACATTCTTTTATGGCATATATCTATTCTTTGCACAGAAGATATACACTATAAGAGGAAATGAGCAATGATATGTTGTGTGTGTGTGTCTGCATTGTCCTCAACCTTCAGAGAAGCATTTCTTCTTGAGTCTTAGGCCTGTTATTAGCTACCGTTGAATGAAGTCTTGGTTTACACACTCATCACTGACAGTTCAAAGTAAAGGCCAAGTATGTGTTTTGATGTTGGAAGGGGTCAGTCCTGTCTGCACAAACACTGAGGATAATTGGGAGGTGTTTATACATCAAAACTGTATTTAATACAGTTGGACATCACAAACACACACACACGCGCACCCCCCCCCACACACACACATCATGCACCGTTTCAACAACACTTAAAGGATGCTCAGGCCACCTGTAGCACAAGACAGCTGTCTCACATTAAACACACAAAAAAGTGGCAGGTCAGTATTCTAAACAGGAGATAACTCCAGGACAGCCTAGTGCAGACCAGAGGAACAGGAGCATGGGAGTGTGAGTAGAAGGAAGATAGGCATACAGAGCTCTCAGGAGGGAAGGAGCCAAAAGAAATGTTGTTAAAGATGCAGTGTGCAACTTTTAATTAAAATATGTTTTTTGCATATTTGCTAAAAACTGTCACTATGTCCCAACAGTGACAGTTAGGACATAACTGTCAGGTTGATCTGTAAAGAGATCAGCCTCTTCCATTTTCTCCCTTCCATTGCTGTCTGCAGAAATGCAGCACTCCCCAACAAAAATAACCGATCAGAGCCAAGAGGAGGGTCTTAGTGCTGTCAATCAACCATGAGTACCTACTGCTAAATGGGTTAAAGCCTTAGCATTCCTGTTAGACTCTGCCATCCAGAAGAAGATATAGCAAAGCAGAGAGCAAGGGGATAAGCAACACATACACAAACATGACTGACGCTTCTCATGGTTCTGATTGGTTGTTTCTTTTATAAATTAAATTAGATTAATGTAATTAAAGTATTGTCACATGGACATTGCCATGTTGTTTACCCTACAGTGGATCCTAGGTAGATGACATATGGTAATCAACCCTGTATACTCTGATACCAGTGCAACATGCTGTCTTCAGAAGTCTAGATTTTAATCAATTTCCAGGAACCTCATGCATAAAAGAGTGAGCAGTTTTCACACCAAAACTTAGCGCATGGAAAAATTTAGAAAAGTGCAACACAAAATAAATTCGGATGTATAAAGCCATGTGCACACACGTGGCCGCGCACCTTTCCTTTATACATCCCAATTTGCCAGAAATAGAGCGCAGCTGCTGGTCCGCCTGTCGCCACCCATAAATGCATATGTAAATTAGTATAAATACCCGGAAGTCTGCCACCACGTGAAGCAATAACCATGGCAACATCCTTGTTTGTAGCAGTATAAGTATTTATAATAATAATAATTATATATTTGATTTAAATGCCTGTTTGAACAGTAGCGCGTTCAGCCAGGATTTAAAGAGAGACAATGTGTAAGAGAGTCCTTGAGTGGGTAAATTGGACGTTTATTCTAAATAGTGGAATCATGTGCATAAGTTGTACATTTACAGAATAGAGGTGCTTTCTTTCCATAAAGGTGCAAAGCTGGCAGCTCCACTGAAGGATGACTGCAGCTGGACCGGTACCGGTACCGCACAGCTCCTTTAAGTTTTGCTCAGAGCTCCAGGATGATCAGTCTGGATTAATCTAAACACTGATAAACCATCATCAACATTTCCCAGCAGCAGCAGATCAATATGATCAATCGCTCCCTCGGAATGCCTCCATTGGCGATGTTCTCCATCAGAGCCAAAGCGTTGCACAATTACGTGGCTCACCTTTGCGCAGCTACTTGTATGCGTGTGATTGTACACACACCTTAATTACCTTAAGAATAATCAAACCTGTTTGGAGTTAATCTGCTGATCCAAACCTGTTTTCTTTTTCAGTGAGAATTAAATTACCCCATAGACGCATTTCATGTGCTTTACAGACCGATGTGTTACATCTTTATGACAAAATTTATTTTTCACATTTTAGTGAAGTTTTCGCATCCTTTTATTTTCGTTTTCTTTATTTTGTGTGCGTGTTAGGTTATTGTATAAAAATAATTGTGGTTCAGTTTCATCGTTTATGTTTAAACAATGAAATATGATAATCATGAAAAAAACCCATTGGGTTTCATGCTTCTTGGCCTAAATAACACTGAATGTCATATTTCATATTTCAGTGTATTAGGTGAGTTTTGACGCTTTGTAGTTTGACATTGTCCACAGAAGAAATTTGCGTGGCAGCCGCACATTTTCATGCCAGGGAAAAAGTGTGCGTATATTTGTGCAAACTTTGACGCAAAGTAAATTTTTATATATGCTGACTTGTGCGTAAAATATGGTGGCACAAATTTTTTGTGTGCACGCACGCTTTATACATGAGGCCCCAGGTCTTTGGAAATCCTGCTCATATACGGTCTATATGCAATTGAATTCTTTCAAAAATGGGCAAGAACAGGATAGAAAGGATTGGACAGGCAATCTAAACGTATATCAACTACTATTTGAAACTATGTAAACATGGTGGCTCAACTTCAATTTTAAACAAGGATTAAAATTAAACAAGGACCAAGAGGGAGCTGATGAAAGTTAATGTCCACTAGCTAGTGGCATCGGCTAAAAATCCTTTCATCTACAATCCTTGTATATGGTGCGAGGGTGAGAGAGTAATGGTGAGGCTTCCTCTGTTTACTGACCGTTTATCTAATGGGCATTTGGGGGCTGAAAGGCCACAGCAGGTCAAACCACACACAGCGAAAGGAGTACAGGACCCCCGGAGGACCACTCAACGTGATGGGATTTTACAACTACTGCTTGGTCCAGGACTACTGAGGCCGCACACACCGCTTCACAGCAAAAGACTGACACAAACACACACACATACTTGACGCGGAGTGATGATAGTTTATTACTACTGTGCTAGGGCTAAGTGCGCTTGGGGCATAAAGATGAGACGAGGTTTCCTGTAGACCTTGGGGCCCCAAGGTAAAAATGAGGGAAAAACACTTTTAGGCCACTAGATTGTTTCTATAAATTTGACTTAAACACATTGCATTACATGGGAAGGTTTAAATTTGAACCAATTTTGCATTTTGAATCCTTGCAAGGACTGCTCTAAGCTGCTTTTTATATTGACAGCATGTCATATTTTATTCTTATTTTATTTTGTCTACACTGCTGCTCAGTGGTGGATGTTGTGTGTCTTGTCTCTACGCTGCTGTAACTGTGAAATAATTTCCCTGCTGGGATGAATAAAGTAATTCTATTCTATTCTAATACCAAACTGTATTATGGGTGAAAACCTCACACTGAACCATCAAAACACTGAAAATACTTTGAGTAAATCATTTCAGAGAAGAGAATTCACCACAAACCCGAGACTACATACTTATAGCTGATAACACCAATTATACCAAATGAAAAGCCCAACACATGTGACATCTTTACACTGTTAGCACCTGCGTGGTTCTTATCCTTAGAACCAGTCTCTGGACAGAGGATTGCTTTGTGCCCACCAGACAGAGAAGAAGGGAACACTGAGAAAGTGACTAGCAACCAGCAAATCAAAGACAAGCAGTTTGGTTTGTTTTACAGGGTACTGGGCCAGAGTGGAAAAAAAGCTAAATAAAATAAACCTTTAATTTGACTGAAATTGGAGGCAACAGGCGCTGCTGTAAGAAACGGCTGTGAAGTGTGATTTCTTGCGGTTTGGGTTAATCCTGATTGAGGAGCCCCTGAGTTGAAATGTCAGCAATATGAGACTAAAACAAAAATAATTACATCCAGAGTTAATGAGCACAACTGCCTGTGGCACTAGTGAGAGGAGGAGGAGGAGGGAGGGAAAGAAAGCAAAAACGAAAAGGAGAAAGACAAAAAATACCCCCTTGAACACGTTTTAAGTGTTGCTGTCCCTAATCTTTCAAACAAAAAAGTAAAAATTATACATGTACCGTTAGGCCCGAAACATGCCCCTGGCAGATTTAGGTTTAAAGTAATCCTTTAATTTTACCAACACATTGCTTCCAACTATAGGTAAAATTAACATTTTGGAGTGGCTCAACTTGAATCTGTGGAGGGAGCCAAAGACGATTTCCTCCAACTTTAAAGAGCCGGTGACATCACCACAAATTACTTCGGAAAATACCAGTAGAAATATGTGGCAATTATAAAGATGTTCATCAGTTATAAAAATATAATTCATATAATTCATGCAATACAGGTTTTTTTCATTGATTATTGAGAAGAATATAATTGTTTTTACATACAAAATAAAAAAATAATAATTATCTTCTCACACTGCTTTAAAGGTCCACTATTGAGCAGAATTAACCTCTTTCTAGACACAGTAAATGTTCTGCTGGTATCTGCAAAAAAGCCTGTTCCAAAAACCTCTAAGTTGTTGCATGAAAAATTTTAACCCCAGTCCCTAACCTGGCAACCCAAGTAAAGCTCCGCCCACTTCATTCCAAGCTACCGCTGCAATGGCTGCTGGAAAATGAAAATGTTTTATTGTCTGCTTCAATACAGAATACACAAAAAAATGTCCCTTTTGGGATCAATAAAGTATTTTTGAATTTAATTGAATATATTTACTATATGTAGATTGTGAATGTTCTAGACAGATGGATACATGCTTAAAGATTTTATTGTCTGTGCAATAAAATGTCAATAGATTCTAATGTCAATAGAATCTAATGACATTGATATGTAGGAAAATAAAGTTAATATATTCTTAATTTGCCACAGATAAAGTCCACGATGTTATTGGTGATGCATCCCAAATAAACACATTGTCCAAAATATGCCAGAAAATGTTAAATATTTAGACCAAGTGTTTTAAATATTTAAATTTCTGAACATAGACTTGGATTTTTGAACTATTCAGGTTTGTGTATAAATACCTATGAATTTCATTGAAATCCAACTAAGCGCATCTTACTCAGTGCACTCTGGCTGACCGATGCACAGCTGCCTGAGGGGGCTGCGCCAAGGCAGAGAGGCTAACAGCAACAACAACCTACATCAAAGGAGATGCACTTGTAGAACATGATTATCAACCTTAACGCTCTGATTCAGTGAATCCTCCCTCCGCTCAGGCATTGCACACATGGCATGGGGAGGTAAGAGAAAATCTAAGCTAAACATAATATTACACTTAGCTCTTCTTTTTTTTTTGTCTTTACCACTTAATTCTACTTCCTTACAAGCATTACAATATCAGTACAGTTTTCCTAAGAATTATTGATAATAACGTAGCACTCCAATTTTGCATTTTGCACTTTCAAAGTAAAAATGTGGTGAGAATTGTCACATAGAATGTTTATCTGACCGACTTGCTCAAAGAGCCAAGAGCTTTCCAAAAGAAACAAAAAAAAAACGTTACTTGGTTGCCAGCATACTCATTTGTGCAAACCAACTTGTTAACTGCAAGAAACTTTCATTCAAAACAACCATAAAAGTTGCAAAGTAAATTTAAGATAACCAGGGGAACAGAAAGAGAGCTGGCGTAGAAATGAACATGGTCATCTTGGAGACAGTGACCATGAAAAGGCCATAATCTCCGCTCAGAAAATTAAATAGTAGTTGCTCACTATGTTGTGCATGGTGAATGAAGATGCTCTAAAGTCCTGATGAGAACAGTTAACACTATCACTGCATATAAAAGCTAATATTTATACACTGCCAAAAAGATGTGCAAAAGAAAACAACAACTCAGTCCTTCTTAATGTTATAAGATTGCCAAAGGGCTAAAGCTAGATTTATAGCAAGAATGAGATTAAGTGTTACATGTGGCTTAAAGTGACACTAACTATAAAAAAGAAAAAAATAGACCCATGCTTGACATATGTCATATTGAGCTGAAAATGTTTTATTTCAATAAGTCAAGATTATGGGTATGAATTATATGAAGGTGCAAGCTAAAACAGTCTGATTCAACGTTTCCCTGTTTCAATGACATTAAGTACCATTGATTGCTACATGAAACATCATTATTACAAATCCACTCTGCGTGTCTTATATGGGACATTAAAAAACACTTCTTACCAAAACTAAGAGTAAATATTCACCTTAAAAACACGTTTCTTCTACTTAGTGAATCATTTTGTTAAAACTTGTGAGTCTGTGCAGCTTTTTATTTTTGCATAAGTTTCTATTAAAACTTGGATATCATGATGTTGAAGCTTTGGCATATAGTTCAGGATTGACTAGGTCTCTCCAGAAGCAAAATGAAACTATGATCCATGTATTATTATCGTCTTACTTTCACAGAAAGAATGACTCATTTGATTGTGTTGGTAATTTGCTTTTAGGAATCCAGGCCCAAGATGGGTGCAGCTGAATAATAAAGACCAAACAACAGTATACAAAAAAAAAAGATCCTTCAATCCAAGTCCAAGGATTGGTCAACACAAGTCCACAGAGCATTACCTAACTATAAAGGATTGTGTTCGTCTTTTGTTTTAGTTGCTTTAAATTCAGGAACGATTTTGGATAAGACCTGAAAAAGTGTTGCAAAATAGAAGGTCTGTCATATCAGCCGATTCAAGACCTGAACTTGACCATATGATGTCACACACTATTAAAATTGCTTCATAGACACAAACCTAGGGCCCTGCAGAATCGATTTGGTCCTATTTGGTCAAATTATTAACGAGTCTGACACAAAAGGGGACAAATGACGATCTGTACCTTTTTGTGTAGCAATGTACTGCAATGTGTCTCCTAGCAACATGCAATTATGGTAAAAAGGGGGGTTTGGACTTGCAAAGAGAACTTTGTCAGTTAACATTTCTTCAGTTTCTGAGACATTAGGTTTCAGAAAAGAGCACCAATACCAACCAATAAAATCCTTCATCACTGAGCCTGGTCATCAAGCAGAGGCGCAATCACTGAGCTATTAGCAAACTTTATGATGCGACTGGCACGAATAAGTGTAAGAAATAAATGAAAGTGGTGAAAGGACACAGCCCTGAGGGGAACCAGTGGATGTTAAAAGCATGTCAGATAAAAAAAACAAACCCATAAACCCTCAGCCTTTGTAGTGAAGTTTAAAGGATCTCATCTTCTCAAAAGATGAAATAAACAGTGAAGTAAAAGCAACAGGATAAATATCATTTTGCACCGATGAGGAATTAAGCAATTAAGTATCATTTCTGCATCTTTCCAGTTTGTGGGCACTCTATGAAGTTGGAAAGTCTTTGTGAAGATAAAAAAAAAATGCCAGCCAGATGTGGCACATTTACTGACAAAACATTATTGCTGAAGTGCCTTTAGCCACACAAACCACTGCCTGTAGATTAGAAACAAGAACAGCTGACTTTTTTTAAACAGTCTGGAATTCCTAAAGTATCAGATTTTAAGTAACATGAGAATTTATAAAGTAATATTACAATTTCACTTTGAACTGTCAATTGATCATGAGTAGTGATCAATTCTGAGTTTAATATTTATACTGCAAAAAATAGCTTTGCTAATAAAGCAAGGCAGTGAGGCTGCAAATTAGTGCTAAATGTTGTTAAGGTGACATAAGTTATTGTGTAACAAATCTTTCACAAGTTATTACAATTTAATTAAAGCTAGATAAATTGTCCAATAGGGAAAAAAAGTTCAGATAAAATCTCTTCCATCTATATTTTACAGTCAGATCAGATTGAACAGATGAACCTACACATGAATTCAAATCAATAAAAGTGTCATAAAATCCTCACCCTTTCATAAATCACCTTTTACCAAACTCACAGTAGAAGGATTGGTATTGTAACAAAGACAATCAATCCAAATAAGCATGAAATAAATCCGTTTTATAACATACTGCTTACATGTATTCGCCTCCCTCAGGCCCATGCCCCTCTGTGATGCTTTTTCTTGCCTTTATGTCAGAATCACAGAGACATCTGTGCCCCCCCCACCCCTACTCCACCACCATTGCAGAGGTTTATTTAACTTGAAAATTACCTTCCTCATGTTTAACATATCTCCAATATTGTCATCACCAAATATTTATTTGTAGAGGAAAGGACCTCTGAGTGGCTGAATTCCTTTTGCTTTGCAGCATTTACACAACTTTTTGCATGAGAGCACAAACACACTCTTCCACACAGCCAAGGCTAGATGTGTTTATGAGAGTGTTTCACACAACCCTCTAGCATATTTGTAAAGTGCCTGCATTTACTTGCTTCAGTGAAAGTCTACTCCATTTGGAAAGTGACTGTGGGTATTTGCATGATTATGTCTATTTCCTCTTGTGTAAACTGCTGCTGAGCTCCCTCCAGATTCTAACACTTTGGGGGTTTTGATGAGCTCAGAAAACGACACCAAAACTGCATGCTCTGGTCACGCACTGATTAAGTGACTGATTAGAACCAAATCTTAATGACTAAATTGCTTTTTGGATTTTATTAAATACACCACAATATTTGAACATTTTAAGCTTGATAAATTATAGTTTTATCCAAATGCACCACAATTAAATACATTTATGTGATTACTTACTGTTTCTTCTATGCTTCATTTTATCTGACAAAAAGTGAGTAATAAGTATTTATTCAGTAAAGTTGTTGTGGCCAAAGAAGGAAACACTCATTTGATTGGAGAGAACGACACACCACAAGGGGGCAATGATGTAACAAAGACCTGGGAAAAGGTCTGAGAGAGTTCCTCATTAGGAGTCGACAGAGTGGCAAGCACTGATCATTGAGTATTAGGAAGCTTGAGGTCAGGTGGTGGAAAAAAGGAGAGCACGGTTTACGTCCACAAAATGGGAATATTTAGCTTTTACAAAGAAAAAGTTGTTATAGGAGATGGAAAGCAGTGGGGGACATTTGTAGGAACATGAGGGACAGAACGTGGGGGGCTTCACATGACCTGCAACCAACAGTGTTTAAACAGAAGAAGAAGAAAAAAATCAACCCATTAATTCTCAACTCTGATGTTATTGATTAAACACAAAGGTAAATATTAGTTTACTTTACTTTACAAAGAACACATAAATTATTTGAATTAGTGAATCTATTAATCTGACAGCTAAATCTTTGACCGTCTCATCAGTGGTCAGATTTGTTTTCCTTCCCATTAAATCCATCAAAACTGAAAAAAACCTCCCATTTTGTTTTTCCTGCAAATGCATCAACAAAAACACTTTTGTTTTGAGTGGAGCAAAATTCACATAAAAGTAAGGGCCATATGCTTTGAGGCAAAAATGGGCAGTTATTCTCGATTGGGCTAAAATGACTATCTCTTAAAAAGAAATACCAGGCCCATTTCTCTTAGTCAATGTTTGGTATATTGGATTTTTCAATAAAAACAAAGTTAATGCTAATTTATATGAGTCATATTCTTAAAAAAAAGAGCTTAATTTCCCTCAGCCAGAATGATTTATGCATACCTAGTTTAAATTATGAGCTAAAATACAAAAAATGGAAGTCATTTCTCTCCTTTGAATAGTAAAGCAGAGAAACATTGCATGTAACCCATAAACACTGACGTCCCACAGAGCTGTCCCAGTGGAGCCCCAGTTCCCATAGGGAGGCACCCTGGTATGCCTTTAGTGACCCTTTCCATGAATAGGAGTGGAAACTTCCTGGACATTTCCATTGTGTCTATGGTGGCCAACAGCAAACATTGGAGACCGCATCTTTAATTTTTCTTATATTTTTCACAACTTGGAAGGCCGTCACTGCACACAAAGTAGGTTTCTATCAGAAAAACTAAAACCCAACAAGCAATTTGTGAGAACAAAAATTTCTCCATGCACTCAATTTTCTACTTTTATGCTATTGTACTGAACAGACTTTCTGTGCAGGTTTCCTGACCAAACTGTTCATGCAGTGGACTTTCTGTGGACCTTAAAGCTGGACCGACAGTTCCTCTAGATGAGACATGACTCTTTGGTTTAATAGATAACTCGTGTTGGAGAGGATGAAGGGTTCAGCAACAGCTACAGTGGCACAATCGTATAAAGATAGATTACTGCTTGCAGTACTTGCTGCTATACTGCAACCTATTTCTCCCAGACTTAGCGTGCATTCACCACACTCAATTCTGTGTGACCCCAACAAAATGTGGCAAATGAACTAATGGCACTTAAATCAGTACTGCATTTAGCACACTGAAGAAAGACGCAAAGAAGAGTTTAATTACAGTCTGAATTAAATGTATAAGGTTTTGAATCGGTGTAAACCCCTCTTTTCTCCCCTTAAAAAAAAAAAAACAAACAAAAAAAGCTCCTATGGACCTTAAATCATATGTGTATGACTACCCCAATCCTTATAGCGTTTTGGGTTTTCTGTAACATTTTTGTGTGTTCACTTCAAAAGCTGCTTGTAATTACTTCCATGCATTAAACTGGAGACCACAAACAGCCATGAAGCTGTGCTTTTTTTTCAAGCTCCAAATGGTGTTTATTAGGCTGCTGTTTTGGGAAATTAAATGTTCACTATTTGTGAAGTTCAGATCTTTCATACATTGACAGTTGGCTGCAGCGGTACACGATAGACTACATTTCTGCATCCATTGCCCATCAGATATTGGGTACACAAACTTAATAGCAGAAAACTTACACTATATAGTAATGGTTTGAGGTGAATCAATGCAGATGATGGGATCTGAAGCCCATTACCCCGAGTGCAACCAACCAATGGGGTGAAACTATCAAGCCACTGAGGTCTGTCTGACAGCCGTCTCCAGCACCCTGCTGCTTGTTCCCTCCCCTGGCAAAGATGACCCTATGTTCACACCAAGATAAATACAGGAGTTGCAGTAACGTCTCTGAAATGCCTCTCTTCACCCCGTCTACCAGCTCAAACTACCACCTACTGTGTGGGTACCCGCTGAGTGAATCTGTTGAGTGTCATGATAAGACATCATCTTCTCATCAAGCTCTGCTCACTGGTAGATCCCCAGATTACAGGGGATTTAGGTTAAATGAACGGCTTAGTCTCCTTCACCTTCTGTCATCATTACAAGTATTGACCAGCTTAAACAAATACTGACAAGAAGGTAAAATTCTACATCCGCAGAAAAGCCATTTCCCAAACTACTTGTCTTTGGCGTGTTTGTGTGGCTCCAGAGTTGGCTTTGTGGTGGCTTTCCAGCGCCTGCAGAGGAAGCTCCTGTGAAGGTTTCTGATAGCAGAGAAGCAATGGTGGCTGATAAGAAAGGTGTGAACAGCAGCATAAGCATGTCACTGCAGGAGGCAAAGACTGACAGGCCATCAAAGGCTTGAGGGCTACAAGACCAGGGAATGTAGATAATAGCCTTACAGAATTAGTCATCACAGATTTTTGTTTAATAATTATGAATTTTTACTTAATCTTGTTAAAACCCAAAGCCATAGCTTTTGACTTTAGGTTTTAGTTAAGTAAATTGATTTGCTAATACATATTTATGGCGTTTTCATAGATGCAGGAATATTGCAAACAATGCCTCAATAAATCATAAATCATCGCTTTTTTTCTGGCCAGACTCTGAGGATTGTGACCAGATATGCTAGATGGTTGTGGGTTTGAGTTGTTGGCTACGTATTATAACTATATCTCATTTGAAAAATGACTCAGTCTTGACGTATCAGCTCATGACTCTACAGCTCTACCGAGTCATAAATCCTCTGTGTGATTCTGTGATAAGGTCCCATTTTTAAAAGCCCCCCCATCTGCTTCTTATCACTCCGTTTCACCCCTTCCCTGCCCCACCTCCCAATTTGCACCCCCGACACGATGTGGAAAAGCACAACGGTGTGACCTTTGACACTTTAATCAAGAGGAATTATAGAGACTCTTAAACAAACCTGGCGGACTGGGTAGATTGGGCTGACAGGGCGACTGGTTGGCTGGCCTAGAGGCTAAGAGGGATCCAGGAGCAGCAGCGCTGAAATGCTGTCGCCAACACTGGAGGTGGCAGAAGTGGTGGGAGAGTGGTGGACATTACAGGGTTTACAGATTAGGCTGGCTTATTAGGCCCATGATAGGAACTTTCCACCTACTGAGTGCTGTCACACACCACTTTCCTGCCTAGTTCACGTAAGCCCTGTGTCAAAGAGATGACCTATTTATCTTCTGTTTTTTTTTTAATAGAGGAGAACTAAATCACAGTAAGTTCTGAACATTATTGGACACAAATGTGAACATACGATACATCAGAAAATAAAATATTCACCCTCTATACAACGGTATTTTAGACATATTTAAACAAGACATTTTGTTGTTGCATGTCTGCATGACTAAAATTTTTTTTTGGAAAGATATCCAAAAAGGAGTTAGATGACGGATTGTAAAATGCATGCGGAGGTGAAAATTGTGCAGACAAAAACTCTGAATAAAAAAAGTGTGTTGATGAATAATAAAAAGCAAAAGCAAAAAAAATTCTTGAAATACAGCAGTAATCCTAAATAATGCACTAGTTGACAAGAAAGTTTTCTAAACAAAAATAGTAAAACAAAAACAAATGGGCCAAGATTACATAATCAAATAATCTCTTAGAACAAGTCTTGTAGGTTTTGTAGCTCTGTGTGAAAAAAAGACATGTGGAGGCATCAAATCTGATTTGTTTTGAATAAGGTCATTTTCTAAAAAAAAAAAAAAAAAAATTACAGATGTGTATGATGCAGTTTAAAAAGGAACCAAATTCACATTTGTTTCCTTAAAGGCATTAGATTAAAAAAAAATATATAAAAAATCCCCCCCGAAAATGTGTAACGTCTCACTTCATAAAGACACCTTGTGAATGCGCTCCATCATTTCACCTCTCTACTCTTTAGTACCAAGCTCCACTGAAAGCTGGCCTACTGCACACTGAGCACCACACATGTAGACAATTCATCCATCTCCCTGAGTGGAGCAGCAGAGTGAATTTAATGCCTCCACCTGGCCAGAGATCCTCGCCTGTCTAAAATCACAGGCTGACACTGACAATTTAAACCAGAGCAGACACATTCAGAAGTCTTTATTTCGTCCACCCTCACTTGCTGTCACAAGCTTTTCCTTTCCTTCGTTGTTAAAATAGAATCATCCACAATGTATTTTTGCTTTTTTACAAGACATATAAACCAATAGGTCTACATGTATATATAGAGGAATATGTAAAACTTTATGTTTCAAGACATAAATCACAAACTGTTACAAAACAAAACACATTAGTATATCAATTTAGTTAAGCAACAGCAACGTTGAAAAGAAGGGCTTTTAGCTGCTTATGAAAAAAAAAACTTCAGTCTGCAAAAACAAACTCAGAGGAAGAGGAAGAAAAGATAATTTTATCTTCCTGTTATTTGCCACTTTTTCACTCGTCAACAACAACAGATCCTGGTGACATGACCTCAGGGACCTGCTGGGGACATATGGATTTAAAAGTTCAGAGATGCATGCTGCTGCAGATCCCTACAAGTAAAAAGTAAAATTATACAATGTATTCTGAAGTACATGGGGATCCAGTAGAGATGGGCAAGCAGCAGTGGGATTTAGTCAAAGACCTGGCAGCTGCGTTTTGTACAACCTGCAGATGGCTAAAGGATGCTTTGTTCAGGTGAATAGCAGTTTTCTGTTCTGATAATGAGATAATGAGACTTAACAATATTTTGAAACTCAGAAAACGTGTCAACCACAAAAGATTTTTCAGTTGTTTCTATTTAAAAACCTCTACAAAATCCAAATTTAAAGTTAAAAAAAATGCTCCCATTTACCTAAAGCAGCAGTTAGCTGCTTAGCGGCAGTCTTCTTGAAAATATTGGAAATGGTAATGTAGGTGTATTCAGTGCTATTTAGAAAAACTAGCTGCATTTTTTTCTCCTATTTAACACAGATTACCAAATTTGTTTTCGGTCGTGAGTCTTAAAATCGATATGTAATGAAAAAATAATCATCTATGCATAAATTGTGTGGACACACTGATGACCTGATCAGCTGAAGCACAGCCATATAGTGTGATATGATCAAATGTTTGAGAGGTCTTGCCTTCTTTTTCCAAACACACCAAGGCAGGAAGGCCCTATTAGTGAAGTCACCCAGGGAGTTGACAGGCGGTTCTGAGGCATTAAACCTTGGAGCAAATTCTGCAACCTAGCTGTGCAGCTTAGCATCACAGAGGCAAGGGTGTAGCCTGTAGGCAAAGTGTCAGGCCTCTTCTCAGTTCAGACAGCCTGTACAGCCTGAAACCTTGTTGAGTTAATACACACTCTGGGTACAGAAACACATTAGCTGCAGCTTTCAAAACACAGGATCAGATATCTTTCTAAAATGTTTTCCTAATTAATTTCAGTAATAAATGTGTTGGCTTTGTGGCATGTCTACTTTATTTTATGCTCAGACATCACACAAATCTAGATGTGAAGAAAAAGTACAAATGACACCATTTATGCCTTTAGGCAGAGCCCACTTTTAAATCCTCTATTCACATCCCCAGAATAAAATAAATCCAACAGAAGCCAAAGGCCTTGGTAACCCAAGAATGCTGATGCTGCAGATAAGGTTGAGTGAGAAATACATTTAAAACAAAGGTTAGAGTTACAGCACAAGCTTCAAGAAAAGCAAACATGTTGAAGAGGCTCCCTATAATCAGATATTGCATGTGGACATAATTGTCATCACCACACAACTCAGGAAATTAAGGTCATTAGTGCACTTGTTTGGGTCTGTTTCTAAGCTACATGGTGTGATGGAGGGAAAAAAAGAGAAAAATCTGGGTCCTTAAAGTCGGAGAAAGACAACTAGCCATAAAACCGTAGTTGGGTTGAGGATGACCAGTCACAAGGCCCTCCAAGGTCCTAAAAAATATAGGGCTCAAGTTACCAGAAGAAGCTGAGGGAGGTAAGGGAGCGCGGTGCTCTTTGCACTCAAACGACCATAACTCTCACAAGGCCAGAGCCTCTGTCACTTAGATGATGTCCTGGTTGGTGCTCCCCATCACCTCTCAAATAAGTTCCCAGTGACAGCTTCCATTAACATTCCTGCCCAACCTGGCAGACAAGTACAAAAAGGTTAAGTGGGGTAGGGAAGCTGAATCAGTTTGAAGGTCTAACAAGAAAAAACAGAGAATATGGTGATGGCTAGAAAAGACCTTGAGAGGGAAAGGAGGGAAGAGGGTGAAGACCAGGAGGTAAGGGGCTGCAGGAGGAATCTGGAACTCTTTTTCTTGTCTGTTTGCAGAAGCAGGCCATTTGAGATTATTGTTGCAATGTCACAAGTACTAATTGTTGTCACTGTGAAGATGTTTTGGTTTAGTTTATGCATAAAAAGCTAGTAGTTGTAGTTAGCGGGTGTAAGTTTTATCAAAAATAAATGATAGTCAGTGCAGTCTAAGTATAACTGTGCCCATGTCTATCACTGTGGGGGAAACAAAATCAGTGTTGCACTACATACATATTAACTGCACACAATCAAAGTTGTTAAAGATGTGAATAGATTACACAATTTTTAAGTCAGACCGCTTTTATAAATTAGTACAAAAGGAAATGGAGTGACATGAGCAGTGTTGAAGGTATGTGGAATAAATGGTTTCTACCCCTCAGGTTCAGCTTCAAGGATTGGACTAGCTGACAAGCTGCATCATTTAGCTCTGCATATGTGGAGAAACAGAGCAGGGTTAAGCTTTGCATAATTAAGCAATATTCAAACTGACATACAAACTGTCATATTATAAGGTTAGAAATTATAGCTTCAATACAGGCAGAAAATAAGCTTAGTTTTCACACTTGGAGTAAATTCAACATTCATGAGGGTTGTGAGTGCTACATGCCATTCTTCAGGGAGCCTTACTTAACACCTCCAACTCCCCCAGTCTGGTTCCCATTGAATGATTCTGTTAATTACTTCACGTTTTACTTTGCCAAAGTTGTGAGAAATCTCACTGCCAGCCATCACTGCCCCACCCAGACTCTTACAACAACTATTGTCTTGATTAATTTAATCTTGTCCTAGTCCCCAAGTACTAATCTTCAAATCAGTTTAAAAAGCAAATTATAAAATATGTAACATTTCTTACTCCTTTTATACATGTACTCATCTTTCCTCTCAATCTTTTCATGTTCCATATTGCTGCTTTATTTGCACACTAGTTTTCACTTCTGTATTGTTCCTGAGGGTGTGTGCTGGAGAATTGTATGTGACAAAACCTTACCAAGTGTGGGTTCACAAACTGACTAGGGCAGCAGTGCGCCCTGGGAAAATGTGTATGAAGCACAAGATAAGAAGGGGAGTCGATGTGGAGGAGATTTTGTTGGGGGTAAGAGGCTTTACCAGAAAGAAGGCATATCGCACCAATTGAGCTGTGAAGAAGCTAATGGGCTCTTATTCTCTTCCCACGCCCACAGCGTGTTTTCTAAGGGGCACTCAAGCAATGAAACACATATTGGTTTGGCTACTGGTACAGAACTTCAGTCAACTCACTTTACTCTGCCTATTCAGCATCTGCATAAACAGCCTCCATGCAGCTCGACAACTGGCACAGTATGAATCAGTAACCAAACTTTAATGATTTTAGGAGCCGGTGATTGATCTTACTTGCTGGAGCAGCAATAATGAGAGATGAAAGACAGATGCATGGCTCACAGACAGACAGTGACTCTGATAAACTAAGTGGTGGGATGAGCAACCGCAAGCTGATGTTTGTTTCCGTCAGCAAAAAAGAGGAGTCATTTGACTTACAGAAACAACAAATATAGAAATAGGACAATTGCTGCAAAGCAAAAGTTGAAATAAAGTAGCAAAATAGTTTACAAATTTTTTTACTATTGAAATAGAGAAAAAGGAGGGCCAGTTCTCTGGATAAAACCTAACTATATTAAATTCTATGTGCATAATTAAAGACAATTTACACAGTCTTCTGCGTTACACAGCAAGTGTCTAGGTTATGCTTTCTAATTTGATAAAATAAAACCACAAACCCTGATTAACCTATGGAGGGAAGCCAACTGTTTTGATTTCGCTGTGTGATGTTTGATCTCACTGTGTGGAATGTGGCGACCTTTGATCCAGTGACAACATTCAATTAGATAAGGTTAAGTAAATTGACCTTCTCCATTCCTGCTACTCAGTCCAAAGCTGGATAAAGGGTAAACAGCTTGTAAGAGTGCCATTTCACAGACAAACCCTACAGAACATGTACAAAGTGTTTCTGGTTTAAAACCACTTGTGTTTCTCTTGTTCTGCAATTATGCTTGACGACTGAATAATCTCATAGTGCAGGTCAATCTTGGTTTTCAGGTGTTACATTCACTCAGCAAGGCTAATTTGAAAAGTATGAGTCTTACAAATTGTGAGAAAAATCTCCTTTAAAGACAAAATTTAAAAACTAGTTACATGTTAGTGGGAGGTGATTAGGGAGATCCACCAATTACCACATACAACAGATTAATAAAGTTATGCCTATTTGTTAGATGACAAGAGAGTGAAAATGTTTTTCTTTTATAGTTTTCAAATTAAAAAATGGTATAAACCAAGGGCTTAAAAAGATAGCAACTGGAGTTTTATTCTTTCTTAAAGACATTTCACATGTCATCATTTCTTCAATTCTGAACATGGGTTATAAGTTAGAGTCCAAACTGCAATATTATTTAAGCACTCAATTTTGTCATCTTCTGGATGATTGAGAATATACACCACCATACATACACTCAGGCCTGCATTATTTGAGTCAAAGTGTGTTGGCTATCCTTCCACAAGCTTCTTACAACAGTTTATTGGAGTTATAACCCACTAAAATGATGAAAACAAGGCAAACAAGGCTATTTGTTAGCTAAATATCAATGCATTGGTGTTTTGTTGCAAAGTTTCCAAATTATTTTTCACCGCTAAAAGTTAAATTCACAATAAATGTGATAAAACAGTTAAAATATTTTAACTGTTACGCCAACCATTGTAGGCATTATGAAGCCTTTGCAAAGATCTTCTTAATGAGACTGATTAGCTACCATCATCTCTACTTTCACAGTATAAAAGGCTAATTGCCTCTACTTTTTCCTGAGACATTGCCCTACCAAGACCACAGCTTATAGAAGTTAAACTGCAGTGACCCAGAATGACCTGTTTTCACACTCAAAACCTAAGTCTTCGTTTCTGACTCACCTGCTAATTTTTAGGATTATGCTTCTAACTACCACAAAGTCCTTGTTCAAAACTTCTGTGGAAAAAAAATAAAAAATATATTTAGCTAATTTTATTTTGGAAGTTTTAACAATGGAATCCATTTATTTGCCAAAATCGTCTTCAACTTTACTATGATCTTAACTGTGGGTTCAATTGCAGATGAGCAGCATAGCATGATGATTATAGATTGTTACCTGATGTTGAGCATCTTTTACTCCTGCACAGCTTTAGCTCAAAACAAGTTTTAAATAATCTATAGATCTTCAATTATTATTGCTTATCTCACAGGAACAGTAACTGTACATTCACAAACACATGCTGTGGTTGCAGCAGCATGTCTGCTCCAAAGAAATTGTTGAATAATCAACAATCCTGGGCAGCTGTGAATGCTTCAGAGGACAAATATTAAACATTTTAAACCTCATAAGACTGGATTTCTTTCTCCACATCTGTGGAGATGCTAAAGTCAACCCTTCATGTAATTAAATATTTCAAACTCTGTAAAAGCCTATGTCTGGGTTTAAAGCTTTTGCTTGCAAACAGCAATAGAGAACTACTGTCATCTACTTTAAAGTTAACTGAAAATTTAACATGTACAGTCTGGGAGCTTTCAGACATAACTGTGCAGATCAGTTTTAGGCCAAGACAACTCTCCAACATTAACCATGTTCTAGTTTCGGCTTTCATTCCTTTGTTTCTCATTTCTATTCATGTTCCTCAGCCTCACACTCCAGACAGACTTTAAGCTCTGTGAGAGTGGTCTTGGTAGCCCAACACTTCACAAATGAACAGCTCCAGTGATTTATCCCAACAGCCAGCTCTGAGTTGGTTCCCTTGGGTCTAATCTCCACATTATCTGCCTTGCTTGAAACACACACTAAATGCCAAAACATGACCAGAGTGGGAGTGGTGAAGATTGGTCTGGTGAAGAAATTTCAAAATCTTTAAACAAATGTATAAAAATCTATGATCAAGTTAAAAACAATTGTAAATCTAATATTCTCTGAAGCATATCTGCATGGTGCATTCACTTTGTTTACTATCTGAATTCAAACTACAGGCTGGTCATTCACAACAGTAATGTGAGCTGGCTGAACTTTTTGTCATTTATCATCCATAAATAACTTTTTACAATATGCAAAGATGAACTTCTATTAATGCATCAATCAGAGATATAGCTTTATTTATCTGGCCATGTCTTATTGCTATGTAGGCTTACATGCTTTAAAATGTAATCTTCAAATCAACATATCACACTAGCCCTGTTGGTGCAATTGCAGAATGCTGGCAATAAGTTGTCAGATATTTATTCAGTCCAGAGTAAGTCTGAGCTGTATAGCTATAGTCAGGAAGTGAAAAAACATTTTGCATCCTAGAATTAAGCTTCTTTAACAACTGCCTAGAGCTACACAAGGGACTCTGAAACCATTGTAAATTTAAATCTAAATCACTACTACACAGGAGTATGAAGCGAGTTTATTTTGTAAGGCATTGGAGGAATTGCTTATTTGTGGAAATGAAGATGGCTTCCTCCTCAGAGGGATTTTTAGCAGCCCTGTGAGCCGTGGGAAGATCGAAAATGTATTTGTCATCAGAACCCACCGCAGCCGGAAAGCTGAAGAAGTTAGTCAAGCTATTTGTAATCACTATACGGACTATTCAGTTTCTGTGGGTTTTATGCTCTACTTTAATACATTGATGATGTCTTTTACCTGCCAGAAGGAAACAGACACTATGCCGTCATTAATGTTGAGGATTTTGACATCAGGCAGCAAGCTCCCATTAGTGAATCAAATGTCCAAACCAGACAAAGCAAAATCAATGCAGATTAGTGAGAAGCAGACAGAAGCAGCTCATGTGGAATATACTGCTACATGTGACATACATCAGAGAATGGTATTATAACATAGCATAACCATTTACACACTCTAATATCTGAGGGGATGAACTCTGAGCACTTAAGAATACTTGGGTTATATTGTTTCAATGAACAAAATACACCACTAGGAGTTCACTTATAACTTAGGTTTTTATCAGAGGTCACAATCTGTCTTAATTAAAATTATTTGTTCCAACACAAGTGATCATGGTGTGCTGCCCATCCTAGTTTCTTCTGCACAACAACATATTTTGACACTTGTAGCATTCCATGCGAACTGCCTGGAAGAGTTGGCAAAAATAAATGCGTCACTATGTGTGGGTTTATAATTAAAAACGACTTAGTCCATTTCTATTTGCTTCTGCCTGCATTTGAAAGTGCACAAAGTGACCTATGTGGAAAGGTCACATAGCACTGCTTATGTACCGACCTCTGGTGCATTTAAACAGCTTGGCGATGATGTGCACAAAAGTAGTGCACTGTTTTCAAAACTGGCTCTGGAAGAGTACACATCTACAATCAGTTGCTTTGGGTGGCAGGCCTAGGAAAGGAAGGAGAAAACTACACACAAGCTGCATGTGGAGCATTAACTGGTAAAACAAAGCCAGGATCACCAGGGTGCAGTGGGCTGGCTGGCTTGCTAAACATCCTGGTGATTCATATCCAGGATCCAGAACATTTTTAATTGGGGTAGTCCTGAGACATTCATGTTTATGACTATTTATGACATGAAAATTGTTATATTCAGATGGTTTGTATTCAAAGGTTCGACTGTATTTTTAAACGCACTTGAACAAATATGTAATGACTTAATGGCACAGCTCTCTTGTGGCCATCTTAAAAGTTGAAAACTAAACTTGTTATGAACTGAAACTACAAGCACCTCAGCAGCAGAACCTGGTTTTACGCCGGCAAAAAAAGTAACAGCCACAAGGGCTGAAGGTATTTTCTGCCGAAATATGTCATGCTCTTACAGAGTAGAGCAGCTTTAGAGACTGAAGGAAGACATACTCAATATTAAGCAGGAGGTTTTAATCTTTTGCCTGACAGGTATATGTATGTACTGCCAAGAACTGTCTGAAAAAGATATTTATCTTTCATTTATTCAGAATCACTTCAGGATATATTTGGTCAGGACCCAACTTTATGAACAAAGGGTTTAACAGATTGCCACATGGGGGTTTTCAAAAGCATACAAGAAATGTATTTTTAGTAGCATTATGTCTACTGAAGATCCATCAGCAGCAAAAAGTTCAGGCAGCAGCTTTAAGACATCAGGCTGCTGCCTGAGACAAAGCCAGACTGTTGATTTAACACTCTATGGAGTGAGAGGACGCATACAGAGGAGGGGAAAATAACATGATAGATGGACATATAAAACTACGACAGGCTTCTGAAAGATTGTAATGGAGTAGCCTACCAAGGGAGATCCTGTGTCAGTTCACACTACATCTACAGAGTCAGTCCTCCATTACAAAAAGCTTTGGTTTCACAGTGAAAGAATTTGCATAGCTTTCCTCTACGTATACGTGTGTCCATGTATCAATGAGGATAATAGAGTGTCTGTGAGCTGCATGTGTGAAGTGGTCCGATCAAAGTAAGGAGGCAGTCATTCCCACCTGCTCTCATTAGTCTTAGGGTCCTACAGACCCAGAGCAGAATAAGGTACCACCTGTTTCTGACTGATCTGGCTAGATCCCTCAAGACACTTAAATTAATGCACACTATGAACACACCCCACCATATAAGTCAGTGTGAAGAATCAATGAAGATTAAACAATCCATGCTATTTAAGAGGAAATCATTTTCCCTTAAAAGTATGTGTGCTACATATGCAACACTGGTAGCAGTAAGTATTGAGTTGACAGACTACATAAAGACATTGACTTTTTTTCAGATTTTTAAAACTGTGGAGGAAAAAAAAGTATCATGTATATCTATGAAGTAACTAAATGTGATCATAATTATAGAGCCAAAGAAATTCTCAAAGGACCATATTCGTGTTGCATTCATAATACCCTTCAATATCTTTAAACTGAGATTAAAGATTGCTTTGTTGCCCCATTCCCACAGATCCTATGGTATGGAAAAGACATCAAAACAGGAGGGGTTTATAGGGAACATCTTTAACATTTGCTCCGTTCACAGTGTGCTTGATTAAATGTAACATTTTAGGATCCCAGAGTTCTGAGAAAAGCATAAATCATTCTCTCGCAGCTGCTGGTGTGCCTAGGGAAAACACATGCTATTCCCCTCTTTCCCTTTCTCTCTGATCATAAGCCCACCCGATTTGTTGGTCCCTCAACTAATGAAACTCATAGTGAAGGGTGTGTGTGTACTGGTAGTGGACACCTGCAGGTTGCTGCTACTCGCGAGGTTCTGGAGAAACCATGGCTCTGACCTTTAGTGCCTCCACTCTAGCCTCACCTTGGTTTTCTCAATCATCAGTAACAAAGAGGGAAATCGTCAGCCAATTACTGTCCAGCAAACAGAACGATTAACAGAGTCCATTACGTTCTCTTTAGTGATGTACAACGCATTTAATTTTTGACTTTTTCGAAAGAGAAACTCTTTAAAAAACATATGTATATATCGCTATTAAGAACAGTAGTACAATTTAATTTGAAGACAACGCATAACTGACCTTGTAAATTAAAAAGATGCTTACAGGCAATTACACATCCTCCAGAGATCATTTCTCAGAGGACATTTCAAACCAGAGCTGTTTGGGTCTTAAGCATCAAGAGTTGAGCCTTTAATTGTGTTCAATTTATTAGAACGTTCCAACCTCAGCTCAATTAAATGAAAACAGATTCGTCTCAATCTGCAGGAGTTCTGCAAGTGTACCAGGACTTCCTTTAACCGCCAATCCAAAACCCCAACCCACTCCCTTCATTTTCTAAGTAAACTGGAATTTTGTTTTAAGTCACTGGTAAACAACGAGACAGAAAACAGATGTCCCTGGCCATATTTTCAAACTACTCAGTCTTTCAATAAAGAGATTAAAATAGGAGAGATTGCAACATGATTAAAATATTATTCCAAGTCCCCATTTAAATGCTGCACCAGAAAGTCAACAACTCGCACTATTACTGCTTTTACATGGGCAATTTACGTCTCATTTGTGATTTGTCTTACAAGTGTTTCACAAGGGAAACAATGCAAAAAGAAAATGCATGCTGCAAATGTGGATAATATGTTTATCAGACCAAGAAAATTATAGTAAGTAGAATCCTAGTGATGGAAACATTTCTCATTTTTAATCAATGGAAAATATAAAGATTCTTAAGAAAAGTGCTGGTGATATCTCTAAGAAATGACAGAACACAGGTCACACATGTATGAATGGAGGTGAAACACTGAAAACAAGACCTTAACTAACTGCAGTCACATTCACAGAAACATGAACTTATATACAGTTTGCCAGTTTATCAGTTCCATTGCTTGAGGAGAGTAAAATAAATATTTATAAGACATTTAAATGACAAAACAATTGCATTTCAATATGCCAATTTCCACAAAGTAAAAGTAATTCAGACAATGAAAGTCATCTAGTGAAAATCTATTGCAGAATATTTTATCACAACGGTTATAGTGAAAGAAAGGCTTATTTTAGTTTGCTTACCCAAATCCTAAGGTTTATGTATACATTAAAATACACCAAGTAATCTCTTGACTTTGAAATATCACAATCACTTAATCTCCTAAATTGGCTATGTACTAGCAAAGCAAATGAATCCTAAAAGGCTGCAGGCTTTTAGTTTTTTTCTGTGGACCACCTTTCACCTCTGGCAGAACGAGGCGTTACATCTATCATTCCATAAACATTTCACTGATAGGCTCTCAGTCAGCTCTGGTTGACAGCAGGGACATGTGTACACACCAAAGGCTTTGATGTGGGGCTGAAAAGCTTAGAAAAACCAGACCTTTAAGTGGACATCTAAGACTGCCTGCGCTCACACACAGGCTTTTCAGACTCTTTCCTCGCACACACACAGCAAAACAGAAACGGAGAGAAAAATTCCAGCCCATCAATTTGGGTGCCCCATGATATGCCTGTATGGACAGGTGAATTTCATATAAAAGGACTTCTGGCACAAATTCAAATTTTGCACATGTACTCCAGCTAGCATGTATGGTCAAGAAAGTTACACAGCACAATATAAAACAAAGTTACACCATCTGCTTTTTGGTAAAGACTACCTTAAATCAGATTACTAAACAATTACAAAATTCAATCATTAATGTGTTTAAAGAGAAATAAAGGAAATTATAGATGTAGGTACAGAGAGTCCACACGGCAAAAAAATAAGTACCTGGACAAAATGAAGAAGAATGAAATAAAGACACTTTAAACCAAAAAGATTGGAAAAAAAGAAGAGGCAATATAGCGAAGGATTGCAGAGCTCCACAGTTAAACATCTGCTGGGGATATAACCTTTTCTTTAGGGACTCAAAGTCCAACTTCATCAACTTCATCTTTGGCCTCACTCTGTCCCTTTATGCTTCTATTCAGTCTTCTGCTTTCTGTTTATGTCAGGTTTTAATATTCAAAAAATATGTCTTTAGTTTATGAGCCACTGCTTCGCTGCAGCAATATGCTTACTAAATCAAAGTAATATTCTGAAACCGTGCACCAAACAGAATTTACCAGAATTCCTACATTTATCCAGTGTCAATAAAGACAAAACCAACACTCTTACAAAAACTATACATTGCTTTAAAAAATGGCATTGTAGAAATCAATCAAGTCTTGAAAAGAGAATGTTTTTTTCTTCCCCTGCCTCTAGCTTTAAATTTGTGTATGCAGTTAGGTCTGTACAGGAACAGAGTATCTAAACAACATTTCTACAACACTGGAAGCACAACTATGGAGCCAAATAATTGTTCTTTTACCTGAGTTCCTGCAATCATCTCCTTGCTGAGGCACTTGTACAGAAAATGCCAGCAGGTCCGGCGCCAATAAAGATTCGGGCTTGCGAATCTCATTAAGCCAGCGACTCATGTGGAGCTCTTTGGTGTCAGAAGGGCCCTGAATAAGTGGAACCAGCTTTTCCTTTTTGCCCTCCTCTGAACCTGAAAGACAAGAGTTTAAGTTAAATCAAAATTCTTAGCTATTTCTGAGTTCCCAGCCAACATATCTAGATATCCCAGGCAGCATATCTAGTCTTTGACCTTTATTTGGAGCAACAAAATTATATTTGGATCTCAAGGTACCACTCTATTTAAAAACTTTTATCTATATGCTCCAAAATGGCATCTCTCTTCTATCTTTTATTATTATTTTTTATTTTTAATCCAGGACCTACTAGCTGCAAGGTAACAGAGCTAATAGTTATAGCCTTGTGCTACATGTTATCACAGCAATACAAAACAATCATAACATAATTATATTCTTACTAAAACTTAAAACAAAGTCTGGAATGAAAAGGTAAAATAAAGTAGTTGTATAAAATTCGGGTCAAAATAGCATGCATCATGAAAACTAAACATACAGTAAAATCCATGAGGAAAAATATGATGAACATTTGTAGCTTATTCCGTGTTGCTGAAAAGAAAAATACTCAATCCAAAAGTTGGGGGTTCGACTCTGGCCTTTTCCTGCCCAGGAGCATTGGTATATAAAAATGTGCATTTTGGGGGGCGACTGGGTGAATGTGGCTCTAGTATGAAACTCTCTGATTGATAAATTTGGCTAAAAGGTGTTGCATAGATTCAGTCCATTCACTGTTTAAACGGCCAAAGCGAAACTAAACATTGTACTCTAAATGCAGGGCAGAATATTAGCTGTAATGAAACAGTGTCTTCTTCTGCTAAAGTAGTGAATTATTTTATGCAGTGAATATTCTGTGAATCCCAGATATTAAAGTTACCAAAATTTATTATGCATGCTTTTATCTTTATATGTTTCTATAATTACAGCTGCATTACATCTAATCTAACCAGCATCATGTGTGCATTTTGAACTTGTGAACTTTTCGCTATGACACTATTTCAATAACATCCATCCTATCAAAGACGTGACCACAGCCCAGCGACATGAGATTCAGGAGAAAACAGCGGCTCAATCAAACAGCTGGAAAGAAATCAAGATAAAATGTGGACTAAAGAAAAGAGGGGGATAGAGACAGACTGGAGCATGTAAAAGTATGACTTCAAGAAAGTAAAGGAAGAGTCTAGTCTGTCTCACTCTTTCCCTCCTACACAAGTAGTAAAGTTTTAACAGGGCACAGCTGTACACACCTGGGGTCCTGGCGCACACTTTTACAGCTCCCACAGTTCCTGAGGCACATTTCACCATCGCACGGCTGCAGAACTTCAGCTCCAGATTTTGGATCAAGCCCTCGAGAGTCGGTGACGGGCCTGGATATTTCACACCTAATAAAAAAATTTTTTTTAAAAGTGAATATGAACTGCAGTCTTGCAACTTTAAAACACTTCTCCTGTGGCTTTGTTTTTATCTGATTGGGTTTTAATTACAACTGACCAACCAAGTGCTATGTAACAAACAACTAACAAATGCACAAAAAAGTGTTTTGTAGTGGTTAGTACAGACAAAAATGACCATTTCTTTCCAAGCGCATCATATTGATGTGTCTATTCTACTACATGCATACATTGAAGAGCCCAAAGATTAAAACTGAGTGATTTTAAAGGGCTTGCGTTTCTCAGAGAACTGAAACAAAAATTATTAGAAAGAGAAATAATTGCACCTACAGGACATATAATTAAAAATCACATCATCTAATAACTCAACAGTGCTAAAGAGTGTGAAACTTGCAGGTGTGTGTGGTGGGAGAGTTTTCATACCAAAAGTAATTATATGTCAATGTTTTTTATAGTCAGAAACCGTTTCAAGCACATAAAAGCAGAAGAAGGTTAAACACTAGCTGGATAACTGAAAAGCATTATAAAGTAAATGGTGTCATGTGCCAAAAAGCCTGTTGAGAGAAGGGAGGAAGATCCATCCATCACCTGACACATTCTTCCACTGAGATACAAACTGGCCAAGGGAAAGACACTGCATTCTTACATCACCATTTCCAACAAGACTTTACGGGATATTTCAAAACAATCCCCTCTTACAGTAATACCTCTTCATTTCCGACAAGTAGTCAACACTTTTCTTCTTACAGAGTTTACAGATGTTTTGGGGTTTTTTGCAACATGTTGAACATGTGGCTCTGAGATGAACAAATCCAAAAGGCAGAACAAAATGCCACAAAAACAATACTAAGGTTAAACCAAGTAGAAGTTGCGAAATTTTAATTAAATAAAACAAAAGGGGCGTCGTTTAACTGGGGACTACTTCCCAACTGATTAATGTGACGGTTCTGTATGACTAAGGAGAAGAGCAGTACTGTGTACAGCTGTAAAAGACTGCAGGCAAAATTTTTGAAAGCAATAACAAAAATCCTAATAATTTCTCTTCTATTGAGTTATTTTCCAACACATCTTCTTCTGTGTTTTACTGTATGAATCACCCAAAGTCAGAAATATCCCAGCAGCAAAATACTGAAATGCTGAAGATGTCAGTTGGTTGTTCTGTTTTAGTTTAGAAAGCAAACAAAAAATGAAATAAAATCATATATGTGTTCCCCAAACTATATTCATTATTTCATTTTGTATTTCTTCCCTTCATGAGTTGAGTATGGTCTGGACTAGGGCAGAAACGATTCCTCGAATAATTTGAATACCTCGATTATTCAAATCCCTCGAGGAAAGTTGATCTGCCTCGAAGCTTCGTCAATTTATGTTTTATTATTTAGCGCATCGTGTTCCGGCCGGGACATTATTTGCATTGCACACCGCTTTCACTTCTGCCTATGAGTTGTTGACGAAAGCTAAGTGTTGGCAGCATAGTGTCCAATTTTCGAGTTCGGCCCGTGGGGGTTTCATTGATTGATGATAATGCCCGGGTTTTGATCGTTTTTGCGGGACCAGTAAACATCCTTAAAATAAATGGCGCGATGCCTGAAGTACGGCAGCTTTTCTCCTCCAGGAGCTGCTGGTTCGAAGCGAACGGCGGGAAGAGCGCTGCAGGAGTATTTATACAGGTGAGAAGATAAACTGGACACGGCGGGTGGCTGAGTACTTGATGCTTATAATGTAAGTGTAGTTTACGGACGAACCGGAAAATTTATTTCATATCATCCCGGTCTCAACAAACGGGTGGCAGAGCGCATCGTGATGCTGCATAGCTGGTAGATGAGTTTCTGTGATGAACTAAGGTGTCAAATCCAGTCGCTAACATGAACACAAAAGCTATAAATGTCTGGGCAAGGTGAGAGTTCATTTATTAAACTGATTGGAGATGTTTAAACTAAACAAAACACTAAAACTAAACTAAAAGCTGGAGTATAGACATGTTTTATAAGCGTATTTGTGAGCCTGCCTCTCTATTGTTAAATTTAATATAATTTCAGATTATTGTATAACTTTTCTTCAGGTAAACTTAGAAAGTGTGCTATTATTGTAAGGTTTTTTTCTAAACTACAGGAAAGTAACTGTTAGGGATCCTCAAATATTAAAAATTGGACTGATGTTGGTATCCAATAGTAACACTGGCATTATACTAGATTTACCAGTATTTTATTTTATCAATTTTATTATCCAATTACTCGATTAATCATAAGAATAATCGACAGATTACTCGATTACTAAAATATTCGTTTACAACAGCCCTAGTCTGGATTTCATACACCCATGATTCCGAAGATCCAAAAATTATTTCAACATTATGAACACATTGTCAGTACTTTTCTTATATTTTCTTTAAACAAACCTAAGTTTTCTCTATGGGTACCTCTGTGCTAAAGATTTTCCCCAAATGTCACTTTAATGTCAAGTTACTCAGCTAGAACACAGGCTGGTCTGTTTGGCTTGGAAGGGTATTCCTCTCTAGGAATGTAAGACGTACAAAGTTTAGTTGGAGAACCATGACAAAAAAAAAAAGAAACAAAATAAAAAAATAACTAATTTGGCAATGAAGCTTGAAACTCCTAATTTGAAACAGTAAAAGGTTCTGATCTTAATGCATAAAAACAGTGGAATGTATATAATGTTCAACCAATACATTCCAGTGGTACTAATAAAGTACAATACATTTACACAAAATATTGTTTTTAATTCCAAGATGAAATGATGGCAAACATCAGATGAACATCTCTTGGTGGGTTGAGTTCATTTCAACTGTAGCTCAACTGTATTTTTATTGCGAACACGCAGACATGGATGGCAGGATTTGAGTTGACCACAAATACCACACTTAACCAAGGGAATTGCTGGGAAATTGCTAAAATCCCTAACCACTGACTTCCCTTCTCTCTCTTTCAGACAAATTACCAATCAACCTCTTCACCTGCTGTCTGAGAGGCCCTCTATACGCCCAGATGGAAGATGGTAACGTTAACAACCCAGCTGAAGTCTCTCTGCCACACATTTTAACAAACCTGCAAGTCAAACAGAACAGTACCTCATGTCGCTCTGAGATTTTGGCTCCTTACTCCTGTAACAGCTTCCAGTCTATTTAGGACGAAAGCAGTGGGAAGACATTCCAGCGTGGACATGTTTAAATCCAAATTAATAATGTGCTTCTATTGGACTTTATTTTTTCTAAACTACTAAATTACTTTAATATCTTTCGGATGTATTAGTCAGCTGCTAGTAAACAACCCATGCTTTTTATATCATCAAAATAAATGCATAACTGTCGTAAAAAAAACTGGTGGTACGCTGAAGCATTATAACCATATCTGTGATTGTCCATTTAACTTTTCAGTATTACATTAGTTTAATACATTGTGATTTGGTTTGTATTTCACTGGATATAACAAATACACAATCGAAGTCATAAGACCAGAGAAAGACTTAGAAGAACTCACATTTAGCACTGCATGGGAGTCACCCAGTTCGAAACTGAGCTTCAAAATTCAAAAACAAAACCGGAGCCTGGAGCTAAAAACTGTCTGTTCATCAGCTGGTCAACAGTCCATAAAACTAAAAAACCTACAAGCAAAACTAAAAATGTTCCAAAAGAATTCTGGAGTGAGGAGCCCAACAATATTTTGTTGATTAATAGTGATGCTTCATGCTTCATGCAATGCTTACAGTAAAACTAGGGAACTCTCTTCAATATGTTAAAGGTGACTACATGACGGGCATTCATAAAATCTGATATTGCAAGAATCTCTCATCATCGTTTTTGAAACATTTTCTACAGGATTTAGATCAGAGAGATATGGAGGATAATCCAAAAGACCAACATTATTCTCCTGGGAGAAGCCCTTAGACGTGTACTGTGAACTGCAGTGTTGTTTTGTTGAAAGATACAGTCATCGTCATAATGACGAGGGCTCTTAGTCAAGATATCCACATAGTTAACCACATTTATTAGTTCCTTTGAAGAAAAAAAGCTTCTCGGTTGTGATTGAGCCTCCCCCACTGTTTTGCACAGACAACATCTTAAGGGGGATTTCCCTCTCATGCCAGCAATGTTGGAAACCATGAAAACCATCAAAAGTGAATTTTCTTGTCTGAAAATGAAACTTGCCACCACATTTGAATGTGCCATGGTCCTCCCTTGAAAAGTCCAACAACAGAATTTGTGGCGTAGGAGGAGTAACTGGATTTGAAAATTTTTCTGTTTTCTGTTCTTTAAAAACTGCTTTTCGTTAAGGGCCTTAGTCTGGGTCAAGTATCTGTTTTTACAGACCCCTGTTTGATCCCTCGGCTCTGTTTAGGTGAAACTTTTTTGGGTTTACCAATTAACTTTTTTTTGTTCCCAACCACCCTGACCAATCTTTAAATGACCTTTTTTAGGACAACTAAAAGTTTTAAAACTGTGGTCTGAAACTATTGATCAGCTTTTGAACAGTCTGAGTTTAAATTCAGTTTTTAATAATTAGTCTCCAACATGCTGTGGATAAATAGTACCAGGGGTATCACGATAACACATCCCTTCTGCCCACGTAGACGCCCTCAAGGGCACAGCGCACCTGCTGGGTTGGTAGCTGCTGAACAGGAGGAGGGCGTTGGGAAGTGGTGGGGGGGCTCTCGAAAATGTTTTGTCCAGCTGTTGGACTATAAAAATGTGGGGTGCACAGGAAGAGTGAAAAAACAAGGGTTGGTAATTTTGTCAGCTTGAACAATGGCATTCTGTGTGTCATATGTGTGCAAGGTGCATGTGTGTGTAACACAACCAGACGTGTGTCTGTTCGTCTCTGCGTGTTATTAAGAGACCAAGTGAATGGATGTGTGGCGCTGTTAGTCGTCAAGCAAAGGCAGGTGCAAGAGGTACATAAACACACAGCTAGGGGTCAGAGGCTACAGTACTCCGTCAGACAGAAAGAGGGCAACTGCCTGACTAAACCCCGATGAGACGCGCTGAAAGGACGGGAGGAAAAGAGCAAAAGGAAGTCAGTAAAACAACACTAATTTATAGAAATAAGGCCAATACAAAAGCAGGTCAAAATCAGTAAGCTGTATGGTCCACTAGTGCCCATTATTCATGGAAGCCAGACATATATGACGGGAAAAGTATGATGTACACCTGTTCACATACATTAATATTAAAATCACAATTTGTTACTGTGAGGACTGGAAGGAGTACAAAGAAAAAACCTTGTGAGCTATTTTACATCATTATTCAGCGAATGAGTTCCACTGATAGGAATTATTTTATTTTTATTTTATAAAACTAAAATAATTGAGAGTTAACCCCCGTGAAGTGTCTTATGATCAGCCTGTCTCCTCTTTACTGAAGCCTCCTGAGTGTATTTTTTATTCCATATGGAACCTAGAAAGTCAGTGGCAGATTTTAAAAGCAGATCAGGAGCATTTCAAGTACTATGTTTGTTTTTTGCACTGTTTCCAGACAGCTGTCTTCCAGGCCTCAATGCTGGCACAAAAACTGCATTAATGCAATAATGCACTAATGATAAGCCAGCTGCAGGGGATGGTAAGCAACCACAACAACAGCTATGCTCATGTTTTCCTCTTTTTCTTTCTTGTGCTTTCTAAAATCACAACTATGCGAGTATTTATGGAATGACCAAGCCACATAAAAGTTTTTCTGCCTGTTTACGTGTTTTCCATCTGTAAACCTCTTCAGTGAGTGTTCCTCCACTAAGAACTCCTGACTCAACCATCGAGCTGTCGAGCTGAGGAAGTTCCTTCAAAGTGTAGAAACTATAGTTCTCTTCCATTTAAGTCATCCGGATTGTGAACTTACTCTTCAGACATCTAAAAATCTTAGTACAGAATATAGATGGGAAATCAAATCAATTTTTCAAAGCATCAAGAATCAGACCCGGATGATTCTGACTTGATTAACAAAAATCAAAACTCGATCATCTCAGAGTAAACCTATGACCCAATTTTGACACAAAAAAAAGGGAACTCAGAAGTGTGTAAATGCAGAACCAGAAAAGTTTATGACGAGAACACAGAGTCACAGACACTGCTTCCTGAATCCGCTGCAACAAAGCAAAAATGACTTAGACAAGAGTTAAAGGAAATTAAAAGTAAGAACTCCCAACTTGAATATGGGAGAGCTAAGGTACGTTTCAACTTTCAGAGACCATCAACAATAGTCAGGAGTTGTTTGTTTTTAACATAGGCCAATATTTTCCCCCTCCTGTTTGTGTTTCAGGAGGGATTGGTCATGTGGCATGTTGATATGTACCACCGGACTGAAGAAATTCAAAGTGCAACACTAACTTATTCTGAGAGAAACAATTTTGTTTTAATTCAAGTGAAAGTCTTCAGTTCATAGTAAATGTATTAATTTGCTCTGTATCTAATGGCAAATGATTAGTAAAATGTACATTATTACCAAACCATGATATGAAGGTAAGCTAGAGCACTACAGCCCTCCAGCTTGGCAATGAGCCTAAAGCAACGAGGGGGCTGACAGAAAAAGAGGTAGACATAGACAAGTTGGGTAGCCTGAAAGCAGCCAGCTGAGCCATTAAGTGCTGATGCAGAAACAATAACTGTCTCTCTTAAGTCAGGAGGGGCTGTAGTAGAAGCAGTAAGTAGGAGCAGGTCTGTTGGCATTGTGCCCAGAACTGACACACAGCAGAAATATAGACACATGCAGAAAGAGTGGGACAGGAAAACAGACAAGGCAAAGCAGTAGTGGTTTGTCCTGCAGTTAAAGCTGAGAGAAGAGCAGTTCTCATAGAAGTACTGTTCCTAATGTCACCTACCATGCCACCAACTCTTAATATAGTTGAGATAATTATCTATTGAACTGTATTATATGTTTACAATTTTTGTTAGTGGGCTGATTTAAGAAAAAATGTCATTTATGAGCCATTTATAAGAAAAGCCACAACAATCAACTCAACCTCGCACACACAGGTCTGCCCAAAGCACACTAGATCTTCAAATAGTTGAAAATACTAAATTGACTGAATCAATCTAGACTACAAAAGGTTTTCACCAAAATATTCAATAAAAAACATAGTTGGGTGAATGTACATCGAAACAGGGAGCCAAGCAAACGAGTGTCTACAAACAAATACATACAAATGTAAATGTGGTTTTCCCTAACGGAGAAAAGTACTGCCAGGCCTCATTGAACACTTTGAACAGAGGCTACAACAACTGCACAACTCAGTGCTTAGGACAATCATTGCAATAAAGGCAGTGATGGGGTCTAAGTGCTGGTGGTAGCACAAGCTGGAGGTCTAGTTTTCATAATTTCCATCCCCTCCAGGTGTTGCCTGCCTTTTTGTCTGTCCACTAAAACAGTGACATATGTTCTCTGCATTCAAGCCATGGTTTTCCCTGCCACTGAATTACCACAATTAAGGAGGCTTCATGCGGAAGCAATTTGGCAAACACTAATGTGCCAAGGAAGCAAGGTTTGGCAGACATTGGGGTGGAACAGGGGAGTGTGTAGGGAAAAAATGAATTAAAAGTCACAGTGCCTGAGAGATAGAAATGTGAAAGAACATATAGGGGGGAAAAGGGAAGAAAGGCATTTTCTTGCAAAATAGGTCATTTCCACATTGCCGTTTGGAGGGAATTAATTAGCTAGTGGTAAGACAGTATTGGATGAGGATCAAGTATATTAGTAGTCCTTCCAGTAGTCCTTCCAGTAGTCCTTCCGTTACTCATATACTCAGCTTAATGCTGCCCTGACAAATTTGGCTATAAGAAACAAGGGCATTATAGCTTTGAAGTAGCAGCCAGGATGGAATGCCAGTGTGGTTCCACCAAGACAGATGCTCGAAACAACACACCACAGCTAATGACGATAAACCAGTCTCTTTATTGCTTAAAAGCAACTTGGAAATACTGTGTTCTCTCCCTCGCTTCAGATCTCAACACCCCTGTGTATCTATAAGTCATAAAGGCTCTACTACTTGTGCATTTTCTCTTGATGAGAAAAAACTAATAAAATAACAAGCAAAGCATTCTTGTTTACTAATAATCCATGGGGATCAATATTTACATCTAAGCTTTGAGGGAACTGCTGGGTCTGTGTGTGGTGGTAGCCAAGACTGAGGTTTTAGTGCTGGTGAGGCACTTCAATGGGTGTTACAGTGGATATTTATGGCCTTTTGACGTGGAGCTATGTGCTCGGCTGGCACTAGTCACTACCCTCAGATGGGACCATTGGCTCTCAGCAGGGAGTCAGCTCTGTAGACACTACAAGATGAAATAAATACAAACAGATTTATTTCAATCTGTCATTAATTTAGGACTTGGTAACATCCAGAGTCTGCTCCTGGTGCTTTAAAATATATTATTCTCACAGTGGATTTTGTTTCATGTCCTAGATGATTCATGTTAAGAACTCTTGAAAAAACCTTTGCCATTAATCAACCAAACTATAAAAAAAAGTTTTTCTATGCTTTTAATTTTAAGAATCTCCTTTCAGATCAAAATAAAGGCTTCTGTTGAATTGGTTTGGGCTCTCATAACTCTTTCTTTTTGCCAGTTCTTTCACATCTTTTGCTCTGCTTATTTAAATATGATCAAGAGAATTGCGGGTACTGACACTGTAATAGTCAACAAGTCATTACCTCTGTGATATTTTATAAACCAAGGCCACAGTGGGTAAATTTACATATTATTTCTATTTACCTTTCCAAGACAAAGTTGTGAGTCACTACTGAGTAAAACATTAAAACACATTTTTGGTACCTTCTAAATGCTAGGAATAGCGAATGTGACTGAAATGGTGCTATATAAGATCAGTCCATTTTTGTTTATTTCACATTTTGCACAACATATTGAATCTCAGTCATTACAATATGAATGTGTGCACTATCGCAATCAGAAAGGACATCTTGGATGCACTACATGGTAATCCATGACAATTCAGTCGCCATGGATTGAAACTTTTAACTATTGGTCACCTGGGAGGGCTGTTCATTGTTCAAACCTGAGCGTGAAGGCTAAAGGCTCCCACATATTTCATCAAAAGTGTAGAAATAGGTTCTCACTGATATGGAAGCATGACAACAAAAATGCTTCATTTTGCTCATATCAGAGGCATGCACCTCTCCTTCTCGACACCAGACCCTGGTCAAACTATTTCAAAAGAAATCTGCTCAAAGTGTTGTGTGATCGGTCAGGAGTTTCTGTGTTTTATCGAGGAATGTGCTCAGCTTTTTGTATCCCCAGAAGACATGAATAATTTCAAGGAACGTTTATCTGAGGAATCTTGTGAGGAATTGCGTACATTTGTAGAGTTCTTCACTAAATAACTACTACAATAAAAAGATTGAAAAGTCGGGGATGGAAATTGTAATGTCATTGTCCACGGAGGGGGCTGTCTGCAGAAAAGTGTGGCACTCTCTTCGCAAGAGAATGAAAGGAGGGAGGGAGTGGGAATGGCAGGGTCAGTGCGTATAGCGAAGCGGGAGGGGTCTCCCCTAGGTGGTCTATGGTGTCGTATGAAAGGTGTGTGTAAATACCAACATCCTGAAACCATGTGTCTGCGTGACTACATTTTGACTTTGGATGAAGCATGTGAAAGCTTGAAACTCAGTGGTGAGGACATGGTTAGCATGATAAAGGAAGGAAACTCTGGTTTAGCCACAATCAAAACCACCATCGCAATAATAAATAATATGTCTGTTGTTGTTTTTTTAGATGGAGGAAACAGAAGCCACTTTGAGGTCCATTCATGGCATTAAATATAAACCTACTAAGCATTTGGAAGTCTAATCATGACTCAACAAACTCTGACACTTGACTCCACTGGCATTACTTGTTAGCTAGTGACTAAAAGGAGCAACAGCAAAGGTGCAGACAGCTTCAGTAAGACAAAAGAAACGTAGGGAAAGACTGAGTCTGGAGTGACTTAAAACATCATCACAATCTGCCATGGGTGGAATAAAGGCCGTCTGTAGTCCATTGAAGTTTTCATTGACAAGAACTGTCTCAAGTTCCATGCAAGATTTATTTATCAGTTCTCTGATGCTGACACAACGTGTCTTTAATGTCAGAAATAAGGTTGTGTATAGATGAAAAAGCCCATTCTCTTTCCTTTCTCTCTAGCTTTCTTCTTGTCCTGATGTCAATTTGTGAAGCAGACAAGAAGACAGGAAGAATTTTCTCCCAAACCAATAAGTTACCTCTTCAAAGAAGTATGGATATGTGAGTGAGGGGCCAGGCTACGCTGAAACAGACATCTTAGGGCTTTCATTTAATTCCTCATCTCTTTACTGACATTTGTGACAACCACAGACCAAAGGAAACCTCTGGTCCTTCTGTCTTTCACTCTCACTGTAAAACACTGAAATGTATCCAAACAATTTTTGCAAAAAGTGTCTGGGCTTATTAGCTGACAAGGCAAAGATGCTTGTTCCTCCAACTTGTCTCAATTAATAGATGTTGGACATCATGTTTCCTAAAACGTTCCTTAAAGCAACTCGGTAAAAAACGGCACCCTCTCTGATCATTCTACTGTCAGGATAACTAGTAGACACAGAAGAAAAACATAAAGGTGAGTTTTAAAAAAAAGGAAGAAAAAAACAGACAGATAAGCATTGTAAATAGACATCATTAAACACAGAATGCCACATATCAGACTACAGAGGTGATCAAGTGATATGAAAATAGACACTTTTCCACCTCTAAGCAGTGCTCTTACAGACCAGTATTGTACCACTGCGTCACAGGGGGATTTGCGTCAGATTGAGGCTCTTAGAGCTAGTTAGATCACAGGAGTATGAAGTGCTGGGCATGGGAGGAGTAGTCTTTTTCATGCAGTGCAAAAATGTGTTAAAACTATGGTTGACATAATCTCAGAAATGACATTTGTTTCCTAGCAACAATGTATGTCATTGTGAAAAAAGGTACAAATAAGTTCAGGTGATGCAAGATTTTTTCCATTTCTTTTGGCCATCAGCAACCCCACAAACCCCACAATCTAGCCTCCCTTTTCGAGATTTAAGCAAGAGAAGAAACAAGAACAAATGTTCAAATGTTTTAATAATGACTGCATTATGCGTAATATCCCAGGTCCTTCTTTAATATCAACATCCATCTGTTTGGTATGCAGTGAGAGCACTGACTTGCTCTAGTTCAACATTTTTGAGTCATTTGCCCTAAATGGGATCACATGGTGTGAGTTCAAAAGTGCACATATGATCCAGAAATGATAAAGGTAGGCACACATCTGTGCATATGCCTGTCTCTTTGTCCAAATGCCAAACCTGACACTCAAAGAGGCGCCAGAGCAGTGTGTAATAAAGGGGACCAACGGCCAGTTGTAACTTTGGGCACTGATGTTGGTCCCAAACTCTTAAGTCGCTTTATTTCCCTCATCCTGTCACTTTCCCTTTCGGCCTTCAGGTTCCTTTTCTTTTTCATTTTTTATTCTGCTCATTAAAACATTCACTCTCTCTTCCTCTGTTCTTTCTCCTGAGGATCTGTCATGCTAAAGCTATGTCACAGCTCATATATCCCCCGGCAATCATCCAGAACATGGCTGGTGACCACCATCCACCGACGTCTACCAGTACCTCCCCCTCATCATGTTGTAGACCAGACCACCACAGAGTTCTGTGGCCAGAAAAACAGCTGTGGTGGCTGGATCAAAGTTTAATCAATCACTGCTGGGAAAAGCGAGTGCTGCGATGATTTAAATGATCTTACCTTTGTCTTTTCAAATGATCCTTCAAGACAAGGGAGATGTGAAGAAAAGATCAAGTTTATCAAGTGTGCAAGTCGAGAATTAAGATTATACAGATGTTGAAACAGCTGACGGAGTTTTGTTACTACTAAGCTGCAGCTAACATAAGTAAGAGCATTTGTGCTTCAACAAAATTACATGTTTATATACTCGCAGTGCAATTTACATGGTAGTAGTAGTAAACTCAGACACACACTCACAATGCAGAAGCAGCACACACTGCCCTCTCCCACAGATGCGTACAGATCTGAGCAATGTGTGGGAGGTCAGTGTGGTCAGTGTGTGGTGGAATCAGGGTGTAAAATTGCCCTAAAGCAGACAGGAATTACTGGCCCTGCTTTCTCACTATTACTACTGCTGCTCCGCTAGCCACAAAGGGACCTCAAATGTTTTAACCATGGCTATATCCAGAAAGTTAGAAAGAGAGAAACAGAATACTGTTAGATGAGGCCATGTCAGACGAAATTTATTATCAAACTTTAAAGAAAAAATACAAAATATAACTTTTAATACAATTCGAAGGGGAAAAAAAAAAAGAGTTGAAAACAGCTCGACTACAAAAGACTCTAATAAACTTGAGCCAGAGTTACTGAAGCGAAGAAGCTAAGGAGTATGTAGTAGTTATACCAGCAACAAAGATCAAAAACTTGGAGAAAATAGACCCTGTTTCTTCCTCTAACAGCACAAGGCGATTACAGATTCACCACAGATAGATGACTGAAAAACAAAGTGTCATGCATTACAGATGTCTGTTCAAAAATGTAACTTCTCAGGGCGTTTAAGACAATTGATTTGCTCCAAACCAACAGCTGGAAACGCACCTAACTTGCTTTTTTTTCTCTTTTTGCAACATCTTAAAAGTGTGCTCAAAATTCACGTGACATTGGAAATCTAGCTATTGATGTCATTTTATTGCTGTTGCAATTTTTTCTTTATCTCAAGTCTTCAGATTAACCATCAGAAGCATGCAAATAACACTGAAGCAGTAATGTTTCCCCAGCAACTAAAGAGTCCGACTTCCCTCTAACTAAACGTACTCCATATGCAAATAGCTCTCCCTCACAAAGGACACTGACCAACTGTGCTGTCAGCTAGACCTCAATATGAAACGCCTTCCACCACTGAAAGGCTCAGCAACATCAAAAGGAGAAGAGAGTCTTTTCCAAAAAGGTTACAAAACCACATGTTTAAAATGCAAACAGTTTTGTTATCTACATTTCTTCAGCCTCATCTTGAGCACTGCAAATTTGGTACATTGAAAACACATATTGTTATGAATATAAATCTTTATGGGAATCATGGCAAGCCTGTACCAGCTAAAGGACTGTATTGTTTTGCTGAAAAACGTAAGTGGAAAGGTAAGTTCCCAGGGGAAACTCAGTGGTTCCTGCACAGCACCAGGAACAACTAAGGTCAGAAAGTAAATCAGTGTTTGTTTTTTAAATTCAAGTTGATCGACTTTACTTTTCTTTATTGTCTTCATTTTTAATTTTCCACTTAACTACAACACTCACATTAGTGTGCCTAAAGAGGATTGCTATAGAGGAAAGTATAGACACGTATTCAAATGGAGATACACAATCTAAAATATTTGGTTTTGGTTATATAAATTATGGTGAGCATTTTCCTTACTAAAAGATTCTGACCTAATACATCACCTTTTTCCCCTTCACTCTCATGCATTCTGAGACTTCAGTCCCCCTATTAAGACTCCCCCCCCCTACTTTGCCTGACCTGCCAGCATATTGGCCAGATGTGTAAATGTTTCTCCATGTCACTTTTCAAGACACATTCCAAGAAAACAGCAAAATGGGGGAAGAGGAATATTTGACTTCACTTCATGGGAGACTAGTTTCATACATTTTGGCAGCTACACAACAGTAAAAAGGTAGCTTAGCTGGCCTGGCTGAAGGAGAATGTTGACAGCATACCAAACAACATGATCCTAATGAGTTGGAAAATCCCTGGCCCTCCAGAGAACAGTCCAGATGCTACCGTCATAAGACGTGCTACTGTTTTGTTCAATTTATGCTCTCCTCCTTTTCTTTGAAAAGGGGTAACGTTTATTAATTAACCCTTAAGGGATTCTTGGTGAAATGAAGCATTACATAATTTTACACTTGACAGCAGGTATTGTAACTTTCATTTAAAAAAAAAAAAAGTACATCTTTAACCATCTTCTGCAACTCAATGTATCTGGAGAAAATTTGTAGAATCTTTTGCATCTCTGCTTAAGGAATTGGCTCCAGATTACTAGCTGCACTCGGGGTGACTTGTTCTTAGTCATAGTCTCACATTTTAGTTAAGCCCTGAGAAATAACTGTAAAACGTTTCACAAGACCCAACTCACTATAAGTTATTGTCAGCTACAGATTTCTCAGCTGAATTTGTTTGGCATTAACGATCCAGCTTTATCCATAAACAACTTTACTACTCTACTAATCTGATTCATATCCCTCACATGCATCTCACTCATTTCTTCCTCCAGCTACTTCATTTGAGGTACATAAACAAGATTTTAAAACCTAAGCTCAATTAAAGGAATTTTAGATGCACCCACCTAAAACTAAACATGTGAACTTGTCCTTGTTTTATAACTAAATACTTTGTTCTTTATATCTAGTGGGATTAAAGTGTTGATCGTTTTAGCTCATAACTGCATAAGGAAAATCAAGAAAATTCACACGTGGAACCATTTGGAGTTGCAAATACTCCTCATTGTAAATAGAGGGATACTTTTTCTTTGGAACTGTCTGCAGCACTAAAAGTAAATGTATAGTAAAATGAAGACTTATCTAAAAGTCTGTGTGACACTGAAAAGGTCCAGAGGAAATCACACTTACTCTTACACACACAAACGGAAGGAAAAACATAAAGTAGTCACTGATAAAATTGTAAAAGTTTATACTATAACTTTGCTTTTTTTGGAAACAGCTAATATCGTCTCACTTCACATAGATGTTGCTTACCTGGAGCTTTGAACACCTCATTAAGCAGACTTTCACTGATTGGCACTGAGGATCCATTCACCATACTGTGGGTCCAGCTCTGACAGATTGCTTGAAGCAAAAGTGTCTGAGGCCTTGTGGCCTGTACAGCAAAATGCGGAAGCTCAAAAATGCACTCTGAGGTGGGGACTGATGACCTTTTGCTCCTGCAAAAGAAAAGACAGAACAGGCAAGATTACACCGAGGATGATGTTCCAATGTGTTCCAAATGAGCAAATAATCGCTTAGCCGAATTGGTAGAAATACACAGAAACTCAAGTATATAAATTTTATTGTTCAATAAAAACAGCACCACAATTAAATAAATAAATAAAATCACTTGTCAAAAAGGCCCAAGTAAAATGAACTAGTTTCCAACAGTTACAGCGAAGGAGTACAACGGGTAAGCCAAGCTTTCCTTGGTTACTTGGCAAGTAGGTCGAGTTTTCTGACCCTGTTCTCCCCCGTTGTCACAACTTTGACGATGATTTATGTGAAAAGATGAACACCCTAGAAACCTGAGCCTGAAATACATCTCTACACATTTAACATTTCATACGTCCGCAGTGCAGAGAGAGAACTTGTGAGATTCTAGACACATGACAAGATGAGCTGAGTGTTCTGGGGGATGAGGTAACAGAGCACTGAGATGGAAACCTCTGAGCCTCTGTCCATCAGAACCTCAACGGACCATGGTCTCATTTATCATCTGACATGCACACAAACTCACTATATGGGGTTCATTCTATTTGTTTAATCATTTCCAAATCTTCTAAAGGTATTTTTACCTACTGTGATACCTGCATATCACTCACTCAAATCCTACTAAATCCACCAAATCGTTCAGTCATTTCGATCAAATACATAACAAAACAATACATTTAGCAAACATCCCCAATATCCCCAAACAAGGAAGAGTAGTGTACACAGGTCATTAAAGCACTTGTGCCCATCATAGCGACGAAGCTAATTTTTATAGAAATATATCTTATCAGAATTTACTGGAGAAAAAAAACCTTGGATGCTTCAACTAAACACAGAAAATACAGATTTCTTGCTAGGATTATTCCATGTTTTCTCTCCTTTGTAAAAGGTCCAATGCTACACTTTACTTGCAGTGAACTAGGCCTGTTGCAATAAATCAGTTAATCACATGATAAATTAAAGGGAGTTCATTAAGTTCAATTTTCTTAATTTATCATGCTTTTCTCTCTCTGTTTCTACCAAAATTATTATTATTATAATGCTTTTACCATTACCAACTCAAAAATGGTCTCAACAATATTATCATTTATCGTAATAACTTCTGGGACAATGTACCATCCAGCAAAATATTTTATTGTGACAGGGCTGCAGTGGACACTGTTCTGCATATATAGTCATATATAGTTGATGCGTCACCCATACATAACCAACAATGCAATGGAAACAAAGAAGTTTTTTTTCCCCCAACAGTGATTTTAGTGAAAATCAAAAGTGTGTAATCCTAACAATGGTGGGAAAATGTCAGAAATGTGCTTTGTTTTTCATTCAGTCACACACAGAATATGGTGTTTCGAGTGCGGGATATGTCACAGAGTTGATCTTTTTCTCAGCTCTGCAATCGTTTAGCTCCTCTGTTTCCCTCCCTCTTTTTCCTCCAAGGCTCTCTTTATCCTTCTCTTTCTTCTACTCCTGGGTGGTTCAGAACTGTGACAAGAGGTGTGAGCTGCAATTCTGCAAGCTTTGACTTCTGAAGACTGCTGCCTCTACTACAAGGCAAAAAGTGTGAGAATTTGATAAAAAGGAATAAAGGAAAGAGGGACAAAAAAGGTTAAGAAATTTCAGACATGACAAGTACAGCGAGTCTTACCTCGACAACACTGACATACACAGCGTACGCAAAACCATGTCTATTTGATGCATATGGCACCGTGGTAAACTATGCAAGGTCATGTTTTTTAGGCATTAGCAATCCCTACTGTTGCATTATACAACAAGACATAAATCATATGTGTGTAATATGTAAGTTGTGTGCTCAAATTTGCGCAAAGTGTATGTGTGTGAGCACATTAGAAGACGTTGCAGTTCAACAAAAGACAGCAAAGACGACACAGCATCAACAATGCTTCCACATGCAGAGCAAATGTGCTGGCAGAGCCACTTCAATGAGAGGACTGGCAAGGGATGAAAGTTTGTTGGCTTATTTGAGTGTTTATAGCGTTTAAGGGGAGCTGTCATGAGCATGTGGTCCCCTAAAATTTTAATTATGCACCTGTTTTATTATAATATACCCAGTTCTTTGTGAACACCATCTTGGATCTTGGAAATAAATTAGAAGCAGAAACCCTCATTAGGGTGTTTTGGGAATGTTGGATGTGAGGACAGCCAGGCACTCATCGTATTTCATTAAGTAGCTGGCACGGTCAGTGTTTCTTGCTGCAGCATGGTAAACAGCTTTTTGGCAGGAAGCTTTTCACTGTTGCCACAGGCTTTGAGCAAAACAAAAGCAAGCCAAAGGTCATAATGGATTAGCATCAACAGTAGATACAGTGGTAAGATTTAGAGATATAAGCAGAGATATTTATATTGTCTCAATTTTTTTTTTTATTAAGTCTAATTCTTGATTTATACACACTGCGTACAAATCACATAAAAAACATGAAGACATTCCCCAAACAACAGAGATAAATTCCTGGAAATTCACACAAATCCCATGCCAACACATGTGCTGTCACACAAACTCCAACACACCTTTACATTCAAGTGCAAACTACTAATGGCAGCTTAGTGAGCCAAAGCACGGTCGGTAGCAGTAATGATTCCAAAACTGAAAAGGATCCCACTGCTCTAACAACGCGTTACTTGATAAATAAATTTAAAAAAAGCTTGCCTCATCTTTGTTTGGTTGTTTTGGGGAGCAAATTAAGCTCAAGCTTTGGTTCCTGTGACTAAGGATACAGGCAAAGCAACAGGGAGCCAATTTCTCATGGGTTCATCACCTGCAGTAGGGGAAGCTGAGGTCATGTGCCAAGTGAGCCAGGTGGAAGGTAGCAACCTGGAGTTGTTGATTCCTGGGGGTAATAATCTGCTTCTATGGACATGGAATGCCTCCTCAGTGCCAGGACAGAAAGTCCAGATTTGCCTTGAGGCAGAAACATTACACTGGTGTTGGGTTAATTGCAAGCCACCCTGCTGAGGATCCCCAGTGAGAGGGTTGTCTCATTGCAGCTTCGAGTTGTAAAAGGGAAGTTTTTCATTGTTTATACTTATGCTCCAAACAGCCGTTCAGATTATCTAAACCAGATGAGTATGGTTCACTGAATAAAGATGCAAACTGAACATTCCGTTGTTCTTCTTGGCAATGTCAACTCCCATGTGAGTAATAACTGAGACACCTGGAAGGATGTGATCTGGAGGAATAGCCCTCCTGATCTGAATATAATCTGCACCTAAAGTGTATTTGGTACCAGGTCACTTTAAGCCAAAGATGGAATATTGTTTTTTTTTAATGACAGCAGATCAGTGGCTTATGTCTTGGATACTTGGATGGAGAGAGGGGCAGAACCATCAGCTGATCATCCGCTTTGGACTCTATTATTGAAATTTTTCTCACAGCTCCTGGAGAGGTTTCTCCGTTTGACCACATTAAGATCAGAAAAACAAAACAGGTGGACAAAACAGGTAACTGAGATAATTAAGATGATCAAGATGAAAAAATAAGTCTTTAGGACTTGGTTGTCTCTTCTCATGACCACAAAAATGGAACACAACCATGCAGGTGGCCTCTAGAAAATTCTGGCAGGCAGCAAAGCAGAAAAACAGTGAATGGACTTGCAAGGTTGAAGAGGCTGTTAAAATCTCCACAAAGCCAAAAGACTTGAGGCTTTGGACAATGTGGGGCTAACATGACTTCTCAAATATTGTTTTATGGTGTTGTGGGTGGCCCATTATGACAAGACCTAAGGAATGGAATACCAGACAAGTGGTCTGAATATTTAAGATGGGTAACCAGAGCGTGTGTTTCAGCTTTGATATTTGCAAGGGTAAAGATTTGGTAAGGAGGTGACAGAAGTCCTTCATAGCATTTGGTGGTACTTGCTGCACCAAATGCATCCGTAAAGGTGGACACGTCCTCCAAGCTGAAGTCTGCTGGTCGCATCCGAACAAAAGTCAATATTTACTACCATGTACATGTACTTTGTGTCACACAGTAAACTGCTCAGTGGGAATGTGTCACATCAAACTGTTTTGTATCCAACATCACGCTGACACAGTTAAGAGTCGGTGCAACCAGTTGCAAGGACGCAAAGCGTGACTGCCATTGTCTGTGCCGCACTGACAGGTGGCTGTGGCTCCCCTAGTGGAGAAAAAATCCAGCTAGGCACTGAGCTAGCTCATCAAACTTGCTAGTATCCATTCAGATTGTGGGAAATGAAGGAATTTGTCACAAGGAATCTAGGTAATAGGTATGCTCGACTATGACATCTCAACAGTCCATGGACAGTGCGTGTGAAGTTCGCAGAATACACAGAGAATGTCTGAGTATGTGGGAGCCTTAAGAGAAATCCAGCCATTGTATAACAGCAAGAGCTTTAGGAGACTCACTGTCATTTTTGCATTTAAGAGACTATATGGTTATGTTGGTATTTCAAGCTATGACACTTTAGCATGCCTTAAAGCAATTTACAGCCATATGTGCGGCAGCTCAGATGAGAGTCAGGTCCTTTTAGTGCAACGCCAAAGTTCTTGAATAGAACAAAGTGGACTGTTCCTTCAAGCAGGAGGGTTTGATTATCTGTTTGTTTTGCTCAGAAGTGATGGTACGATAGAGTGGTAAACTGATGGGGCTTGTCTGCAGCAATCCAGACAGTACTCAAGTCTACAATGGTGAAAAACAGCTGAACTAAAGAAGCAAAGCTAATAATATAGCATTCTATGTACATTCCAATTCTCCTGGATGGCTAGGTGAAAATAGAAATCTGGACTAAAAGAACAGAATCCTGGATTAAAGGAGCTGCTCTGAGTTTCCATTGTCATAGGCCAGAGCTGAGAACATAGCTGCTGCTCCATAATGTTGGAAGAAGTAAGCTGGGTAGTTAAGGCCTCTGATCAGTATGAATACTGTGCACCCACCACTGGGTGATTCCTGTTGGTTAACAGGAATCACACAGCATTCCAGAATAAAACCCAAAAAGTCTTTAACGTTTTCAAAATATACATTTATGTAATTACCTGTATAATGTTGTGTACCAACAAATTGTCGTCTCACGCGATACAAAATGCAGTTAATAGAGAGGCCTATATCAAATAAGTTTGCCAAAAAAGGAAAACTTTAATGGTAATATAAGTACTAGGGAACATGAACTCATTAAACAGGGAGGCAGACCACAGAATGTAGCAAAGGCATCAATGAGTTGTCCAAGGTTTTAACATTCCTAAGGACATATCATGGCTTTAGAACATGTGAAACTTTCTCTTTACTTTACCTTATCTGTGTCTATTTGCAAAGTCCACAGAAGTGCCAGTGCAATCAATTAAGGGCTGACATATTTGTCTGATAAATACCATAGATAGCAACTGTCATAAGACCAGCAATCCCTTATCTGAAATGATTTCAAATCACTCACTGTCACAATCTACTTTAATTAACCTCTCCTAATGACAATTCCTAAACTAGGTTCACAAAATTCACTAACAATAATTGTTTCTAAATTTTTAGAGCTTATTTGGGGGATCAGTGCGAAAATGAAGGGAGAAAAGGACTTTTAGCAGCCTACTGCATTCTAGTCAAGAACTGACTGCTCCTGGTAACAATCAGTGGTTATTGCTGTGAAGTGCCCAATTTTATCCTACAACAAACTTGACTTAGTATGTGTTGCAAATTCTTCAAAATAAGATTTATTGAACAAGCAAACACTTTACAGTATATTAACCGCATTAAAACAATACTAAATTAAAAACAAAAGCACAAGTTTATTGCTCTTTAGTGATACCTCATCTATTTAATTTCTACAGTCCACCTTGAAATGTTTCTTTCAGGAATGGATTAGTAAAATTAGGCACATAAAAAGCGATGAGATTTTTTTTTTCTTTTTACCCACGGGATAAATGGTAAGCAAAGTAAATGGTGGATAATTTCAAATTTTTAAGTGTAATGATTTTACTACTGTAACTAAACTTCTGTTTATTTATTGTTGCCTGCACCAACATTTTTACGTATTTACTACACAAAGGTTGAGGCATGCCTTTTAGGCACAGCTTGTTCATTAGTTAAGTGACAACTTGTTCACTTAACTAATGAAAGTAGAATATGATGTAAAAAGCAGAGTGCAAATATTAAGCATTTTATTTGATATTGAGCATTTTACTTGCACTATGTAAGCAATAATGGACTCAGCTGCTGACTTAACACCAAATATAATTTTTTTGTGAAACATTTTTAATTGTCTGTTATATAGTCAAAAATGGAGGAAAAAAAATATACTTGCATACATTTTAGTGTATGCAAGTATACATTAAAATGATTTGCTATCTGACAAGCTAAAAACACAACAAACCCTAACTGTTGGACATTTTTTATCTAGGTACTACACTTTAGATAATTTCTCATGCTTACTCTAGTGGGACAATTAAGCAATTATGATGTTACTGTATCTTAAGTGGAATCTCCACTGATATCCAGCATGGCAAAACTATCTGGATTCAATCTGGAAACAACTTAAGGGTCCAAGACTGCATTTACAACCACAGCGTAGAGTTTTGGAGCTCCTCAAAGTCAATGATCCTCAATATTTTACTTTCTCAATCGTACATGAGCAAAAACTCTTCACAAGAAAAACTTGCCTTCTTTAACTCTCACACACCTCACACCCCCCCCTATCTAGACATCTGGAGCACCCTGACCCAAAATGCACACACATGCACACACGCCTACACTCGCTCTCTCCCCCTTTCTTGCTCTCTCTCTCTCCAGAGACAGCTTTATTACATCGGGATTACTAAAAGAAATGTTTTAATCAAGTGCCTCAGACAGCTGCAGGCCACAAGGCGAGAAAATGACAATGATGCGGTTCATCGGGCGTTAAAGAAAGACGCATCAGAAGGCCAGGGGTTTAGTGGACATTCAACTTTCTGCCTCTGTTCAACAAGTCCAGCTGTGGAGGAAAACTAGGGTAGAAGAAATTAAAGTTAACAGAACAATCTTTTCCCCACTTTGTGTACATAAAGTTCAGATTTAAAGATATGAATGATTTCTGCATCTCAGATTTCACTTTTATTTTCTTGCTTTTTGGAAGAAATAGGAGTATTACTGAAGGCAGGTGGAGAGGAAAGGAAAGTGGAATGCACACCACAGGAGATAATAATCCACAGAGAGCTGATAATCCATCCATCCTTCCCTACTTCCCACTGTTATCCTTCCATCCAGTGTCAGGTCCTCAGATGACTAATTCAGGAATTAATGGGAGTCTTTCGGTAAACTGAAAACATCTCCAGCTGCTCTTATATGTGCCATGGTGCTCTTAATGTACATGACAAAATCTATTTAATGGTCAAGTTAAAATTTAGTAGATATTCTTGGATTGGACTAACGCTGCCTCCTGGCATTACAACATAAAATATACATCTCTGGGACAAATTAAAACCCAGGCTGACTGAGGCTAAAATTTATCACAAAAATAAGTGAAGGAAAAGCACTTCTGCTGCACTGCTAACGTTACTTTTCAACTCTTGATGTGATCAAATGTTCTAAGAAAGGCATATATGGCTTATTATAGCAGGAATGCCAATCACTGAGGACATAAGATTTGCTTTTTCTCAAGCCATCTACTTAAAATAACACGGCTCAATACATCCATTGATTTCCTCCAGCCATAAAACCAAATAAAACTGTCTAACACCAGATGCAAAAGAGAAAAAACTCCTTTCTGCAGAGTAGGCCAAAATATTTTATAGACTGTGGAACAAAAAAAAAATACTTTGCAGCTCACAATTCTTTACATGAAATGGCTTTGAGTAAAACGTGGAACATAATTACATCATATGCCATATTCCAACTTTTAAGTACAGTGTTTATACACAAAGGCTGCTATAACTACCTTTACTAAAACATTTCAAATCATATCGACAAATTTTGCTTCAAAGTATGTGCTGATCCAACAATTGAGTAGAAAGTAAAAATCCTTGTTAATATTCCATAATGTGCTCAAAGTGTCGTTTTTTCTTCTTTTTTTTGTACAATGCACCATCTACTGCACAGTTTTTACAATCCAAATTCTGTTTCACAAATGTCAAAGCCACAATCAATGTTCTCATGAGTGCATCCTGCTCATGTACTTTTTTCTAAATTTAACTTGGCTCTATTTTCAAGTACACAAAAAACATTTGTCATCCAGCTTTTGGCTGTAGTTGGAGACATAGACCAGGAGCAGCTTGCTATGAGTAACTATGAACAGGAGTAATGAGGCATTACAATCACACCAGAAGCCTCGTGCCTCAGATACCTCAAGCAGACTTCATAAATCACAACACAAGCTAATCTAGAGTCTAGACCACTGGGCCAGACATAGTAAGGCACTTCTAAACTTCAAATAAAAAAGTGAAGAAATCTCACAGCTAGTGCTAAAAATGGAATTTAACTGGGATAGGGTAATAGACTACGACCAATAATGAGATATCAAGGGAAAACCAACATTCTTTTCTATGCTACCAGTCTAAAACTAAGTCCTCTTTCAGACGCTGTATAACATGCACCTGTAATACCACATGCTTTCATGCTTTAAAAAAATGATCCCCTCAGAAATAGCTGTGCAACTAATAGGGGCTGCTAAAAATGCCACATAAAAGCTGGCGGAGGCTTGAATTATGGCCTGCAACGCGACGAACCACACCAAGCTGCTGCTGGTTAGTTGGTTGGTTGGTGGGCCACAGCCAGCCTCCATATGTTGTTGCCGTCAGGTGGCCCTGAATAAGGAATATTATATGGTGTGAGCGCAAGTGTGCATGTGTATGCACTCATGTGTTTGAGTGAGAGTGAGGCTAAGTTTTAGGGAAATCAATGCAGGTGGCACTTCTAACGTACACTGCCTCCCCTTATTCCATCTTTTCTCATGAGGGAAACAGGAGTGAAGAAGTAGGTGTGGAATTTATATAGACTAAAATGTTTAACAGAGTTGTCCACAAGGTCGGCTGTCCATACACATCATAATAGTTAGGCAATTTATCAGTAAACCATTACTGTCAGTATAACAACCAATATACAGGCTCACAATCATGCAAGCAGATGGATTCACTAGATGAGTAATAATTTGCTATATTTGCTAAATTTACCATAGAAGCGTCACAACCAACATTTAAATTTTTGACACACTTGATTTAATCCCTGGGGTTCACTGAAAAGTATTCTTGGGCAGGAGTATTACCTGCCCAAGACTTTGGTCCATGAGGCATGTTGCTGTCATCTTGTATATCCCTGAACTCTGTCAAACCTGCCTATCACCTTTCTTGCAGGAGCAAACTGGGAAGCTGTGTTTATGAGATTTTGACTTCAGTGACAGATAATACAAGAGGTAGGATGTCTGGCAAGCTGCTTCCTTTTAAAGACAGGTGGGGGTCAAATACGAGTCACATTGACTGAAATGACAGAGGCTAAGTTTCTGAGTGAAGACTATTTAACGTAACACAGCAGACTGCCCCTATTATTGCCTGAAGTAGGGGCAGTCAGTATTGCCTGAAATACTGAAAAAGAAAAAGAATAAGTGAACAAACATAACCATATTTCAATATTTCTCCAAAATATTTAACATCAAGGACAAGTTAACTGGCAAAAAGTTGAGAGAAATGTCAAACTCACAAACAATAGTTTGGATAAGTAAACACTACACTTCATGAAGTTCATCACCACACTCTGTGACCCACTAAAAGTATATTTATAAAATAATCTTATTTCATCAAAACTAATGTTCCTATTGTTCCTTTTTTTCTTTTCTTTTTTTAAAGGTAACAGGTAATTGTTGCATAAAGCTTCTCACTCAATTACTTAAGGAAGGCAGTGAATCTGGGGAAGAGAGTGGATCTCTGAGCAAAGAGCTGACAGACTGCAAACAGATTTTCACAGTAGCAGAGAGAAGAGACATTCAGGTTCCGTCAAAGCACCAGCTCAAACCTGGTTAACTTCCCAGCAAAGCAACCACTCTGCAGCAAATACATTATTTGTCTGGAGAAGAAGTCAAGAAAGTCAAAAACATCTGCAGGTCTTCACGTGTTTAAATTTGAACTAATGGGGGAAATAGATTCCCAAGATGGTGCTCTGGCACAAGCTTCCTGCCTTAACAGGCACTCTGACTGCAAGGTGTGAGAGAGAGGGCACATGGTGAGCTTGTGTGGGATTTTCCTCAAGTACAGTAGGTTACTGAGATTGGTGACAGAGTGAATAATGGCAACAGTCTTTTTTTTTTTGGGCCATATAGATAAAAAACATTACAAAGCTGCTTAACTTGCACAAGGAAGATATAGCAAACAAACAACCTAAACAGTCTCTCTTAAGCAATACCAACTCAAGCCCATTAAATTGAGATCATCATAAAAGAAGGTAATGGTGCAAGGAAATACAAACTAAAAACTGGTTTAATCAATTTTAAGAGTCAATATTTATTTTATTCTCATCTTTGTATTGTCCCCTTTATTCACATATACAAAATGAAATTATACATTTTACTTTTTTTTAATTTACTTTTACCGCACTCAAAATTACCTTTTGCCAAGGCTTGTACCGTTTTTTTGTGAATTCAAAGTAACGTTAAAAGTGTGGCTCATCTACTGTACTTCCACAGAAATTTCTACCAAAGAAAAGTTTACACACTCACCAATAAGCAGGCAACTGTATGAGCTTTCCATAGATTGCTGTGCTGAAAGAAGGGATGATGGAGATGAGAGGCAGGAAGCTTCCCATGCGGTCCTGGCATGTTAAGCCTGCCTGAAACCCAAAAACCTGCAATGAGACAGAGGAGGTTAAAGAGGAGATGGACTGAGACGGAAAACATGCTGCGGCACAGCTGAACCTAATTACTGCATCCAAGAGGTCATCCATAACAGAAGATATGTTCATAATATTTGTGTGGTTTTTCTATCTCATATTGACTCATGCCTAATTTAAAAATTCAGAAAAGGTTCCTAAGATTCGTTATCCTGTTATTAACATACCATGATTTAAAAATGTCACTTTCAGGCTTAGCCTATACATCATGGCCTCATTCTGGGCACTTCAGCTACAATACCCCCATACATTAAACAACATGCATAACATGCAAAACTCCCACAAAAAATAAATCCCAGAGTAATAACACCTTCCAAAATAAAACTGTGCAATTTTACAATATTTGTTTTAGTTCTGTGGAAATATATCACAGCATTATTAAGCAGGTTATGTACATTTATCTTATCTTCTTGATCTGAAAAAGCACACCACTCTTGGGACTGAACATACAGTCATGTAGTTGCTGTGTCCTTCATAAACTGCATGAAAGACACAGAACGTAAGGTTTTTTGTCACAAGATCACTATGCAATTTTACAATTTATCAGAAAATAGAAATAATGTCAGTTTTCTTTTATAGCCTTGTTAAGATAATACACATCTTTGAGCTCTTGCCAATAATCTTAGAAACATGAGAAATGAGATAAACGCTACCCTCAAAACAGACACCATGGCACTGACAAAAATTGCCATGGTAATAAAACTTAGATTAAGGTGAATTGCGGCCAGAGTGACCTCCACCCTGTCATGATCCCACTGCCAAAATCCAGAGGCAGTTAGAACGCTGACAGATACAGATGCTGATTGGTCACAAAAGTCCTTAGCCACTGACCAGTTGACTGTTAACCCTCCAGTGACCCTTTGATAAGAACGAGCAGTAAGACATCCAGTAAACATCCTGCTTTTAAAAACACTCCTAGACAAAACCCTGGAAGACTGGTCCAACACAAATTAGTTCAGATCTGGTTAGTTTTATAAAAAGATGAACTGGCCATTAAACTGACTAGTCTATGTGTATTACTTTGTTCTGCAAGAATTTTATATTAACTTAACTTAAAATGTTTTTTACCTACTGTTATGCTTCATTTGTATGAAAACGTCAAAAATACAGTACAGCAGACATGAAAGAAGGCACCACAGTACTGCAATGTTGCACATAAGGGCCTAAGAAGCCATTTTCTAAAGGTTTTGTTTGTCTTGACAAAAACAAAACAGCATGTAATGAGATTGTTCTTTTAAAACAAAAATAAATGTACAATAGAGAGTTAGAATATCAAACTGAAATACAGAAAAGAGAATTACATCATCCATTAAAATCTGATTTGCACATAGCAGAGTAAAATAACTATTTGATCCTTTAGCAGAACATGGTGGAAAATCCTTTATTTGAAACCACAGCACCAAGACATTTTCTGTAGTTTTTCAGCTGGTTTGAACATACTACTTTACTAAACCACTGAAATCCTTCTAGTTTGTTAACAACCGAGAACTTTAGCTCCCTCCACACATTTTTTTGGAAGACTGAGCAGTGGAGACCGGTTCGGTCATGTTAATTGCCTGGTGAGGTAAGAACAAGAACTTCTGCAGTTAGACTGGATGATGAGTGTAACATGAGTACATAATTGATTTAAGGGAGCCACACTTCAACAAAGTGCAGGATTGGATAAAAATCCCTCCTCAGAGTTTGGCAGACCTGTTGACAAACTACAGAAATGTCTTAGTGCTCTGCTTATCAGTAAAAGCTTCTGCAGCAATTTCTAAGTCATGTTTTTCCAAAATATCATATTTCAGTTCATCACATACAAATGGTGCAATGCATTTTCTGGATTTTTGGTTGATATTGTCTCTATAAAGGAACAACATTTACAAAATTAGCAGGGGATAAAATATTTATTTTTATAAGACATGTTTTAAAATATGTCCTGTGCATTTAAATTATATTTTAAAGCAAAAGAACTCCCTATAATCTTTTAGTTGAATAGCTATGAGTAAAATTCGCCAGTCTTCTCCTGCTCACCTTGAGGTAGAGATGTGAGTAGCAGTGGTGGAGCAGGTTGTCTGGGGGCTGGCTAAGGCTACTGACAGTACTGACCAGCTCTGGACCATACATTGGAACAGAGTGGTCAAAATTCACCCTTTCAACCTGAAACTGCATGGACGGTAGGGGGTGCACTGGCTGAACCACTGGCACAGAGACTGGTCTTGGTGTAGCCTGAAGAGGGGGAAAAAGTAAAAGGATTAAAACAAAGAGTACATAATCCTTGCATTTCTATTCAAGCCCATTCTCACATTAATACGCTTCAGAGTTGACAATAATGCTAAAATATTTCTACTTTAGATTCAGTCTGATAAAGCAGTGACAGTTTAACTACTTCAAACTGATTTCTAATCAGTAGTTTGACAAAAAAGGGAACATGAACTTGGATTTAAATGTAAATAAAGTGTAGTCTATAAATTCAATACAAGCATGAAAGATGCTGTAGACTTCGGTGATGCTTAACATTTTTAAGCCATCTTTCCTCAGGATATGACAATTTATCACCAGTTAAGACCAAAATGATTCATATCCCTGGAAGCTTTCGACTTGCACTAATCTTTTAATTTTATTAACATATTTCTAAATGGGAGGGGTATTGAAATTTAAGTCTGATGAAGTCAAAGTCAAGATTGGAAACTTTGAAGAGAGCTAAAGATCAGAGTGACTTGGAGTTCATCGCCAATGGTCAGTAATTATAAGAATAAAGTTTTGCTCAACTAAAATTAATCAAAAATACCTTCACTTTACAAATGGTTTATTTTGTACTACATTTTTTTTAAAACAGCGAACCTAAAAAATGATGTCATCACCGTCACAGAAATACAAGCAAAGCGTCGATTAACTTGGCAGATCAGAAGCTTGCGACTAGTGGATTAAATCCAGGTAAGAAAATTGTAATTTGAATCTTATTAAAGTTTAGAAAGAAAACATGACTTCAATTCCAAACCACACAGCTCACATTATTGACAATCATAACATTAAAATGATGCTGGATGTTTTGGCGTTTATAAAATATGACAGGTTTTCATAGTTTTCAAATCTTTGCCATGCTTTGTAAGCTATCTTTAATTGGTTTCTGATTCAAAATATATTGCAAAATATAATGCATGTTGTCAAATTGTAAACATTTAGCAATTGATTTCCATATGAGGAGTTTAAAATACACATAACCTAATATTTATTAACCACATTTGGATCAAAAGCAGTGTCAGACTTTGTTGGATGAAGCCAAAAGTCCCACTTGGCCTCTGTTAGAGATTTTCACCATGCAATCCTTCATGGCACTTAAAGACGCTTTTAAATACGTTAAAGAAATGTGCGGCAAGAATGAAGACAGACGGCTGCTGAGTGGAGAAAAACAAGACGTTGAGGAGCTACCTTATATCCCAAGATGACAGGAATAAGTGTGTGAAGAAGGTTGAACTCTGCCATGGAGACGGTAACGGAGACTTGGAGCAGCGTGACAGAAGTGAGTCTGGTCGGGATGAACTCCTCTAGACGGGAGATCTCCTCTGGACTAACTGGACCATGGCTCGCCTCAATAGCTTCTGCAGAGGTATTCACACACAAATACACAAGTTTACCTTTGATTATTTACTTTTATATACTGGGGAGATACTGACGTTAAATTGCAAGTGTAAGAGTATAATTTTAGAATGAATGTTGCCATGAGTAATCAGTGGTTTAATAAAGCAAGGAATCCGGTAAGGATTTGGATTTTGGCAAGTAAATCTTATGGTTACTTACAGTTTGGCAAGTAAATCAATTTCAGTGATTTTGTGTCATCCCACTATGCCTGCTACGTGAACTACATAATCAGGTTCCCAGAAAAAAGTAACCATCAAATAAATCACAGCTGATTTATTTGAAGCCTTTTGGCACTAGCTTTAGAGTGCTTTTCAGTAGCTATGTTCATGAACAGCTTTATAAAATCAATAATTATAACCCCACAGAAAAGGCAGCAGTGAAGTCAAACCTGCCCACCTTTAATGAGGAATACCATGTCTTATGCCTGAGGTAGCTTTCTGTTGTGGTCTTGGCTCTTGTTCCGGGACACTGGCTTCTTTTACTTCTGTTAGGGTTCTGATGGGCTTTGCTCCCACCTCCATGGTGGTCCCAGAACCTAATCTAATGTGTTGGTCTCTGGCCAACCTGGAGTATGAGTGAGATTAGACTAGCACTGCTCTGTCTAAAAAGAATCGAGTGGCAGGGTTCAACTAGATATCCTCAATGCACAATTAGATAATTAATTGAACTTGGACACAAGAAAGTGGTAATGAAGACAAATAGTCTTTAACCATTCAGAACAGAACTCAGTGTAATACACTTGAAAAAGAATAACTGTCTATGTAAAGATACACACAGTTGCACATAGTTTTGAAAAATCCATGACTCCCTTGAAATCTGTACTTTGATCCTGGGACTAAATAATAGCCAAATTATATGGAAAAGACAATCGAGCAGCATTTGTTCTTTTCCCAGAGATTGCTCTACTTGTAAAACTTAAATGAACACAAAACATGCAAGATTTAAAAGTGAGGAACCGAAATTGAACTGTTTTTTTTTTTATTTCTTTTTTTTATTATTCCTAGTTCAAAAGTTGTAAATCTAAAAACAAGAGGTAAATCGTTCTGTAAATAAGCATTCTTTTTCTTTTGTGCATAATACTGTAAACTTTTTGGAGTCGGCCAAAGTTCAGTTTGCCAGCTGACCAACAGGTCAGAAACTTAAAACATATTTTTCTGACCGGAGAATGAGCCACAAAAAGCTCTGATCAGGTCATGCTGGATAAGTGAAGGAGACTCAATGGGAGCCATTTTCAGTATCTGCAATGTTTTTAAAACAAAGCACAGAGAGGTAAAGAAGCTATTTCAAGGAAAACTGACATAGCTGAACTAAAGTTTGCTCTGGTTTAACTGTTTAAGTTTCCAAACTCTTTTTGTGACACAACATACTGGATTTAGAAATGCTTGCAGGTTTTTGAAATTCTCAAAGATTGAGAAGGACATTATTTGGAATGCTAGCCAGATTAAACATGATAAAAGCTCATTTAAAATGCTAAACTTTGTAACTACTTTGCCTTTGTCTTACAGCGACTTCTCTTTCACACAACTGCATGAAATTGCCTTGTGTTATAGAGAACTAATGACTGCTCACAGCAAAAAGCCTAGAAATAATATATTCATTGCTGTTATTATTTCTTCTTATAATTCATAGAGTAAAACTGCAGTCTGATCAAATTAACATCAACAGGTTAAAGATTTGCAAAGACCACAAATCTGAAATTAGCTACAAAATCAGCATAAGTACATCTTCACAAAATAGTATAATTGAGACTGTAAGACAATACACATGCTGTGTGATATTTTTTGTAACTGCCTTTAATAGTCAGCTGTATAAATTCATTCTATAACTCCACCTGGGAATCTCTCCACACCTGTCCTTGCAGTAGAGACGGGTATGAAGAAAATATATGCATGAAAAGTATTAATACTGACCAAAGGACAACACTTCTGATTGAATCATTATCTGTTATATTTTGTTTCCAAAGGTGAAGTCGTTTAAACCAGAGTAAAACTTATTTCCAAGTCTTTCACAATATTAGTGCTTCAACTATTAAACACAGAAGCACATCTCTCTCTCTTTCACAACCACCCAGGGAATGCTCATACCTCTACAAGTATCTAGGAATGATCACTAAGAGAATGTGTTTGGCTTCAAACTTCCTCAAAAGGCTTTAAAAGTTGCTACTTTTATGCACAGCTGTGTGCTGAGGAACACATTGTGTAAGTAGATAGCAATGTGATGAAGACATTAGAAAGTATAACTGTTACACCTTATGGTGAGGGTAAAATACAGGATCTGGAGAGTAAAACAAGAGTTTGTGAGGCTTGGTCACATGTTCAAGAGTGAACTCTGACCTTGCTGTGGTTTGCAATAAGGCTCATATTCGTGATCCATGGCACAGGTGATCATCTTGAGGATACGGTGGGCTGCACTACTGTGCAGCCGGATGTCAAGAGGTCCGACCACCAGCCTCTTCATGGAGGTCTCTTGAACTGCAGGTACCAACTCCTCTGGATGTAGCCCAGAAATGTCCTGCGAACCTACAAAAAACATAATAGAATGGCTTAAAATACTCATGGTATCTTCTTCCAGCCCCAAATATGATTTTTTTTTTTGTGGACAGAATAAAAGATTTGTTTTTCATATTAATATTTGCAGTATTATATTCTCCTCTATTCCCTGGAATAACACTACAAAGATAGCTGTGGTGTAAGTCAGCAGCAGGGAGCAGGACACATAGCCATGAACAACCGAAGTGATGAATATTCCAAATGTCGTGTTCTCTCACACAGCTGTCCCTTCATTCATCTAAGGCCCATGTACCAGAAGTCCACTTAAAAGACTAAGCTCTCCGGCAATAAAAAAAAAAAAAAACATAGAGAAATTAAAAATAAAAGACGGGGGTGGAAGAATGGCAGAGAGGGAGGAAGAGGACAAAGGGTCAAAACTTGCTTTATTCCCATTACATTCCAGCAATACGCTGAGCTCAGAGTTAAACACTGTGACCTTTAAGTTTTTTTTGTGGAATTGGCTTGAGAGGGAGGGTCGTAACTCACAGATTTTTGAAACTTATAAAAGGCGACAGGCATTGCCACTTTCCCTCCCCCCACCCAGTAAGATAGGGCTGCAGTGGATTACGCCTAATATTAACCAGATGGCCATAGTTAGAATGGTCGATGTAATGATGAGGAGTCCGAAATTAGCACCGATTTAGACATCTGAAAGCATCCTCGTTCCTCAAGATTAAAAATAAATTTAATCTGCAGTAATTATTCTAAGGTGTATTTAACTGACCTGAGTGGGTAAGTATTTTGTTTGTCACTTTGCACTCCAGTGGGAATGCAGAGTCAAGTCATTTTTGGGGGTTAATATAGGATCAGAGGCATGTTCAAGAAGGCAAGAGCTATTCCTAGACCAGAACAACCACAGCTGTCCCACAGGAAACACAACTGGCACTTCTTCTGTTGTCAGAAATATCTTTGATAGCTTTTTCTGATTGCAAATGATTTCTATAATAAAAAATTGTCTATAGTTGGCAGAATCTGGAGAGAGACGCTCACAAAAACAGAAAATAAAAGTGAAAAATCAAGAAGGCAACTAAAACAAAAACATTAGCACATTTAGTCTGCTAAGACATTTATTCTTTTTATTTAACCCTCCCACAGTGTTAGCGCAACACTCAGGAGAAGCACGGCAAACGTCAATGTGGGACAGAGAGGAAGCAGGCAGGTTGTCCTGTCAGACTTTCAGATTCTGACACCACACAGAAAAGCAAAAAGAAAAAAAACTTGTAAAAGCACACGCGGGATCACAGTGACCCCGCCGGACAGTGCAGAGTAAAAAAATTGTGAGGTCTAAATGACTCCCGTCTGGTAAGACTGCAAGATGGTTAATTAAAGGAATACATAAAATGGTTAACTCAATTTAGAATCATTATCACTTTAAAACAAAGGTAAGGATATTGTTCTGGACTACTGCCATTAAATAAGATAAATGACAACAAGGTAGTGTAGAATTAATTTCTTTAATAGAAGAGCACAAAATGAACATTTCCCACCAGAACTGAAAAAAGGCAAATAAGCAAAAAGGTCCAAGAATAACATTTCCAATTTAAGAACAGTGTATCTCTTAATGTGATCTTCAGATCTCTTGGATTTGGATAAACAATCTCAAGTGCTGCTGCTGCTAAGGAATGAGGAACCTTGCCCATCTTAAGACTTCTGCCAGGAAGAGTGACATCTAATTAGGCAAGTGGGGCCAATTCACTTTCTCAACAGCTTACAGGTAAAGAGAAAGAGGGGGAAACATTGTTTCAACAAGCAATAAGGAGAGAGAAACTCAAATATGTGTCAGCGTAGACTAAACACTTCTGACAGTTGCCCCGCAGGTAAGTTTGGGGTGAGAGTGAGGACAGGGAGGGTCAAAGACCAGGTGGCTGTGAATGAAACAAGGAAAGCTCTTTCTTCAAGCCTTGAGTGGGCCAGGTTGACAGGGAGAAGAAAAGAGAAAAGGAGTGAGATAGAAAAAAAGGGGGAAGGAGGAAAGAGTGAGAGAGAAAGAAAGAGGAGGTGACAAGGTAACCAAACAAACTCCATGAGGAAGAAGAAATGAAACAATACCTTTGGAGCTGCTGTTCTCCATTGTGTAGAGATAATCCATATAGAAAGCCCCAAAGCGCTGCATGCCTGCTATCTCTGTGTAGCTCTCCTATCAGACAAAAGCAGAGTTCGGTAAACATGGCAACAAGGCAGCAAACGCACTGATAGCCTTTAAGAGTGGCAATGACTGGGGTCAAGGGAGATATGGTAGTGAGGGTCATATCACAGATAAAAAGCTATTGAGTGGCAGAACTACTTAGTTGGACATTTGCTTTTTGTTTGTTGTTGGAGCTTTTTAATATCCCAATAAAAGCACAGAACCTTACAGTTAAGATTTAAAAGAAAAACACTATAAGAGCAAGTAAATTGTGTAAATGTTTCACAACTGAAAAAACTGCAAACTTTGATTGACCACTAAGAGATCAATTTAGTGTAAATAGAAAAATGTATAAAATATTTGTAACTTACAGCAAACAAGAGATTGATTTTTTTTTTTTTTTTAAACAGTATTTTTGTTTTTCTTAGGCAGGTGTCACAGTCTGCAATTTAACAGACAATAAAGAAGAGGGGGGGGGGAATCACTCTCAAACACAAATGTAACATAAAAATAAATGATAAAGTAAAGCTCAATAGGTAATTCCAGTTTGAATTCATTCAGAAAAGGTTGGCAGCACTAGGTAACAGCCTTTTTTAAATGTATTTATTTAGAAATTTCACAATAAATAAAAAAATGTTGTAAGAAAAAGCTGTTTCTTAACATTTCTAGATTTTTAAACTCCTGTTTGAAAGTTTGTTTGTCTAAAAGCCTACTGTTATAACTCATTAGTTGGAAGGTCAGGAGGTAAGTTTTCCTTCCACATGAATCACTGAAAGGATTAAACTAACTCTCAGTCCTTTCCTTCAACCACCCACCTTTACCCAAAATTTCTTTAAACAGCTTTTTTCAGGAGAACCTTATCAGAGAGACAGGTTAATGATTAATATTTATTAGGGGATTTCTAATGGATGTGGCATGCTTTTGGATCAAAGTCAGCCTGGTTTCAAAATCTCTGATGATGATTTAACACCAGAACCTTTGAGTTAGTCTTAAACGTCCATTTATAAACAGAGAGGGGATGGATGGGAGGATGGACGGACATCCAAACACCGGCTTTATTGAGGGTCATGAACATTTCAAAGAAGAGTCAACACTTATGCTTGCAGGGGTGATCAAGGGAGCCGTGGATTATCAGGAACAATGGCGTTAACACTAATACTTGAGTTGCTGGACCATTACAGCCAGCTGGGTAAGAGTGGTAAAATAATAAATCGAAGTTTATTATAAGGTTCACAGTAAAAGCAATGAATAAATTAAACTAGAACTATATTTTAAATAGGACATAATCAATTATAAAGCTTAACATAGCATCATGTTAAAATGTCAAATATCTATATCACTGTCAAAATCAAATACCAACAAAATCCAGAGTTATCTGGATGATATCTACTTCTGCATTTTGTCATTCTATTGATCAGAGGCATGTTGCACTTACCTTGTGATTAGCAGAGTCTAGGATGAACTCGGCTTTTACTCCATTATTCTCTGGACTGCGGTAGTCAAACAGAGAGTTGGTAAGGTAAGTCATCCCTTTACTTTTTAGGTTGTCCCCACAGTTGAAGAACACTGCATCCTTTATGGAGAAGAAGAAAACATCAAATAAGCTTTTGTGAAAAAAAAAAAAAAATCAATTTAAAATCATGTTTATTGATTGTAAAATGAAGCAAATTTATATAACACAATAAAACTGAACATATGTTTATACCTAAATGAAGTGTTTGAATGTATACAACTAATACAGTAAGTACATCAAATGAAAGTAACAATTATTTATCTGTAAGTCAATACAGATATACACGACATGACAATACCACTATTAGTGAATAAGAAATGGCCCATTTTGTTCTAATAATAAAACTACTAAACGATGTCAAACATGCGTCAATCTCCTTTGAAAATAGAAAGAATGATTTGGTTATATTTTTGGTTTTAATTGTTCTTAAAGGTTTCTTCATAAAAGGATCTGCTAGGCTCTTTTTACCTCTTCACGCCTGTTCAGATTTTCTTCAAAGTCTCGAACTCCCATGATGCCTTTCAGGCACAGTGCCCGACAGCCGACAAAGCCAATCTGACAGTTGAAGAAGGGTTCCCCCATCATGAGTACCTGGAAATATAACCAGAAAAGAAATCTCCATCAACCATTAAAGTCCAGTTAGCCAACCAGCTGTGCCACCATTGATTCCCCATCCATTTTTAAAAGCCCAATTTAAATATACAGCTTCAAAATTGGAGGCTGTAATTTATTGTCTTTGCCACAGAAAGTCAAATAGCAGTTAAGGCCTGGAAGAGATTCCAGACCTAGGCATGGAGACATGTCAGATCAAACAACCGGAGGGTTCCAGAGTTTTCTGAAATGTTCTCTATTTAAACATTAGTAGTAATAAAGGAACATTGATAGAATGACTTGAGTTTAGCTCAACGCCGATCTCTCTCCACACAGTTATCTGGAGCCAAAAGAAAACATAGTACCAACCACATTATAAATGAGTAATATTATATCAGAGAGGTAGTATGCTTTCATTAGCCTGGCTGGCTAGCACTTGAGCAAGTTTCTCTATATGCAATGATTCACAGAAGAAGCAATATGCATATGTATTAAATATTTTGTATTAAATAAGTATTAAAGACTTAGTAGTTGTAAGTGCCATGTATTTACTCGTTTAGATAAAAATGGTAAACTTATATGTGTTTTAGGTGAAATTTTGACAGAACATTTTAGGAGCTTTTCAAAAACCCCATTCAAAATGTGTTCTGACAAAGGCTGTTCAGTATTCCACTCCACTCCCACTCAGAGGGAAAGCAAACACGACTGGTAAATGACTCAGTATAAGACATACCAGCTTTAGCATCAAACTAACTTTGTGTAAAGCAAGTCAGCTATGACCTTAACACTGCACACTGTGCAGTTCAAAAATTTCAATGGTCACAGTGTACAAGATCGATATTCTAAAAATGTTGGTAGTAACCTGAGTCACACGGTGTGATGGGAGATGCAAGACTGATTTCTTAAAATGGTAAAACTGCCTCAGTCAGATCAGACAGTGATATGAGCTCAGCAATTAGTGAGAAGCCAGTTTGGAGGCGTTAACGGCCTTATTAGAGTAGGACATTAAAAACAGGATGGAATGGAAATGGGCAATAATCTTCAAGATGTTCTCCTAAGACAACATTTGATATTTGTTGAATCATTTTTGGATATCTAGAGTGGCAAATCGACTTGCCTGTAACAAAAACCACAGACCAACGACTTAACCTCACAACTAATTCTTACAATTATCTCACCACCCAAGATTTTGTCCACAATGGTAAATAATAGAATAGTCTGAACTAGATTTTAAAAAAGAAGAAGAGGTATTTTCATTAGATATGCAAGCAGTATAATTTTAGGAAACATTTTTAAAATTACTTAAGCACTTAACTTTGCGAAAACATTTAATGTTTAGTTGCACAGAAACATTTTGTTTTTTTAAGACATTAAATATAAAATGTGTGAAATCTGGAATTTTGCCTTTGAACTGTTGAGTCCAGCTAAATGACTAGATGTTTTCTTAGTGGAAACATTTGACTTTGCAATGTTAGGTAGCGCAAGAGTCAGATTCTGTATTCCTATGATGGATGTCGTTTTCATCCACCTAGCAAACACCATAGAATTGCACAAAAATCCGTGAGGGACGGCGGAGTCCCAACTCGAAATTCCGTGAAAGAGGTGTACGGAGCCTTGTGCCAGAAGCCCATTAAAATGCATCTACATCGTTTTAAACTGTGTGATTGTGAGTTTGAGTGGGAATAAAAATAGCAACAGGTATTTTGTTCCATATAACACAGTAGGAGTGTAACAGGTAAACCTTCTATGGATGCAAACCCGACTAAAAACCCACCTGTTTAGGGTTGTATTTGAAACTTAATCAATTACAAATTTATTGATGGAACCTGACTTAATGTTGTGTTTTGATTGTTGATTCTATGTTGCATTGTGTTTCTGTGTTTGATATGATGTAAAGCACTTTGAAATGCCTTGCTGCTGAAATGTGCTATACAAATAAAATTTGATTGATTGATTGATTTGATCCAAGATATAATAACGTCTTGGCTTATTGCTCCCACCGTCAAATATCACAGGTTTCATTTCAGGTACCCAGTTACCTTTCAGCACTTTCATATTCTGTCCAAGAATACTCAGCCCTTCATTCAACAGAACTATAAATGACAGAAATCAAAAATCTCTGAATTTTCATATCTGGAAGAAACCATAAAGCTAAAACTTCCCTCCAACTCTGTCTAGATAAATCAGACTAAAAAGCAGGTCTTGGGAGGAAAGGTGGAAATGATCAGACTTGGGTACTAGTCAGACATTAGTACACTGAAGTCTGCAAATAACATGGAAAACCATTAAACATTTAAAAATAAGGGTTTGGAGTTATATAAAAAAAAGATTAACAGATTATTACTAACATTAAAAATAATAATTACAATTATGGATGCACAATGTATTGGCATTATCATCGGTATCAACTGATGTAATTCCCCCCCCCAACTTTATTTATAGAACAATTTTTCTTTTACACAATAACTCAAAATGCAAACATCAGAGCAGCACATACACAACTTCACACATCACCTTTATGTGAATCCCTCAGTCCCCCAAAGCCAAAACATGTGTATATTTTTCACCAGAAACGTGTTACATCTGCCACCTACATCACTGTCAGAACAAAAGGTTGTTGCCAGCCTGGCAGTAGAATAGTGTACCCCTAGTAGGACCTTGCATTCAATCAGCTTGTGGCAGGCACAAATGGAAGATGCATGAAGCAGAGACACAGCAGCATCCCACTGCCAATCAGTGCGATGAATGTTGAAGCTTTCCTCCTGAACTTTCCTAACAGCACAGAGCGAGGACGAGGAGAGCAGCCATATAATCCTATATAGTCATATAATCCATATAATCCAACTGAGATGGATCCTTTAATGACAGAATCCGTAGAGAGTAACGTGTTTACAGTTGTTTCGGGAGGGAAGACCAGGAAAATGAGGAAACAATTTTCTGACTTAGTCCAGGCCTGAAAAAGCTGCTGATTTGGGAGGCTGTCGGGAGCTCTTCAAATGAGGAGAATATGCCATCTGTGTACATCATTAGCAGATTTAATACCATTGTTGTGCCACATCTGAAATACTGGATCAGTATTTCACAGTTTCTGTATTTAAATCACATCGGTCCGATAAGTTAAACTGGGTTGATGGTAAGAGCCAACCTTTAACTGAAGCAGAGAAGAAAGGTCAGCAGTTTGATTGTTTATCACAGTGTTTAAAGGGTAGGGCATGTACATAATATATATAATATCTGTGAATATCAGTCATCAGTCACAACGCTAATGTCAGATATCAACATTAGCGCAAATTTTCTATAACTGTACTTGTTTTCTATAACTAATAGTTAAAGGAAAACTGTTTTTCATTGCTTTGTCAAGGGCATGAAAAATCAGATCAGAATATACTTTGATCCTAAAGGGGAAATTGATTATTTATTGACAAGCTACTCCCATCCAAAGAGTTGAATATTAACAAATATAAATATAACCATTAGCAACATACAAAACAAAACATGTGAAATGATACCTAATTTAAATACTACCAAAATATACACCAAAAACAAATAAGAGAAAGTATGTAAATAAAAATATGTGAATTTATAAATCTAATAAACACGGCAAGTTATCTTAAAGACACTCAGAGTTGGGAGTTGCATAATCTAACTAGCTACAGGCAGGAATGATAGGTACCATCTGTTGGCCATTGGTTTATTACAGGAAATGCAGGTTTAGCTCCAATGCTCAAACAAACCAAGAACCAAAAGAAAGTTCAACTTGTTAGCAAATCAGAAAGGTTGACACTCATACCTCAATAGTGATTCCCTCTTGCTCCATACACAGAACCTCTCTGGACTTGACTTTCTGCGGACTGTAGTAGCTGCTCTCTGACTGTGTATCTGTCAGCTGATAAACAAAGAGAAAAAATAATATTGTTAATAACGATTTATTAATAAACAACAGCATAAGTAAGTCGTGTCCTACTGGGTGTGTGGCAACTTCAGTTATAGTGAAAACCAACAATGAAGTATACCTGGTGAAACCCTTTGTCTAAGTCATTTGAGATGAAGGGAAGGAAAAAATAACCATTAAAATGTACTAGACAGCAAACCTCACTGGAGAAATGATCCACAAATGGAAAGATAAGTGCAGCAAAAGCTAAGGTTTTTTAAACTGCTGGATTTGGAAAAATATTTTTTCCTAGTAAAAATTAGCAAAAACGTTTTTCCTTTAAATATAGCGAATATTACAAATAAGCAACAACCTGACAAACATAATTGAAAGTAACAGTACATCTTGTTTTAGATTTGATTTTAGGGGAAAAATAAAAAACCAGATCATCACCATAATCTATTAAATTACCAATTATAATATTGACATTTTTTAAGAAATGCTGCTCATTAAATTCTGGGACAAAACACTGGAACAAGAGAAAATGTATTTCAATCATTTTTGGTTGAAGAGATGGAAGCCAAGACAGAAAAACACCTGGCTAAAATGATCTGGCAGAAGGACAGTACAGCATGCTCCTGATGTTGGTTAATAAGCTGGGTGCAGAGCAGAATTAAACCCATTCAACTTTAACACAGGAAGCAGGTGCAGAGCAAAAGCAGCTGTGGCTTATTATTCTTACTGAGCACACTCCCACCCTGGATCTCTTTTCCCCTTTTGGTTCGGATAGTTTAATCACGTGCAGAAACAATCTTCCACCAAGCAGCACATCCCAGAAAATAGCAAAAAAATTAAATTAAATTTTTAAAAAATTAATAATATCATTAAGATACTGTTCATTCTAGCAACACAAGTGCAAAGTGTGTGCTACATACTTTAGTAGTTTATGTCAAATATGATCAGAAAATAAAACAAACAAATATATATTAAGCGACACAAACAAATTAGATTTGACAATATTTACAGTTCAGTATTAGTACTGGGTGTGTGGTAACTTCAGTTATAATATTGTGAAAACCAACAATGAAGAATATCAGGGGAAGCTCTTTGTCTAGTAGACGTACTAGCCCACTAAATCGCTAAAGGTGATGATGAAGGCACAACAAATGTTTAGATAAGAACCAGTCATTATCCATACTACTGTGGTGGAGAATTTCAGATTAAGGGTAATCTTCTTTAACACACTAACTCCGACTAATTAATTATGCAGCACTTAACACATTCAAAATATCAACACAATAAATGGCTGTTTTTCTTTTTTTTACTGCATATAAAAGTACAATTCAATGATTTAGTAACAAAAAGGGTTTTGAATTGAGAATGTTACTTATTTTTCTACATAAGGTTTTCAATCAAAATGTGATTAATTAATTACAGGCAATATAATTACGTCAATTGAAAATTTTAATTGAGTCCCACCACTTTCTATTTTTGATAGTAATAAAGAGAAATAGAGGTAGACACAGGTTTAAGGACTCTTTGTGACAAAAAGTATCATCATGTTACCAAATACTGGCTTCTAGCATCAACACACAGGGTCACGACTGTTTTGAAAGTAGCTTACATATCAATCATACAGAAAAATATGTAAAGAAAATTTTATAATTTTGGGGGGGTTTTGTTTTTGGGAAATCAACATTAAATCTGGCATCCAGCAAAGGTTCAGCAGGTGTGTTAATCAAAGAAAGGAAATAACTGATCAAGGCTAAACTATGAATAATGTGTTTACAAGTTAAAGTCTTACACTGCCGTTTTCCCCTAATCAAAGAGATTTGGGGAATAGTGTGTTGGTAATCTAAAAATACATCTCTCATTTCACATTCACGTCAAACTCAAGTTCAGCCCGTGGCTGTTCAAAGACATAAAATTACTTCAACCTAAATACTTCCTTCTAGGAAAGAAACAAGAATGTAAAAAACCCTTCCTTTCAGCTGCCTGCAATTATTCCAAAAGAGAGGCAATTAATTGATTAAAAGAACTCAAACAATACAGGAACAGTTTAAACATTAGAAAAACACCAAGGTTTATGTGGCCTGAGAACTAGCTCCCTTCCACTGATCACACACACTGTCAAATGTATGAACATTTTCCCTTCACACACAAATGCGTGTGTCCGAGATGTGTGCACATGCATGTGCATGCACCAACATAAGAGAAGAAAAACGCAGACTCCTAGTAATCTGATATATATGGCCTAATTCTGGAAGGAAGCAGGGATGGATTCCAATTATTCTGAGTGAAAAGACGTTAAACGTTAAAATTTTGGCAGCATTTTCTAAATATTTTTCTTCCTCTGTAATGTTTTAAGTAATAATGTAGCAACTATTAGTCAAACTACCCGCCCTGATGCTGTCCACAGGAACTAATAAGATCTAAGCTAAGGAAAATTAATGTGCCCAATTTGTGAGAAAACAGCACTTACATGAACACAACATAAAAGGGTACGAAACTGGTTCAGCAAAAAAAGCACTTTTTTATTTTTGAATTGTTATAGCATGAAGCCTTTAAAGTTGTGTTTTTAACAGTTTTACCTTAAAGGTGATGGAAGCTTTAGTGCAGTAGAAGCCAATAGAGACAATAGGGTCCTTCAATGTGTGCTGCTGAGGGTAGTTGGAAATGCCTTCTGTGTCCCCCTGCATGTAGAGGCCTCCCTCCCCTTCTTCCTCTGCGCCTACAATGGCTGGGACGAAGGACCAAGCCCAGGACATCCAACCCTGATCTGGATCTTCAGGACTCCCACTCTCCGTGTAGAGGTCCTGGCTGGAATACGGACTAGATCCCAAACTTTCCATTTCAACATCGGTACCTGAAATGATAGAAAGTCTTAGTTTGCAAAAAAAGCAAACAAAACCAGATGATTTCCTTAGAAGCAGACAATCATGGCCATTCCTGAATTGCCTACTGGGAGACATGACAAGACTTTTCATAGAAATTTACAGTCAAGACTTCTAGTGCAAAACCATAAACCTCAACACAAAGTATCATGAAGAAATTGCTGACTTATTGAAAAGAAAAATACTCAAATTACAAAATGCTGCCATTGTCTTAGCATCGTTTCAATCTTATGTATAAATCGATTGAAACTACAGAACATACTTCTTTCAGAGAAAAAAACGGTTCACAATGGAAGTCTCTTTGAACGCCTAGCAGAACAGTCAATTTGTTCATGTCTTGAGGGATGCCTGAGGCAAGTTGTTACAGCTGTCAAATGAAAACACAAAGCTAACACAGATCAATGCCACTGCAGCTCCACTGTGCAGGTGTCAGTTTTTGTGTATTGCTGGATTGCAGTGCAGCATGAACTCTACACAGACAGGGGAAGTCCATTCCATTTGGTGCCAGAGAGCAAAGTGAGTCAGCCAGCATCCTGACAGAGCCCTTGACTGGGCTCACTGATCAAGGCTATATGCCCTGAACCAACAGCCCAGGCTGTGTCTACAAATACATCTGGGGAGGGGCTGGCTCACAAATTTGATAAGCAGCCAACAAACTATGTAACTGTCTAAGCCAGCTGTACAGTGCAAGCTTGGGCAGAGCTTAAGGTGAAGGCTAAAAAAGATCGACATTGAGAATGTGCAAACTGAGGTCAAGGAGGTTCTTCTGCTGATGATGAAGACACTGGATAATCAGGAGGGAAGATGTAGACATATTTTTATCATCATATTTTGTGGCACATATAGCAAGTCTAAAAAATTTACAGGAAATTTCAACTTTGTCCCAAGACACTTCTCACAATATGATGCCCAGAAAAACCCAACCAGGCCTCTAAAATCTACTTATGAAATAGGCTTCTCCACTACATCAGTCATATTAAGTTGTGCAATGGTGTTGCTAAATAGCGAAAACATTCTCAGTAATCATGCTTTGAAACATAAAAAAACATCTATTATTCCAGCCATGAAATGGATGGGAAAAAAAATTATTACAACTACAGTAACATTTTCAAACCATATAAGGTTTTACATCTTACAATCCTGAATTAGATTTATTATTATTTCAAGATACTAATAAATACAGGTCAGGTGTTATACAGCGAGTATCCATTGGCACAATACAGAATCAGAATATTCCACTTTTTCTGACAACAATTGTACTTTTAATTATGGCAGCAAGGGCATCTGATTAATGTTTAATAGTTCGTGGGAAACGTAGACCTATGTCAAAATTAGCTTTATTTTTGATGTAGCTTCCAGCCCATAGGGCAGGCATGTGTAAAGTAGTGTGCTATGTTTCAGAATTAGACATGTATTTTCAAAATCTCCCCTTAAAATGTCATATTAAAAGCACGTTTTTTTTGTTGTCGTTTTTTTTTTTTTTTGCAAAATATCAAAATAGATAGAAGACAAAAGGGAATTGCAATGTGGTGAAAAAACTGAATTTTGCAAATTCAAATATTTTCCACAATTAAAAATAACAATGACTAAAAATTTGAGAACACAACCTCTGTGTTGTGTTCTCTTTAATCTTGTGATTAAATATCACAAGAATTTAATTCTGTTATATGGCAAGTCTATGGTCATCAGGAACCCGAATGCATTCACACTCCTCTGGCACACATCATAACCTTTGACCTGGTCCTATCACTTCTGTTTCCATACATGTCAGGATAGAGGAAACTGATGTCAATAGTAAAGAATGTGTAATCCCATTCCTTACTGCCTCATGTCCTTTTCAGAAACATTATTGTCTGTGAAGTCATACTTTAGGAATCCCAGAGGCAACAGCAGTGAAAATATGACACATTATAATTAAATCTTTCACTTTGAGAATTGGCAGTTGGAAATCCCATGTTATGGTTTTAAGTCCCAACTTCCCTCTCTGATTCCATCTCTCATATAGTTTTGTTTTCCTTTCCTTTTGCCTTTACTCAAGAAAGCTCTAGGTGTCAGTTTAACTAGTTGAGCTCTTTTATGTTACATCACACTCGAAGTCTGAATGTGAAGATAATCATGTAGAAGCACAAGTATTAAACAACTTGACCCGATTAGGAAGACCTTGAAATAGTATGCCGAAAAAGCTGAGCAAAACAAGAGTGACGTAAGAGATCTAACTATTTCTCTTTGATTATTTTGTACCAACAAATGGTTAGACAGTTGTTTCTGGGACAAATGAGAATTTGAAAATGTATCCAGGCACCATGTCATAAAATGTACAGTTCATACAGTCATTTATTTTATTTATGTATTTATTTCTCTCATTTACAGTTTAAAATGAACATGTCACGGGTCGGTATAAAAGTTTTGATTGAAAATGATTCGTTTGAAGAAAAAAATCCTTTTATTATTTTAGATGCTTAAAATAATGAAAAGTAGATATGTGAATAAACAGAATTATAAGTCTCTGATTATTTATAGATGGAACAGTGGTTACCTGAATGTTTGGTCTCAATTTCTGTTCATCGCCTACATGCAGGTGATGCACATACAGTTTGGTAGATAATCTCTACATGAAACAACATTTAAAACACCAGCCATTTGATATTAATAGTTTAAAAAGAAGCACACTTGGACAAACTAAACATAGAAAATTACAGTAAAATATTATAACTGCAAAACGGAATAAAATGTACACACTTCTATAAAGGATATTAACACTTACTGTATGTTATCTTGTCTACTTTTTTGAAAAAGGGAAGTGCTATTTTATTTATTTATTTTTTTTAAAGAAGGGCTAAATTCTTCCATCCTTACTGGTTTTGCCTCAGTTAACGAGGTTATTTTCTTTTTTGTCCTTTTGTAATAATTATATTTTTGCTTTTAACTACAAAGAACCTTGTGCCCTCAAAGAATGTTGTTGGAATATCAAAAATGATAAATCATTTTCATGAGTATTAATTTGACATTTTGAATTGTGACAACTCTAATGGCTCGGTGTCTGCCTGAAGACACATTTGAGTCCCTCAGTTGAGAATCATTTTCTTAAAGACAATTTAGAACTTTAGTTAAGTAACATGCTCATCCATCTTGAGCCTGGATTATGAATGGGTTACAATTAAATACATTTGAAAAATGTATTATTACAATCTGTGACTATTTTGTAACTCTACTTCAAAACATTTTCCCTTTCATTGTAAACAGGCCCAAGAAAGCCTGGGCTTTAATTGTTTTTGTGCTACTTTACTGAAGGTGAAGCTGTGATTCCCGCAGCCTAAAAACAAACAACAACAAAAAGAATAGAAAATATTAGATCTTTGAAAAAGGTTTCTGGTGTCCCGAATGACTTGCTACAATGCAGAAATGCAGACTCCCCTCCCCTCTTCAGCCTTGTGACTCTGTCATATATTTCCTACATAATTAAGCATTTGAGTACTCAGGTTCCAAGGGCTGGTCCTCTCTCATTTTGTGACGGGATACTAATTCATTCTCAGAGGCTCTGCATAGCAATAGCATGACTGCGACTCTTACATCTGGCATTGGACACTTTACTGGAAGCTGTGCCAACTTGCAGAAAAGGCCAAGAAGCAGCAGGCAAGTTAAAGAAAGCAAGGTTGTAATGTGTTGTCCTTCTGGCCACCACTTTAGCTCCATGAATATTTGCTCCTGGGGCAACAAAGACTGATTAAACCCAAAAAGGAGTTGTGACTTTATTTCGTTCTATTTGGCAGGGTAAAGGATGAACACATTAAGAGGGAACAAGATGGGTGTTTAGGGGAATGAAGGGAGTATTATATGGGGGCACTTATTTTTCCAAGATAGATGAGCATGTAACTTCATTTTAAGAGCGCAATACCTTATTTTCTGTCTCAGAATATGGGCTGCCTTCACTCAAAACTCTATTGTCAGAAATATTGCTTGCAAATATGTTGATTCAGCACTCCAAATCTATGATGCCTGCCCAAATATCTTCTGAAATTGTTTAAATCTCTCTCCATCTTAAACATCTGTCTGTTAGCAGGACGTCAAACCTGCGTTGTCACGTCCGATTTCTCTGCTTGCAGATTTTTCATCCTCTCCTTTGGAAACGAGTGATAAGTCTGACTAGCAACAGTTTCAAACGAGAGAAAGAGAATGTGACTGTGGCTACTTAGTCTTTTTGGTTTGCGCTTATTTTGCTCACACAGTTCAGAGAAGTCCAGCCTAACAAAATTTTAGAAGGTCAGAGTGATGGAAGTTTGCATCTGGTCATGCTGTCCATACAGCTTTTAACACCTTCTTCCTTAAAGATTGTAAAGGTCAAGTAATGTCCTGATGCCAGCAATTCTCCAACATTTTCTATACTGTTAAAGATTGATGCTATTAACAGTAATAGCGTCAAATAGGCAGCTGAAGGTCTCTAATAGTATAAACACTGATGCCTGCAAGGTATTTGGCTAGAAGTTGATATCTGGACAACAAATTTTTTTTTTTTCGAAGACTGTAGCAATTGATGACCTATTCTATTTTCATGAAGTACAAATACAAAGATTCTCTGAATGTTTGGAATGAAAGCAGCATCAGTGTTTTGGAAAATAGCAACTTAACAAAAAAGATTGAAGCGACACTCTTGCAGCCTGATGAAAACCAACATTTACCCCAAAACTGTGTGCCCTGACTTTTCAACAGGAGATAGCATCACATTAAATCAGATGGTAAAGCCAAGTTTAAATGGCAGCAGAACTGATTTAGCTAAACAAGAGCAAATTGTAGAAACAAAGCTAGTTGTTTCTGGAGAAGAAAAGGGAAGGCTTTAGATATGTAAACAATAGCTTATGCCATATCAAGATGCTAAAACTCAAGAACTCCTTATAGACTTCCTGAAGGAGTAAAAGCTAAAGTTTTCTATAATCTTTCAAGTCCATCACCCTCAACAGAGATCATATATCCCAAAAGAGCAGCACATGCAAGGCAACCCAAAAATCTCAAACAGCTGGAAATCTTTAGAAGGCAGAATGTTGAAAAATGCCTCACAGAAAAACAGGAAGACTTAGGTGGCAACAAAAATTATAAAGAGTTGTTAAATATTTTAAGGTTTGGAAGTGCACAAAGCACGCACAAATAAAAGCATTCAAACTTTTGTTTTTAGTCTGTTCCTTTTTTATTCAGGATTATGAAAAATGAAGAATGAACCTGCTAATAAGTATAGAATCTATCATGTTTCATTTTAAAGCAAATTGCAAATCTTTTCTTGTCCACTTAATGTTATGGATGTTGCATTTGCCTGACTGTTGGATACGAGCTGCATGTTACAGCAGCAGAACAGTTAGTCAACCCTTTCTTCATCCTCTACCTTCAACACCAATTCATTTGGAAATGATCGAGCTTGACAAATGTGGATCTTTATAAGTTAACAAGGCTGTACTTTGCCTGTGAAAAAAATACTCACCAGGTGAACTTGCTCCGCCTTCCCTTACATGACCCGTGCCTTCTTCTCCCTCACTTTCTTTGTGTCCTCCTATTTCTCCATAGTAAAGAGCAATAATCAGCTCTAAGATTCGGATAAACATGGGCAGCTGCTGGTCAGTGATGGATAATTTCAAGCTCTCCACCATTGTATGAATCTATGAAACAATAGATAACAATTTATTGGAATTTGGTTGGTACAGCCTCCTGTTTTATTATTCTGTAGAATAAAATGCATGCTCTTTTCTTCCAGTGTGCCTTTACATACAAAGAAACGGTCTGTTTAATAAATATAAGCTACAAGTCCTTTTTTATTGAAAGAACATAATAAGAAAAGTAATTTAATTCACTGTTGATTTGATGCATTTTCTTCTAAAAAATCAAATAAATAAATGCAAGTGTTTCAAGGCAATATGGAGAGTGAGAATTAACAAAAATCCACAAAAGGTTTTCATAAAAGTAAAAAATACATGTTGGACTGAAAACCTTTTTTAAATATCTGATGACATGCAAGTCTTTCTGGGTCATAAGTTGCCTTTTCTTTCTCTATTAAAATGACACTACCTTAAATGTTAAAGCCTGTTGTTTTATTTTTAAGGCAGCAAACTTAGAAAATCAGAAGAATTATTAGATAAAGAGACAATGGGCATAACACAATAAATTTTATTATGTCTATGATGCTGGGTCAATAACTATACTCTGGCGATAAGTTAGGGCTCAATTCAATTTTACAAATTTTGTTTGCATTTCACTAATATGGAATTTATGTTAAAGTCCAATTAAAGCAACTTAAAACCTATTAGGTAAATAATGTGTACATTTAGGTAAAAACTATTTCAACAGTTTGTTGAGAACCTGCATAATATCTTAATCTAAGTGAGGCTGAATGATCAATAATCAAATCTTTTACTTTTAAAAGCCACACAAATTTCTTCAAAGATCTTTCCATAAACGCATGACTTTTTCAAGGGTAAAACCATGGTAATTTAATAAAAGTATTTAATTATATATGTTTTGTTTGTTTGTTTTTTTTTTTACCTAAAATGAATATCAAACAAACCAATATAGCTACAAAAACACTAATGAAAGCCAAGTTATTTCAGATATTACCAAGGCCAAACCAAAACCTTCAAAAAATTTAAGAAACCCTGATAATCATATCTTTACCATATTTCCTATAGTTTTGACACAGTGTGAAAAGGCTCACTTTGATGACAGAGGGGATCTTGGAGTTGATGTTGTCATAAGTGAAATGGAGGCGCGTTCTGAAGGAGCATTTGTATAACAAGGGGTCCTGGTAAAACTCGATCTTGCCGCTAGCATTCCTTTTGTCCAAGCACACAGTGCAGTCAGCAAAGTTTATCACTTTTCTCAGGACCAGTTCTGGAGCTACAAAGACAAAAGAGCAAAAAAAATAAAAAATAAAATAAAAGTTAGTATTTATATATGAGGTTATAATTCTGAAAATACATCTAACAATTTTTTTAACTGATTAAAGTACTTAGGAAATAATTTAGGAAACAATTACAAAACTAAAATTAAAGCTTTACAAATCAAAGTAAACTAGATTTCAATTTTTTAATATACATTTGTTACTTTCAGCAATCACAGAATGCTTGCAGTAATATACTTTATGGCATAAATAGGAAATAAATCATTATTCATGTGCATTTCTGCATGAATGGGTCAATGACTGGTTGTAGATTTTAAAAAGTCTTTATATATATACAGGCCATTGAAACTCTTTCAACATTAGAATTATATGTACACTAACAAAAAAAAAGAATGATTCTTGCTTCTTAAAACTGCTGCTTTAAAACAGACACTAAGAAATGTTGCTGCTAAACACTGCAGGCTGTAGAACATTCAGTGCATAATATTAAAGGCTGCAATTTAAAAGAAGATAAACCCACATAAAGAAAGCTGCTCTTTTTTGAGTGATATGAAATAGGCATACATTAATTACATTTTGCCTCTCAACATTAAATTACTTTCTACACAGAATTGCTTGGAATTATATCTCATTGCGGTTAAATTTAAAACTTTTTAGAGGCTTCTAATAATTAGTTCTTTTAAGAGGTGTTCTTTTTCTGTTAGTTAACATCTAATCATTCATTTCTTAAAATATGCCACCAGCCACCCTACTGGATTAACAGGATTCGAGGCCGCAGCAAGTTTGGACATTTTCCTGAGATACTTAATAATAAACAGGTGTTATGTTTGAAGGCGGCACTATCTTTTTCCTGAGTACCCATCTCTGAGAAACATCATTAGTTATTTCCTCTCAGCTGGCTTCACAAAATCATGGGGGTGGATGTTTGCAACGCATCAGATAGCACAACATTATTGGTTTTCATCTCCTGACTGACAAATTAAACCCAACACTACTGAATGTAGCCAGTTTCTTCTTACCAGTTATGTCCATGAAAGCCCTCTCCCAGATGTCATCCACAGTGTAGCACTCTGCTGCAGTAATGTTGACCGAAAGCACAATGTCGTCTTCAACATATTTGAGAATCAGGTTGTTCACCACGATGTTCACGTTGTTCACCACGCGTCTGATTAGACTCTGCACATAACCTAAAAACAAATACACAAATGCCATTTGAATATTTAATTAGAAAAAGAAACAAGAATACATAATAGTAAATAGTTTTAAAATTTGATATTTCAGCACCAGCACATTTAGATACTTTACTATGGAAAGTTATTAAAGCAACACTAAAGTACAGTATTTTCTGATTTACTGAACAATAAATATGAGTCAAGAAGAGAAAGCTTTTTTCATCCCAGGAACAAGTAGAAATCTAAAGAACGTAGAGGCATAAATAAAACTGATCAAATGCCAAAAACAATTTTACTATGGATACCGTTTTGCTGAGATTACAACAATTAATAGAAGATTCAAGATTTGTTTGTGTGTCATGTCAGTCTACAGTATGTAGCCTACAAAATAAGTAGACCTTAAAGCCCAAGTCCCATTTTAAACTATTTTGTGTTTAAAGGAAAACCAAAAGGAGGAAAATCACTTCCAAAATGCAGAGTGAGTGAACGATGAACAAAGCCAGGAATACTGTGAGAAAGTGACATCATCATGAGTGATTGTTTAACTGCACCTGAAGATGTTTTCACTCTCTAACGGGGGCATACTCTATGAAGTCTGAACCACTGCATCAGGCTGAATTTCATAGAACAAGAGGGCTGCATGTAAATGTTGCCTTTCAGAAACAGTGACACACAGAGACAGCAATTTTACAGGAAAAAACTTTGGACTGAGTCAGAAAAGAACTTAAAATGACACAGATCTGCAGAGTTTAACAAGAGAATATGAAAATATACACTAATAACAGCTTCCAACCACAGGAAGCAGTATACAGTAGGAATGAAAAGTACTTTTCATTCCTACTGTATAATGTTTGACTTGCTCACGGCAAATTGAAACATAAATCTTTACTGATTTTGCGTTATTTCCAAACCAAATGTTTATTTTCCTGTATCTGCACACTTGGCTTAAGGAAGAAGAGAATCAATAATTAGGCAGAACTAAATAGTGCTGTTGACAGAAAATTTATATGAATAGTTTGAGTGTAGAGCCACTCTAGACAGGCCCCACTGCATATTGGTATAATCCAATCACCAGAATTCTCATGGGTCTGACCAAACAGAGTGGCAGGAAGAGAGAATGAAGGAGTGTAAACTTCTCTTATAAAGGGAGCATATGTTCACTCAAGTTGCGCATGGTCTTCCAGGCATTCATGCTTTTTAGCATGAATGACTGTGGGAGTGGCGGGGTGTGTGTGCATGTGTGCGTGTGATTCTGAGGTCAGCAAGAAAGCTGCTGTTGCACCTGCAGACTGGGTAGTAAAACTACCACTTTACCCCCTGCTATTTAACTCTCTGGATCTAATTTACTCATTACAGAGTGTCCCCTTTTTTGCACTCTTGCATTTTCGCCTGGTCTTGGTTCACAAGAGGTCTAAGGCTTCAATCCACTTTGTTTGCAAGCTACCCTGCAGCTCTAAACCTTTTGCATAAACAGAGTGGAAAAGATAACAATTTTATGCAATGTAAAAACAAGCCAGATGTCCTCTCTTATGTCAAGTACCGCAAAGAAATCTGTATTGTAATGTGCTTAGCAGGAATGTTCCAATCCAATACCAAGTGTCAACATAAGGTACATTTAAATGGATTCCAAGTTGGACCTGAAAAACTCAGGTGGAAAGAAAAAGGCCAAAAGTATTATGAAATGTTCAAAGGGAAAAATGAGGAGCAACTCCTAAGGTCTCATGTAAGGAAGAGAAAAGAGCTCAATGTACTCCCATGCTTCATCAGTATGGGATATTATCTTTTCACACTTTAAAGAGACTTAATGTCAACTATTCTATTTCCCAGTAATAGCAAAACAAGTGGATGTATAATTATAGTCCTCTGACCCAGAAAAGCAGTTTAGTTGGAACGTACCTATCATAGCTAACACGTGTTTCTATTTCAATCAATGAAAATCTCCATCTTCTTCAGTCACACACATACACAATGTCTATGCAAATAACCATAATGAGTCAAAATGATATATATTCTGTTTATATTCTGTTTGATGTTGTTTCATGTGACCAATTCAGTTAAGTCCAGAGGGAGTCATGTACATTTATTGCTGTTGAAAGATCTTTTCACTGGCAAAGTTTTGGTTCTTTCTGCGCTACAGCTGCATGAGAAACCTTAATGTTGCAAAATAGCAGAGTTTAGTGATAACTTCTCTGTTTACTTCTGATGTCACATTGAAAAGTTGCGTTACAGAACGTTACATTGTGCACATTAATATTCTGCATATGCTCAGATTTAAAACTCATTCAGTACATGTCCATAACAAATGAACATACTGTATTTTCAGTACAAATACATTTTACACTTCTTGACTCAAATGACTGTAAACAGGTTAACCTAAAAAGCAAACAAACTTAAAGCAACAAAATCTATCTATACCACGAGAACATAAGAAGTTCTTGTGGTTTACAGAACCCAATTATGTCCACTAATGTGCTTTGTCTTTGCTTTTAGAAAATAAGTGTTCTGACACATTTGGTTTGTATCTTATTCTTACAAAAATATCCAGTCTGAGTCATAGCAGGCTAGTTTTACCGTACCTACCTTTTAACCTCTACCTCTTAATTAGGAAGCCAGGGATTACGGCATTCATCTACTTCCTTGCTATTATTGAGCTCCTTTAACCTCTGACCTCAGTTGTCTCTATTGCCTGTAATGGGTTAAAACAAGGACCACTGGTGGAATAGTGTTATACGTGCACATAAATGAACACTGATACTCTAAAAATCCTAGACACACAAAGTGGAACAAAGGCACACATTCACACACTCCAAAGAGATTACTTGGAGGCAGGCACCGTAGGGGATGCTGGGGTGTGGGGGCACCCTGCTTTAACAGCTGGGGAGAGATATTATCTCATAACATCAGGCATGGAAATGGATCCTCCCCTGATAAAACCAGTCAGGAGTATAAGTTCGTAGATTCAGGCCTACCAGGGCTCTGGGAGTTAACCTTTGGATGGTACAGTGATCTGACTCCTATATCTTACAGCTCACTGCTTTTACCCTGTCTTTGTTAAATAATTATACTGTAATCTCCTATTTTCCACCTTCTACTTTAAGTTAAACACACCATGTCCCTAGAAAATGTGTTGTGTCAGAGATCATCTTTAAGAACGATATATTTGGAGATATTTTTAACACAAAAATTAATATTAATACTTACAAAACATCTTGTCTTATATTTTTATGCTTCATTAAACAAAAATGAAGCATAAAAAAACTAATGTCCACATTGGGAAAAAGAAAACAACTAGTTACCTGGTGGTAGGTCTGGGTCGCTGGGAGCTGCTTGTTGGAGACGGCGAGGTTTTGTTGTGGACTTGGAGCCATCAGAGACACTGCGACTGGTGGAGCTGGAGCAGCTGTCATGGTCATCCTAAACAAAACAAAAAAGAGGATGGTCAAATTAATACAGCATTAAACCAAAAACTTCTAAATTCAAGCATAAAATAGTCAGGTGAAAGTTTTCACAATGGTGATCTTCATTTTAAAACAAATCAGGCTTTGATGGCTTTTAAATTGAAAAATATGAAAAAATATATATATCACAATAATCTGTTGTAATCAAGTACACCCTCTGTCAATTCATAAGATTTTAACAGAAATTGTCTGACATTTCTTCTGTTTTAAAATGGGTTAAATTCACAGGGTTTCCTCCCAGAAAACTTGCTGAGCAAGGTGATCAGGGCACTGAGGCAGTCCACTTGGGTTTTGTACTAAAAGATGTTAAGTTGACAGGAAACATAAATATTACTGGATAATTATGTTAATGGAAGACATTGCCAACAATACTTAAACCCACAATTGTAGTTTTAAAAACAACAAATAAAAAAATACAACTAAAATAAATGTCAATTATTTGCACTTCTGTTAAATCCAAATTAAGGCATCAGTTAGTCGATCTAAAAACACGATGTAATGCTGATCACATTTAGAACCAGCCCAAGGCATAAATAACCTAAGAGAATATCAATGCAGTTAAATTTGATTTAATGGTTTCAGCAAATTAAAAGATTACAAATTGTTCAACATTTAAAGTTAGGATTTTAGGGAGCTGGCAAGTTTTCTTTGTAAAAGTTCAAAGAACAATCTCCATAGTTAGATTGTTTTGTTACCATAGCTACAATCTAATGCTCTCAGTTTATTCTTTGAGTTTTAGCTGTTCATAAATGCATCTTAGTAAACTATAATTACATTTGACTGCTCTGTCAATTAATCTAGGCCCCCTCTTCCAGATTTCACTTCATACATGGTGAAATGCTGTTAGTGGTGCTGATGTTTGCAGCAAGAGGGACCCCTAAATCAAATTCTGCTCAAGGCCTCAATCAACATTGGATCAGCCTTGTATGACGAGCTAGACCCGCTGCACAACGCATCTTGGCAACTGTCTGCAGAGGGACAAACAGACAGGAGATTTAATTTATGTGGCTTTAGTAGCTCTTTCATTTCGTGTCTAATGAGTTTTTAATAAGCACCACAGAGACTGCTTTGGTTGTCCGAGCTTCATGGGAGGAGTTGTGCTGATCTCCCCGAGGCCGCGCACCAACTCTACCTGACTTTAAGTAGACAAAGCATTTCATATGCATTTTGTCGCCGCAAAAAATAAACTAAAAAAAAAAAAGAGCCAGCATGCTGCACAAGTCACGAGGCGAACACGAAAGCTCCTCCACGGGCTGAACCACTGGTTCATAACGCACCAACTAACTGGGAACTCAAGCTTATCAACGCAGACAGAGTCAGAATGTTGAAACATAAACACACATGCCGCACATAATGCTTTGTTCACAAAGAAATATTCTCACCGCATGCTCAACGTGCACCTCTAAAGGTGCACCTGTGAGAACATTGAGCACAGCTCAATGTGGACATTTGCGGTTCACACTGAGCTGCGCGAGCAGAGCAAACGCAGCGGATTTGTCTCCTACCTTGATGCATTCTACAAAGAAACAAGGATCCTCATCCTCACAGGGGGTTGATATAAATTACTTTTAAAAAATAAAAGTACCCAAAGATGGCACAAGACAACAGCACATGTCATCTACCATAAAAACATGACATTTTAAGATCAGAAATTCAAGACTCTCTAGGTGTGTTTAATAGATAACAAAAAAATATATTATTTCAGAGAATAAGGCTGCAGAGAAACATAATGAGTCAAAATTTTCATTAAATTAGGAACATTTTTGTCTTGAGTAAAAAAACTCCCTCAGGCCTTATGTTACTTTATATACAAATAAAACAGCAGACAAGGAGGAGAGATGTCAGAAGATTCAAGCCAAAGAACTTCAGTCATAAGGCCCAACTTTGTTAGCAAGATGGATATAAAACTAATCGAAGCAAATATTTACCAATATGAAAATTAATGACTGAAAATGAAAATGGTAATTTAATTGTTCTACCACTGTATCACCTCTATATGAGTAAGTGTTTCCAAAAAAGACTCTGATGTGTCAACAACAGAAATTCTGGAGGAGTTTATTGAAATAAATTGATCTAATTTGATGGAGTTCATACAGACAGACTTGTGTTCCCTGTGGATCTTAATCTTACCTTTTTATGAAATGTTTCTAGACAGTAATGGAAGACAAATAGGAAAACATGCAAGGAATGAGGAAAGACATGCATGATGCATCCTTATAGACAAGAGACTGTATAGAACATAACTTTTCTGTTCCATTAGGTCTATACTTATTTGGTGTCACTGGGAATTTAAACAAATATATACATCCTTAATTAAGTAAAATAACATGACTGGCCAGAAAAAGCATTAAACAAGAAATGACTTCATTGGATCAAGTAGGCAGCAAAAAATCCAACACGGTTTCACTACAACAACTGTCTGTTCAACAGGAGTTTATATTAAAGTACTGGGGCAAAAAAAACTCAAAAACAAATTTGGAACAAATTTAAAACCTCTGGAAAACTGGATGTCAAGACAAAGGAGCTTAGCTGAGCAAACTAAAAGTTCAGTATGGTATTGATTAAGAGGTTACCACAGCACTGTAACCTTTCCACTGTTCACCAGGGTGGTAAGTTAGACAGACAATCTGGACAAAGAAAAAGAGGATCACATATGTTTGGTATTTACATGTCTCAGTCATTTCTCTTTAGACTAACCAGAACAACACTGAATGTGTCAAAAATGAAGTGTATTCGGGTACTTCAAGGATATTACACCTCACTCTAAAATACTCAGAAAAAAAAACAAACAATGCCCCGTTCTCAAGTTACACACCGATTCATCCACATTCATTTTCTCTCAGTGTATAAATGGTAAACAGAGTGTAAGATTAGAAAAGCTTCATCAGGTCAAGAATTAATATTGGTATGTAGGAAGTAATTAAATTGCTGTTCAATACTGACAAACATAAACTTGCCAACACTTACAAATAAGTGTCAGGTGTGTAATGATAAAATATATCCAGGTTAAAAAAAACAAAAAAAAACAGTAGGCTTATAAAAATCCTTCACATTTTATTGTATTTAGTTCACAATATGCAATGTGATTAGATAAGAATTAGAAACAGTCTGCCTTTCTCTGAGACTCATATCTATACCTAAAGGAATGCAAAACCCTCCAAGCCCACATAGTACATTGAGTTCAAGAGCTTGGACTGCCACTAAAGATCAAGACTTCCAAATTTGGAAGTAGTGCAATTAAGCACTCAATGTCACTGTGGGCAGTGAGCAATTCTCCAGAGGTGAAAAATGCCTTTTCAGAGGGAAGCCCTGGGACAAACGAAGCCTGCTTCAGCTGCTGCCATGTAAACTGATCCCAGCAATGCCAAAGCTGTGCACAGGACAGGGAATAAGTCATGGAAAGATAGAGAAAGAGAGAGAGACAGACGCACACAAAAAACAGGAAAAGGGGTTACTGTCCTACAGGCATGTCAACTTAGCCGTTAAGTTAAGATGATGGTAGTTAGAAAGGAAAGGGGCAACAAAAAACAATGGGATAAGTGGAAAAATAATACAGTGAGAAAAAAAGTGAGCTGGCTAGGCTGAGAGAAGCAGGGAGTTACAGGACCTTATAGATTGGAAGACCACAGGAGAAAGAAAATGAAAAAGCCTCCACAAGTGTGAGTGACAGGTGAGAGGGACCCCCAACTCAGAGGGTAAGTGGGCACTAGAGTAGGCATGTCTGGCACAAGAAGGTCATATGTGACCTGTGTCCGCAAACAGACGGTTCACTCAATCATAGACCAGTAGGGACCAGTAGTAACCTCAACTCATAGGGTTGTCTAAGTGTTAATGCCTAAGCTCAACCACCTCCTGCTATTAGGAACCACACACTGCAGGAGCTAAGTAAACGAGGAAGCTCAGACAGTAGGAACCAAGTATGCACCTGTCATTGAATATTGTGTGCAAACTTGCATATAGCTTGATGGATTTAAAAAACTCTTTACCCCTGTTAGAGAAGTTTACAATTTTTCCCTCATGTTTTATTGCCCTTCAAAAAACTTGATTGTACAGTTTAGGCCTTGCATGCACAAATAGAAACTACTGTCAGGAAAAGCCTGATTGCTACACCTCTACTTGTTTAGATAAAAACTAACATCTTTAAGTTTTTAATTAGTCAAACTTTCAAGGTCAAGCAAAATTTTGAGCAGACTTTTTTTTTTAATTACATGTTTCAGAGAAGATTTTCCATACTTGTTTGTATTACGATATACGAGTCCGATTGTAATTTCCTGTCATCTACAACCTTCTCGACATTCAGTGTAAGAAAACTTTGTTGGAAAAAATAAAAAAGGCTTTTTTTTCTATTACAAAACAAAACTGTTTTTATTGGACACATAAAAATTAACAGGAATTGGAAGCATATTACCTTTTTGTCAGAAACTGCTTGATCTTTGAAATCAAAACATTTTTGAAACTGGTCAATTTCATAAAGTTCTCCCAGATTAATAAGAGCATGCAGACCATTGCTGAATAAACACACTCTGTTATTGTTGCTTTTTCTCTGCAGGTTGCTGGAAAACTTATGCTGACATCAAAGCAGCAGGGCTGCAGACTGGAGGCCAGGCAGGGGAAGGCAAACGCCTACAGAGTGAGAAAATAAATATGGAAACCCAATAGTTCCTTATCTCAGACACAGGCTCTCCTTCTCCAAGACACTGGCATACATAAACAGAGACAAATGGATCCATACTGAATCTGACAAATACACATCCTGTCTACTGCTTACAACGTCTGTCAATGTAAGTTCATACAATCAAACTATTTAGATGGCTACAAAATAGTCAAGTATTTAGTCACTCATTTGCATTCAAACTATTGAAATTGTTTAAGATTAGAAATTTCATTGTACATTGACATGAAAATGTGAATTAAATTTTAGCAGAAACAAAAATGAACTCATCAGTGTAGACTCAAACGACCTTCTCTTCAACGTCCATTACGTATAAACACACCCATCTGCTCAGCTAAAAATTGGCTGCGAATGACTTTAATGAAGCTAACAAATGTAGAAAGCAAAAGAACTGTGATAAAAGATGGGGTTGAATGGGAGGGGGGTTTTTATAAGTAGAAGTACCACATGACAGAATAACTACGAAATTGTGCTCTCCGTCCTCAGATTGGAGTTAACTTTTAACTACAAACCTGTTCAGTAACCCACATTCAGATGCAACCACACTACATTAGGGACGTTTGCCCGGAGTGAACACCTTGCTTACAACCCAACACACAACTGTATGCGAACATTCTCACAGGGAAGCTAAATATAAAGACCCAGACTCTAAAAACCCCTGTGAAGCAGCTGGAATCCATGGCAGATTGGAGGGATTAGAGACTGAAATCAGCCATGATGAATGTAACATTGTGTGACATTCTGAGTAATTATCTCAATGAAAACAGCTCATTACAAAAATGTGCTCTCCTCCTGCTGCTTTCTTCCTCTGCTCCAGGATCCAAGTTAATTACAGGGAGAGGAAATCTCAATTTAAAGTGACTGAAATAAAAAAATTCTAATAAAGAACTGAAATGTACACAATGTACATCGTATACACTGAGCCTTCCTTTATTAGCCATCTTTCTTTCAGCAAATAAAAACAAATTCACGAAAAACAAAGTCACCGCAAGTGACAGTTTAAAAAACTCAGTTGACTTAACATTTCAAACAGTGAAAAGCAGCAATAAAAACAAATTTTCAACATACAAGGGTTATTTTTATGTCGACTATGTTGAAGTAATCTTTAAGAAAAAAACACACTTCTAATGGTCATTGATCAAAATCGCTGTTCAAGTAAACATTTTCCTCATGAACTATTTTTAAGCACTTACGATAATATAGTTGTGCATACTAACTCAAATGTCAAAAGTCAGTGAGAATAGATTATATAGAATTCCATCTGTAACACCAAGTTCAAATGTTCAAAGGAAATTTGGCAAATAAGTATGTAATATTAGTCTAGTGTTTTTTTAAATGGCTATTATAAAAAGAGTTTAGTATTAATCCAGGAGTTGTTTCAATTACAAACTAGTTTTAATTACAGAGAAATCAACAAAACCTCTTAACCTCCACAAACTTCCACTGAAAGAGCATGCAGCATGTTGAGGAGGGCAGGCTGATAAGAATGATAAGAGAAAGTATATTTACATAAGTGAATTCTGTAAAGAAAAGAAAAAACAAACACCGCTGATGATGTCATGTTGTACAACTCAGCCAAGAATACCTCCGCATGCCAAAGTGAAATTGGCTTTGTTTAATATCTGACTTCAACATGCCCAGAATAACTAATAAATCCAAGTTACAGAGCAGATTAATAGGCTCACAACATAGCATTCTAGTTTTTAATGAGACAACTTCCCCAATATTATCCACACATGAAAAGCTACTGTTTCACTGCAGAAGGGGCTGAAAAAAGGATTTTGAATATATTTGAATGCTAATTTTAAAGCTGATGTCTGTAAGCTGTTTAAAAACCCTATCATTGTTTTTTAAGGACGGTGTTAAAAAAAAAAAGTTAACACTTTATAATGTGCAATGGGGCAGTCAGAAGTCTTAAACAAGGACTAAATCCCATAAACCTCAAAGAAAGAAAAATGCTTTTAACCCCATCACCACAAGTCTTAGTGGAGGCGTTAAATGTGAAAACATAGTGAAACAAACTAAACCAACATTGGTAACTTTCTTCATCCTGGCAAAACCTCTAATGTTATCAAATTTGAATCCAAACGCACAGAACTTGTGCAACAACATAAATCTGAAAGCTGACGTAACAGTGAAAATATATTTCTAAGTTTTAAAAAGTTTTTTTTTATTAAATCATCTAGTAAGTAAAAATAAAACATATGAGTGTGTACTTAACTATTCTAGCTGTGTTTGAACTGTCCAGTGTGTCACTGCTCAGTTCACTGTGTAACTTGTGTTAGAAATTCCCTATGCAATTTCATAGAAGTAGTATACACCAGCTGTACATCATATACATTAAAACAGATATTACACAACACCAAAATAAAATTTCAATGGCGTTGTCTGTTCATTATTGATTCTCTAGCAAAATAGCTCCTGAGACACAAGCCATCAGAAGCTTAAGCAGCGACACCCAGATTTCCCCTTTCCATGCCACTCTGACCAGCTCTTCCGAGGGAATCCCCAGGTGTTCCCAGGGCAGTCAAGAAACATAGTCCCTCGAGAGTCCCTGGTCCTCCACTGGATTACCTCCCTATGAGACATACCCAAAACCCCTCACCAGGGAGGCGGCATGGACCTTCCTAACCAGATGCCCAAGCCATGTCAACTGGCCTCATCTCTTCTGGATGACTGAGTTTCTCACTCCATTTCCAAGGGAGAGCCCAGAAACCCTGCAGAGCAAACGCCTTTCAGCCACTTGAATCTCCAGTCTTGATCTTTCAGTCACTACTCAGAGCTTGTCTACAGATAAAGGTAGGAACTCAGATTGACCAATAAATCGAGAGCTTTACCTGTTGAGTCAGCTCTCTCATTACCATGACAGACCTGTACAGCACTCAAATTACTGCAAATGCAGCACCAATCCATCTACCTATCAATCTCCCACTCCATTTTTCTCTCCCTCGCAAAAAAGGCATGCAGATACTGAAACTCTGCTTTGAGTAGGATCTCGTGCCCGAACCAAAAAAAGCACACAAGACCATGCTTTCAGACTTCGAGGTACTGGTTCTCATTCCAACTGCTTCACATTCAGCTGAGAACCGCTCAAGTGAAGGCTGTAGATCATGGTGTGATGAAGCCAAGAGAACAGAGACTCAATCTTGAGGCCACCAAACTGGCCGCACCTAGAAATTATCATGAAGGTTATGAACCACTGTGTCAGGTCTAAATACCTATTAGAGACAAGGCTACATAATACAACAAATATTTGATAATACTAATAATACAATTTACCCAACACACTGACAAAGCATAACCTTGGTGGAATCCAACTCTCACCTGAAAATAGTTCTAACTACTGCCAACAATGCAGACCAAGCTCTGACACTTGCCATGAAGGGACGTAACAGTGTCAGGGGCCTGGAAGCCTCAACTCCTCAAGTAGCCCCTAGAAGACTCCCGGAGAGACACTGTCAAATGCCTTCTCCAAGTCTACAAAACATGCAAACTGGTTGGATGCACTCCCATGCACCCTCCACGGCCCTGCTGAGGGTGTGGAGCTGGTCCAATGTTCCATGGACAGGATGAAAACTACACTGCTCCTCCTGAATCCAAGGTTCAGCTTTTCTGCAGACTGTCCTCTCCAGATCCCCTAAATAGACCTTACCAGGGAGGATTAGGAGTGTGAGCTTCTTGTAGTTGGAACACACCCTGCGGTCCCTCTTTTTAAACCTGAGGAACCCCAACCCTGGTCTGCCAATCCAGGGAAACTGTCCCCAATGTCCTTGTGACATAGCAGAGGCACGTCAACCAACACCACCCTACAACATCCAAAGTCTTAAGAAACTCTGGGCTAATCTCATCCACCCCCAGGGCCCTGCTACGATACGTTTTTTTAACCAAATCAGTGACTTCAGCCTGACCCAAAGTCCCAAGTCTGTTTTCCAGTGTTTTCTTCACTGGAAAACATGCCAGTGGGATTGAGGAGGTGTGATTGCATCCTGACACATCAACTAAAATTACACAAAATTGTTCATCTTGTGTCCGAAGAGCAGGACTTGAGAATTTTAAGCAACCGATACCCTTCTTTGAAATTTTTAGCATATATAACCACAATTTTTAAAGATGTGTTATAAATAAGCAGCAGGCCCCATTACTGTAGCTTAGTTTGACACTGATGTGACACTACTTTTCTATTATTTGCAATGTAAAAGTAAATCTCTGATACTAGTTTTCTTGGAAACAGTGGGTTGTTCTGACATTTTTAAAACAATTTGTTACCCAAATGTGTAGCAAATTATTACGTACATATGTGCACAATATTCACAGTCTGTGCATATTTATGAAGTACTTTTGTAAGTAGTGTCCAAAATATATCACAATCTGGCTGCCCAACTTAATCAGATATTTTTCATCATCTAGATTTGGTAAATTATGAGAAAACAGAACATAACTATGTTTTACAGATGTGATTATTAAAAAATGTAAAACAATACTATTTTTAAGAAATGAATAGTTGTACACACAATAAATGAAGGACAACTGAAGATCTAATGCAAAAGAAAAAAGAAAGAATTAGACATCAGAAAAGAAAAAAATCACAAAATGAAAGAAAAAAAAGCACAATAGAAGTCAAAGAAAAATGTAAAAAGCAGGGTAAATTTTTCCAGATTAAGATCTGAGAAGCAATGGTCCTTTAGATGTTTCCATCAGTTAACCACAAGCCAAGGCTGAGCATGTGAGGCATGTGACTTCCACTGGTACATTCACTCTGCGATGATAATAATGGCAATGTGTTGGTTACATTAAAATACTACAATAAGTCTTGATATACAAAGAAACTTACAAAAACAACTTTGGACTTAAAAGTTTAATATTAACACAACAAGCATTCATAAGAAAGAGTTTTAATTTTAACCTGACTTCTATTTATTCATAAAAATTACCGGTTGCCTTCCATGAATTTATCACTCAAATGATAAGAATTTTAAACTTAAAATAGTTTCCAAAGAAAAAATAATTGATTCCAAATCTTTGTTTTATGACATCAGCCTTTTTATTTTAGTGAAGTGACAACACAGGATCTAAGTTTATCAGAAAACTAAACTAGACATTTATCTGTTTAAACAAAACTACAAATTTCTCAGACTCTTTCCTATTATGTCAAACAAAACACTAAGCCACATTATGCAAAACATAAGCTCCCCTTGAACAATGTAAGCATCAGGCTCCTTGTACAGTGTAAGCAGTGGCTGAAGCAACTTTGACAACTTAATTACACATGTGAGGTGCAGCTGGAAGGAACAAACTGTAGTAAGAGTCAATGTTCTGAAACCAGCAAGATAAAATAAATCAGACAAATGAAATAGGAGAGGACTTTCCATCAGTGTCAGGAAATACCACTCCCAGCTAAGACGATGTTTCAATACCCAGACTGAAAGAAGTATTTGCTCAGCACTTCTGCAGCACCAGCACAAGCTTTAGACTTCAACTTTACACTTAAAAATAAACCCAAAACAAATCCGAGACCAGGATTCTGGCTTTAGAGTAGACATATTGCTTCAGAAATATAAATAAGCAATTTCCACACCACGGTAGAAAGTGAGATGACCTGGAAATACTGTGAATGAGACACGACAGGAAAGAACCTCCATGCCAAGGCAATAAAAAGTATAAAATATTTTGTTATTTAAAAGTAACACTCAGTGGTTGTCATTTTTACTTTATATATGAGCTAAGTAGAATATATTTCCAAACTGCAACATGTCTCTGACAGAACAAAGTATCACTAGAGTAAACATTTGCCTTAATTGAAGGTAACTGTTTCTTAAAGTACAATATCAGACAGAACAGCGAACATGTAATAAGAGTAATAAGGTCAGAAGAGAGGCCGCTCTGGTCCGGATGGCTTGAGAGCAGGGATTAAACCGTGGAACAGCAGCATCCTGCCCAAAGTGCATTGATCATTGCTCGACTTACTGAATACAGGAAGCTACTGGGATGATTTTTTTCCACCAGCTTCTTTCCTGCTACAAGAAGTTTTCAGAAGGAAAAAATGTTTCATGCCACCAAAAACCCAAATTCTACCAGATTTCCATGACAAAACTAGATCTTGTTCTGAATGCTCCACTTCTTGCTATCTGGGCTAGTCAAAATTTTCATTTTATTATTATTTTTTTTCTACTTTCCGGTTGTGATAAAAAATGAACTAGATTTTGGGATATTTTGTGCTCAAGACAAAGTACTTTTGTTTTCTTATAAACAGCAATCAAATAGAAACTCTTCTGTGCTGAAACAAAAAAGATAGTTTATCCCTTGTCCAGAGTCTTGTCGACTTTCGATCACTTCATTTGGAGAAATGTGCCCCGATTTCAAAACTTTGGCTTAAGTGGCACTTGTAATTCCAGCCTCCAGTGTGACACCAGATTACAGATTCAACCTCCAGATCAACATCAAAACAGTCATAAGATACGGTGGCCCTGAGGTGCAAACCACTTCAACAAACTGAAAGCACAATTACAAATTACAAAAGCACTACATCATTAACAAAACGGAAGAGGTATGTCCCAGTGGGAGACCTAAGAAATTGCTGATTGGACTGCAGCTCGTTTTTACTTTTGAACCAGAAGTTATTCTGGCTTTAACGTGTTTTTTAAAAACATGAATGTTCTCGGTGATCCAAAGCCTCTTGCCACAACTGCTACAAAAGTTTGGTGACGGCTCAACCAGCTCTTTTCCACAGTTTGGGCAATACATGGCGACGTGATCGAATTCCCGCTTGCTTTGCTTCTCTTTAAAACGAAGCACACCAGAGTAACTTCCGGTTCAAAATTAAAACGAGCTGTAGTCCAATCAGCGATTTCTTAGGTCTCCTACTGGGACATACCTCTTCCGTTTTGTTAATGTTGTAGTGGTTTTGTAATTTGTAATTGTGCTTTCAATTTGCTGAAGTGGTTTGCACCTCAGGGCCACCGCAATAAGATGTTATCTGTCCAAAGCAGAAGTCCAAAACCTCATAACAATTACCTCTGCAGCAATAACCCTTGAGACATTTGGTTACGCACAAGCGGGTGAGCAATTCAGGTCCGTGCAGTGCAAGAGGAAGTTTTGAGACTGTGCGTTCACACTAGAACAGTGGTTCTTAACCTTTTATGAGGTACCGAACCCATCAGTTTCATATGCGCATTCACCGAACCCTTCTTTAGTGATAAATAAAATAAAAACTTTTTCCAAATTCAAGAGATATGTATATGTTTTTTTGCTGGTGCACAAAATGAGCAATGCATGAACGTCACTTTGCTCAAAGAACAAAACCATGAACTCACAGCAAATTGCAGTATTACTTTATTCTGGCCCCCAAAAAATATTTCGGCCCCATAAAAGAATTTCAGCCCCCAAAAATATTTTTTTTACTATTTCACTAATTAAAAATAAATTTGGATTTTTTCAAAGAATAAATTTTTTTTAATAACTAATTTTTTTTATTTTATTTTAAATTTAATTTGTTTTTTGTCATTTTGAATCCACAAAATACTTTTTTGGGGCCAGAATAAAGTATTGCACAAATTACACACCTGCAAATCAGTGTGACTTCTGCTGTTGTCTTTGGGAGACCAGTTCAGAGAGGCGTGGCTTCACCTTGGCAAGTGCATCTTCAGAGCAAAGTCTGTTCATTTTCTTCTTTTTTTGCTCGACATATTTAGTATGGATTAAAATATTAAGAAAGAAACCACGCGACGTACAACTACGACAGCCGCTGATACTTCGCGCACTAAATTCCCCGCAGCACCGATTGGCCGAGCAATGTAACATGATCCTCTGCAGCAAGTGATGGTCAAGCGGGGCGTGTCAACACGACTTTACACAAGTGTGTCTTTACCTCCACGGCAGAGGCTCCGCCGAACCCCTGAGACTGACTCATCGAACCCCTGGGGTTCGACCGAACCCAGGTTAAGAACCACTGCACTAGAAGCAGTAAATTGTTCAAATTTAAATGCAATAGTTTAATTTCATTGTTAATATGTAGTTATTGGAGCCACAGTCAGTGGTTTTTGTCACTGTGAGGAAAATGTTACAATTATTCACCATTTGATGTATGACGGCTCGATGTGGAATTTCTGTTCACCGTGTTTGGACTGAATATTAAACTAAGTCAAAATTAAATGTAATTGAATAAGTTATTTAAAAAGTTGACAGGTAAAAATAGACTGTGACTATTTTTTTTTTTTACCTCGTCAGTCAAAATGACAGACAATAAAGAAGTCTAGCACAACCTCCATCAGATACATTAACTAAAACATAAACCTTAATTTCAAAATGAATTAAATGAAGCAGAGACTTTCACTTAGGATTTTTGGAGGTTAAGGGAATAACTCTTTTGTGACAGCTTTTTTTTTGTACTTTAACCCACTAAAGTAAGAATGTTTTACAGTGTTTATGTTCTGAGGTACAAATTGAAACAATCTCAGCTTTCCAGGATTGTGTATCATTAACCAGTTTTGAGTTTGAAAGAACCAGATGTGCTGTAACGGCTGCAGCTGCTGCTGTAGCTGTATGCCTGCGCTTCGCTCCTAAGGTGAGTAAACATGGAAGTCTAAACTAGCAGAAGCTTTTCTGGGGGTTTTTTTGTTTGTTTTTTTACAGTTGTTCCTTTCCATATGATTTCAAATTACATAAATGCTACAGTGTAGTCAAAGTGATTGTAATGTTTTTTGAGAGGAGGTTGCATATGGTAACCTATAAAATACTGCATTCAAGCAGTCCTTTATGGTACAATGTTGGAAACATTGATATTGACAACTGCAATTTGATATATTGTGCACGAGTCATCTTGACACAATCAATATTACTAGTATTTATGGACTATCAGTCTATAAACACAAAAGTTTTTGTTTTACACATTATGAATTCAACCTCAAAAGGCAGATGTAAAGTCTCTATGTAGGACAACAAATGTTTTAAGACACAGGTGTCAAACTCCAGTCCTCAAGGGCTGCTGTCCTGCAGTTTTTGGATGTGCCACAGGTACAAAACACTGGAATGAAATGACTTAATTCCCTCCTCCTTGTGTAGATCAGTTCTCCAGAGCCTTGCTAATGACTTAATTATTCTATTCAGGTGTGGTGCAGCAGAGGCACATCTAAAAGTTGCAGGACAGCGGCCCTTGAGGACTGGAGTTTGACACCCCTGTTTTAAGACATTTGGAAACAAAATGTGAAATAATAAATATATTAATGTAATAAATTTAACATCTAAGAATAAACTAACAAGCCTCTGTCTATTAGGAGATAGGTTCAGTTTTAGAATAGTAGCTTAGGCTTTTTGGGGGAAGTCCTGAATAAGGGGTTTCCTAATTCACATGCATTACCCATTATTTAGGAGCAATGAGGTCTGGTGGTGTAAAACCCTAAAAATAGTTTGGAAGGAATTTAACAGAGGAAGGGAATGCATGCCAAACCAACAAGTCTCAAAGGCACCTCCCCAAATCATCTTGAGGCAAAGCATCAATCAAAAACTCCACATCAGTGGCAAATTCACTCAGCGGTCATAAAACTCCACAGATCAAGCAGCGAGCTGAGCCAAAACCAGAAAGGCTCTGCTCAGTAAACCCAAGTCCTTATCACTGTCTCATAAAAAATAAAGAGGGTCTTAGAATATTTTGCTGTAACTGCTGTCCAGCAAGTTCCTCTCTGCCTTAGCTGATCACGGCTTATCTTCAACATCTGGGGCAATTTACCAATTTGAAGAGGGGACAAATGTAAGTTAAAAAAAACTCCATCAAGGTACGCATTTAGACTTTCAATTAAAATTGTGTAATGTTGGGGATTTAGGTTACTATGTCAACAAGCAACAAACTCATAAGGTAAGTCTGAAAAGAAAAGCAAGGTAAATTCTTGTGCAAATAGTAATGTAATGTCATTTTCAAAGGTGAACCCTGGAGAAATGATACTTTAGACTTTAAAAAAAAAGAGCACAAACAATAAACTGTAATTAATTTATCGCAGGTAACTTTTCTTTTATAAAATGTTGGCATGTATAACCTACCACCAGTTTGTAAACTTAAAGCTAAAGAAAATGGACAAAACCCTTACCATTCTTTCTGTACTACAATCCTTATTACACTGTATTTCAAGCAATTACACTGTCAGCAGGAGCTGTAATCTCCAATTGCTGCTAAATGCCCAAGTTTCCACATTTTCTGGAAACCACAGTCGTGAGCTGCTCATGCTGCTGTGCAGATGGACCCTATTGGGCAATCTCAATATCCCTAATATTACCCGGTTCCTCTCGGGAGGAAACATGAACATTCAAAAGGTCTAAATAATTCCGGTCAAATTACGTGGCCTTTAATGAACTACAAAAGATGTGCGGATGTTTTTACAGGCCAGAGCTCAGGCTTTAACGGTAATTATGAAAACAAACCATATTAATGATATCATTTATCATTTCCACACATTGGCGGTGTGAGGCCTACCACAAGGTTCCACTGGACAAAAGAAACACTAGTGATTGTCTAAACAAAGCGTAAGATTTTCCATACACACATGAGATTTTGCAGTTCTTTTCAAAATCCTTTGGGCCGTTGTGCAAATTGCGCGAGAGCTCCAGGGTGAAATGTCAAGGCCCATCTGTTGCATGAACCTATGCCAAACAAGCTCCCTGCATCCAATCAGAATATGATTACAATTCAACGTATATCAACATTAGATGGAACTATATATACAAAGATTCACTAAATTCTTTATTATTTATTCTTGTTATGATCTTATAATTATCCTCATTAATATAATCACAGCTTTAATAAGAAAAACAAGCTGGCCTCATGTTCTTTGGTTAAAACCCAGTAGTCAGCCTCCTGCCTCCCAGACAGGGGAGAAGTGCAGGGCTTCATTTAAATTCCACATGTTTGAAAGATTTCTCCTGTAAGTCTGGCTTTACTCCAAATTATGTCTCTTGGGTTCGCATACCACTGAATAATTTGTCCAAATGTCATTTGCAATTCCCCAAAATCTTCTCTTTACCCAAAGCCTTTCAGAAAACATCTGTAACAAATAGTTGTTTTGAGAATACATCAGTGCTGTTACTGGCACATGACCTAAAGCTGTGTACGAAGCATTAAAACAAGTCTAAATTTCCATAGAACTGGAAACGTGATAGCATGAGCAGTAGCCACCTGCATAGAATGATATTTACCATTAGTTCTGGGGAGCTCAAACTCATGTGTTACAAATCTTTTTGCTGCTGCCTATATAATTAGCTGTAATTGACTTCCCTTGAAATGTGTTTCTTCTGGGACATCTGGCCTTGAAACTTCAGCCTCCCCATATAAGGGGCCAGCTCTGAGCTGCATTTGGAATTTTATAACCAGCATGGGTGGCAAACATGAGTCCAGAAAAATCTAAAATATTGTATCCAAGACAACTGCTTTTACATCACTGAACTTCAAAACTAAAAAGATTTATGACTACAGAAACTATAAAACATTATCTCAGCATCTAAAGTGTGTAAATGCGATATTATGAAAAAAGGCATTTTAACAGCATCAAACTGGTTAAATGGTGAAACCACAAAATCTTCGACATGGTACTCTTGAGAAACCTAGTAAGACAAAATCTGCTTTTTTGGTTTCATTTAAAGGGACATTTTCTAAATCATTTCTAATGATGATGAGTGAAGTACTTGTGAGTACTTGGCAAAATCTGCATCTTGAATCAGGTAAGACTTCTCAATTTTTTCCTTGTAAAAAAACTGTCTAATGAGGAGTAAATATCTTATGCATTATTGTAACAATCCATTTTATTACAGTCTAGGTGAACTCTAGTGGATTCAAACCTTACCAGTAAAATATTTTTTTTACTTTAAAAAGTAAAAAATACATACTCCATACAGCATCTTTATTACTACACGCAATTGCTTATATAGCTGATAGTGGGCATATCCCACCACTTACTCTTAAGTTGAGTCTGCCAGCAGTTTTAAAAAGGTCCATTTTAATGTATTTCACTGTTGTGTTGTGGGTAAAGAAAAACGAACAGATGAACAGGAATAAATGCAGCTCCAGCTGATTGCTAGTAGGACACAGTCAACAATCTTGGGGTACACCAAAAAATGCAACACCATGGATGCAGAATTGGCAAAATTAGCAGCATTGTGTTGTGATAATGTTTAAATTGCATGAAATAATCCAATTCTAAGAAATATCTGATATGGATTTCTGAAATGGCAGAAATTTGCTGTCAATTCTCAGAGCCTTGCTCAGAGCAAATGCTAGCTTGTATCTGCTCTGATTACTGTCTGCTTCAGGTGGTATAATTTCTGCCATCTCCTCACTACTAAAGATATACAGAGACCTTGACGCAACAGTCCAGGGTTTGTACCTTTCCCCTTTGTGTCAAGAAGGTGGAAAGGTGTGTAAAGAAGCTGCATTTGTAACACCTATTACACTTTTTGGAAACATTAAGATAAATGTATAAGAGAGTTTTATTTTAGCATACAGTGAACCTTAAATAACAAGACTTTCTGGTCAGTGCTATTTCAGCCCAGATGTCAGTTTAACTCAAAAAATATGCTTCTCATAAAGAACTGACCTGTGCTCCATCTTTTAACTTGAGGATGCACTCCATGGTGTTGATGGTGATGACAACAGGCTCAGAGCCCAGCTTGGTCCAGGGTACATGGATCCGTAGCTCATGGATATGGCCACTCATGAACGTAAATGGTAACTTCAACTCCTGCAAAAAGACAAAGATATAAAACATACAAATAATTGTTAAAATAAGAGTCAGAGCAATATTTAACTGCATTTCAAACAGTCCTTTGTGATATAAAAATTTCATTCATGAATTTTGCCTGGACAATATATTGGCGATATATTGTTAAGCCTAAAGTTCATCTTCTAGAGGGACAACGATGCTAAACATACAGAATGTTAGAATGGCCAAGAGCTAAACTTGAAAACTGCTACTTACTTTCTAATCTGACTGAGCTTGAGCCATTTAGCAAATGAAAAAAAAGTCACACTCTAGAAATGCAAAGCAGTTAGAAACATACCGAAAGACTTGCACCTATAACTGTAACAGGAAGATTCCTGGTTGGTGTTTAAGCAGTTACCTCGATAGAATCCATCTGGACTTCAATTGAAAAATGATTGTGATCATGTTGTAATTAAGTGGGGTACAGCCAGCTTCCATTTGATGCCATAGAGTTGGAAATGCAATCACACAGTAATATTAAATCCATTTCTTTAAAATTATTCCTATATTGAAGAATTGTTCATTCTCTTGATGGCTCCAGGTCATTACTATTTAATTTCATTTTGTGGTCATAAAGTTCCTCTTGGAAACTCACTTGAATGTTGTTTTGTCCTTTTTGCTCAATCAATGCATTCATTATATCAACACTCTACATAATTGTACATGGGTGTGTGTACACAGCTTCCTAAACTTCCAGGCCACTTTCTCAGGTCTATTACTGAAAAATGAACAATTTGCTTTCTTTACTTTCTTTCATAAGCAGCAGCACGTTTGAGATCCAGAATTAAAACACTACTGTAACAAAGACCAATGACATTAAGTGCAAATATACCAAAAAAGCAGTTAGTTTTTTACTTAAGTTCACTTCATAATGAGGTGACTCAGGCACCTGCACTGAACCACTTTACTCAAGGCATATTTCTTTATTTAGGCTGTTTGTTGCATATTTTTCTAAGCTACATTTTCTCAGACAAATGCAATGTTATGTTTATAACTTGTTTGCACCTCTGACAGTGTGGCAGATAAAAGGTGGAGAACTGCAGTAAAGTATGGAGTCCATCTTGATCAATGTTCAGAAAAGTACCAAGTTCTATTTAGCATACATCACCTGCTCCAGCACATCCAGCTTCAGGTCCAGCTTGCTGAGCACCACGTCCCCTCCCCATAGAGATAGCTGTAGGTCAGATGGCTTCAGGTTCTTTATGTACTTGTTCACATAGCTCATCAAGAGCGGCGTGACGTAGGACTCCAGCATCTTTTCACTGTGGTGGACACAAGTCAAAGGCTCAGCAAAACACTACAATGTCGGGCAATAATGGTGTTCATTTGTAGAATTTTGTACCAGTGACTGGGGTGGTGTAGAGAGCAATTTAAGCTCTACATCCCCATCCCACAAATAAAGATGATTTACTGTCAACACAGCCGTCTACCAGGAAATTTTAGGAAATTTTAGGGCGCTTCGTGTCTCCTTCTTCTCCCAAGATTTATAATGATTTCATTTTCCTGCAGGACTTGATCTCTAACTCACACCGTCTGAAGTACAAGCGTTTGAAAACCACAATAAGAAATTGTGATTTTTAATGACAGAAAATGTAAACACTTGCTTAACATCAAGATATACTCTATTTTTGTTATGATAGGCTTGTCCATTAATCTCATGGAACAGGGAAAAAGAGGTTGCTCTGGTGCCTATCTCCAACGGTCATTGGGTAAGAGGCAGGGTACAGATTGTCAGTCCATCACAGAGACACACTGGACATATACCCCTTCACACACACACACACACACACACACACACACACACACACACAACTAAGGGTAATTTAGAGAGACAGTTTAACCTAGCAGTCATGTCTTTTGGACTATGGGAGGAAGCTTGTGTACCCAGAGAAAACACACACATGCGTTGGGAGAACCTGCAAACTCCATTCAAAAAGAACCCAGGCCTGATTTGAACCTACTTGCTCCAAATAAACAAATAAATCTCTAAACAATAAACATTCAAATGGCTGATGACTGGAATAAAGTACAGGCACATTAAACAACTGGACTTTGGAAGTACAGCACCCGGCTAAAATGTATATTCATAGTAGAGAACGAATTTAAAATAAATTCATTTACGTATGCGAGATGTTAAAAATTAGTTTAAAGCATGTATGTTTAATGTGTTCTCAGGTGTTACTAGTATGATTAAATACCAAACTTATGACATATTTATACAATTTAACGTGTGTGATCGTCTTGCACTATTGTTTTGTTGTTGTTTTTGTTGAAAAATAGTCATGCCCAATAGAAAACTACTGATGGTATGGATATTGGCACATTGCTAAAGCATGAAATTAGGTATTGGTAACAGCAGAAATCCTAATTTCAATAGTTACCGATCAGAAGGTAAAAATAATCTCATGTGCGTCACTAAAGGCAGTACTTGGGCATATCTGAAAAACACAGAATGGAAGGAAGCTAATTAAAGATATTGACCACACCTGTGTTTTTTCTGCAGTTAAAACTCCAAATATCTCGGGTCTTTTATCTGCAAAAAAGGTGACATTTTGTGTACATTAATGGCGTATTCCCATTTGCTTCATATCAAAATGTATCAAACAGCTGTGTCATTCCCCGTTTAAAGATGATTTTTATCAAATATTTAGCTGCACAAACTCTTATTTACGTGTTAACTTTTCGTAAATTAAACTTTATCACAGTCGTTTAACGTGAGAGCTAATGCGGCTTTTCCTCGCGAAATGCAACGACGGAGAACCAGAACCAGTAATCAGCGTCCTATATTTCAAAATGATAAAGACATAAACAGAACTAAAGTGCTGTGTAACCAGAAGTTTAACTTACTAAGGAGCACTTCTCGATAGTGAGAGAGAGGGGCTAGCTATGCTAACCCTACCTGTCATTAAAGCAGCTTCGTACT